>NC_142130.1:35103915-35406945 GCF_024610735.1 Ursus americanus | reverse complement strand
TGTGCAGCTTTTGCAAGAGAAGAGTTCATCCCTGGTTGAGTTTTCTCACTACAAAGGTAATCAATTTCTCTTCTTTCTTGATCTTTACAGTTATTATTAACCATTTCATGCACAAATGAAGTCAGATTAGAGGCCACACAAGTGATTAGGAAATCCATCAAAGCCCCCCATTCTTACTGAAATATGCCATGAATTAACTCAAGGCTTTGAACAGGTCTGTGGGAAGACCTAGTGGAAAGACTTGTTTTCTGTGCAGTAACAAAAAAAATAGACAACAAAACTTCTCTTGACCTCAAATTCTCTGTAGTTAACTCCTTCATTTCTTTGTTTCCCTTTGCAGGAAAATTTCTCAATTGAATTTGTCATTACTCATCCCCATTTTCTCCCCTCTTGTTCTTTCTTAAATCCATTCTAGAAGAGGCTTTTACCCTCATCATTCCACCAAAACTGCTCTTGTGAAGATCACCGATGACCTCTATGTTGCTAAACTCACTATCCACTTCCCAGTCCTCATTTTACTTGATCTCTTAGGAGCATTTGACTCAATGGTCAATGGCTCCTTCCAAATGCACTTTCTCCACTTGCTGCTAGGATGCCACGCTTTGTGGGTTTTTTGTTTTTGTTTTTTTGGTTTTTTTTTTGTTTTTTCTACCTCAGTAGCTGTTCATTCTCATTCTTTTTTTTTTTTTAAGATTTTATTTTATTTATTTGATGGGGAGAGAAAGAGAGAGAGAGAACGCAAGCAGGGGGAGCAGCAGGCAAAGGGAAAGGGAGAAGCAGGCTCCCCGCAGAGCAGGGATCCTGATGCAGGGCTCAATCCCAGGACCCTGGGATCATGACCTGAACAGAAGGCAGACACTTAATCGACTGAGCCACCCAGGTGCCCCTCATTGTCATTCTTTCCTCATTTACCTTCTTTTCTTCAACTCTTAAGGTAGAGCTCAGTTCTTTTCTCCTTTTTGTCTTCACTCAGTTCCTTGGAGATCTAGTGGCTTTAAATGCTGTCTATGTATCCATGACTCCCAATTCTTATCTGCAGTCAACACTTTCTCATGAACTCTAATGTCTACACTCACTGCATATTAGACTTCTTCACCTGGTTGTCTAAAAGTATATGATGGAAATATAACATGTGCAAGACAAAACTCCCCAACCTCCTCACCCTTTGCCACCAACCTGTATTATCCATAGGCTTTCCCATTTCGGTTAATAGCAGCTTCATCCTCCTAGTTGCTCAGGCCAATACCTGGGAGTCTCTCATATCCCATACCCAGGCCTTTAGAAAACCCTCTTCACTCTACCTTCGAGATGTATTCAGAATCTGATCACTCCTCAAAGAAGACAGTAAGAATTTAGAAAATTAAATGAACCATTTTAAAGGTAGTAACAATCTCCTAAAGAACTTACACCACAAAATAGTTTATATTTTAGGTAATATAGCCAAATAAATACCATTTTTGATGGCCACACTTCACCTCCACACCCCCTCCCAACTATGATCTTTAGGAACAGTTGATGAAGCCAAAAATTATCCCTGAAGCTGTAGGCGGGGATAGAAGACTTGGGGTTGGGGTGGGGGTTAGGGAATGACTGAGGTCAAGAGAAGAGAAACAGAAATTGGGATCTTCCTCACGTAGCTTCAAAGGAAACCAGTCATTCAGGAAAGCCAGAAATTGAGATGCTCTCTGGAGAGAAAAGGAGCTCAACTTTCAGTCATGGTTTAAGAAGCTAATAGTCTTAGGACCAGACTGAAATAATGTCTGATTCTTCATACAGCAAGGAATTGATACCATTGGACATTTTAAATTGGTACTTTGTGAAAAGACAAACATTTGGTATCCCTCACTTAGCAGACGTCTACATTTAAAACTGTATCATTCTTAGGACTCATACCAACCTCCCAAATTTGCAAAGTATGAAGGCCCCATCTCTCTCCACATACTTGTCACCTAGTCCTTAATGCTAGTGTTGACATCTGAAGAGCTTTTTTTTTTTTTTAACAGTTTTTATGGGTATACTCTGATAAGTGGTTAATGTCTATGCATATTCAGTGTCTCTGGAGATAACATGTACAAGTTGGGTTAGTTGAGAGCCTCAGTCTGCTCTCCAGCCATTGTGAGCTAAAGATGCCAGCAGGGGAGGCAGTGATACAGAGTGTAACACAACAGTTTACAAACTTTTTGTAAACCACAATGCACCCTAAAATATATATATATATATACCTGCTTTGCCATACCTGCTTTGCCCATACTTGCTTTGCCAACAAAAACATTTGTTACAATTTGGAAAAAGAAGTTTTGCTACAACATGCATTTCTTGCTAAGGAACTCATATACTCTATTTTCTATTTTATTTTGTTTTGGTTTTGTTTGGTTGGGTTTTGAGGGGTTTTGCTTTGTTTTGTTTTTTTTGTTTTTGTTTTTAATTTTTTTAAGACCCTTAAAAATTCATATTGCTGGTATAGTCATTAGTGGTTGGCTTTCAGCAATGACTTTGACACAAAGGGTGGGGGGGGAGGGGTTTTAACCTTATCCCCACTATCTCCTCCAGCCTGCCTCTTCAAGCCATTTTTAATAAGCATGCAATTTGTGTTAGTTTTTTAATTGCTGCATACCAAATTTAGTGGCTTTACATAGCACGCATTTATTGTCTTATACTTTCTGAAGGCCAGGAATTTGGGGGCAGCTTAATTGGGCGATCCTGGCTGAAGATCTGTCATGAGGTTGCTATTAATCTGTTCGTTGGGGTTGCAGTCACGTGAAGGCATGATGAGGACTGGAGGGTTTCTTCTAAGCTCATTCACATAACTGCTGCCAGTGGCCTCAGTTCCTTGCCATGAGTGCCTCTCC
Source organism: Ursus americanus (assembly GCF_024610735.1). NCBI lineage: Eukaryota > Metazoa > Chordata > Mammalia > Carnivora > Ursidae > Ursus > Ursus americanus. Next base: position 35,404,096 of record NC_142130.1, on the reverse strand, counting down.
ATATGGCTCTTCATGACATGGCAACTGTCTGCCCCCAGACTGAGTTATCTGAAGGGGTGGGGAGGGCTGCAGTACCTTTTCTAATCTAACCTCTGAAGTGATATAGCATCACTTGTGCCATATTCTGTTGGTCACAGAGACCAACTCTGATACAATATGGAAGGAAACTATACAAAGCATGATTACCAGGTGGTAGGGATCATAGGGTACCATCCTACTGACACAGTCCAAGAAAGTACAGCTACAAGACAAGTTCCATTTATCGTCCCCTACTTCTACCCAGATTGTCACACCTAAGCCTTCTATATAGAAACAGAGCACCACTGGCTTTTAGAATCCCAAAGGTATATATTTATTTATTTTTCATTTTAAAAAAATATTTTATTTATTTATTTGAGAGAGAAAGAGAGAGAGGGAGGGGGAGGGAGAGAGGGAGAGAGAGAATCTCAAGCAGGTTCAGCATTGAGCGTAGAGCCCAATGCGGGGCTTGATCTCATGAACCCAAGATCATGATATGATCTGAAATCGAAAGTCAGAAGCTTCACTGACTGAGCCACCCAGGCAACCCTCAAAGGTATATATTTAAATCCTTCTGTAATTTATTAGCTGGATAGCAATGGCAACATTACTTCCTTATTCTCGGTTTCCTCATTTCGAAAGTGGAGATAAAAATCTATCTCACAGAGTCACTGTGAAAATTAAATTAAGTGGGATAATATTTGTTCACTGACACATAACAGGTATTCAATCAATAGAGATATTATAATGATCAAAATAAGAAAGAATGGAAAACACAAGTTACTAATTTGATGAGAAATAAGATATGAATTGTGCTTTAGATGGCTATGTGTCTCAGCTGCTCCAGGGTAAAGTGTTATTATTAAATGGTGCTTGAATGGTTCAGTGTCCCCTCATTTTGATATTGTTATGACTTCTGACATAAAAGTACTGTAATAACCTATTTCTACTGGGTAACACACATTTGAAAATAGGCTCATGAATTTCATTTAGAAAAAAAATCCTCCTGTGCTGCTTAAAACGCAAAAATAAGTAGCAGATGTAAAAGCAGACCACTAAGTGTTTGTCCATCTTCTGCTTCGCTGCAAACTCACTGTTCCCCAAGTTCGCTCATTCCACCTTAAGACAGTTCTAATCACCAAAAAAAAAAAAAAAAAAAAATTAGCGATGTATGAAGCCCAAATATGTTTTACTGACTACCCTTGCTCTTCCTTTTAGAGTTGTAGAAATAAATCCTTTATATTTCCCTATAAGGTAGTCCTTCAGATGTTGAAGGATAACTATTATGTGTGGCTCCCTGCATTCCATCCTACCTATTACCTGTACTTCTGCAAGTTAAATATATTCAGTTCCTTTTCTATATCCTCATGTGATATGGTTTTGAGTCCTTTTACAGCATCAGTTTCCCTCTTCTGAACACCATAGCTAGTTTCCATAATCTCTTTGGGAAGTTTGGCACTTTGAACAAAATACAGTACCCCAGTCATTGCCTGTTTTTGCCAGTGAAAAGTAGGATAGGGTTATTATTCACCATACCTATTCTTGTTACTATGTTTTTCTTCTTATAGACCCAAATCTCATCAGTACCCATTTTTAAATGAATGGACTTTATTTTTAGAGGAGTTTTAGACTTACAGAACAACTAAACAGAAAGTAAGGAGAATTCCTCCCACCCCCAAACAGTTTTCCCTAATACTAACATCTTGCATTAGTGACACCTTTGTTACAATTGATAAAAAGGTATCGCTACATTATTATTAATGAAAGTCCATCATATTAGAGTTCACTCTTTGTGTTGGATGATTCTCTGGGTTTTGACAAATGCACAATGTCATGTGTCCTCAATAACAGTTTCATACGGGATAATTTCAGGGCCCTGAAAACCCTGTGCTCCACCTACTCATCCCGCCCTTCCTCCTCTAAACTGCAGGCAGCCACTGATATTTTTACCGTCTCCGGAGTTTTGCCTTTTCTAAGACGTCATGGAGTTGGAATTGTATAATATGTAGCCTTTCAGATGCGCTTCTTTGCTTAGCAATAGGCATTATATTTCTTCCATGTCTTGTGGTAGCTTGAGAGCTCATTTCTTTTTCTCTGAATAATATTCTATTTTATGGAGGCATCATGTCCATTATTTATCCATTCATTTATTGAAGGGCATCTTGGTTGCTTCCAAGTTTGGGCAATTATGAACAAAGCTATACTGCTGCTATAAACACTCATGTGCAGGTTTGCGTGGACATGTGGATATAAGTTTTCAGCTCATTTAGGTAAATATCACAAATGCTGGATCATATGGTAAGAGTATGTTTAGTTTTGTAAGAAACTGCCAGACTGTCTTCCAAAGCGGCTGTACCATGTTGCATTCCCACTAGCAATGAAAGAGAGTTCTTGTTGCTCCATGTTCTTCCTAACGTTTGGTGACTGTTTTTTTTTTTTTTCTTCTTAAATACAAGTACATCACTGTTGATTGTTATACAGAGTTTATGATCAATCAAAATCCCTTAGATATTTTGTATGACTTAGCTGCTAAGGCACATTCTCTTCCTCCCAAACTTGTGCAGTTACTTTGGACCTCCCTTAGTGCTTTTCCTTTCCTTTGGTGCTTCTCCAGATGTCTCTTTAACTTATTAGGTTCACTCATAGTCCAGTGGCTATATATATATATTGCTGTGAAGGACTCACACTTGCAACCTTCTCCAGAGGGATTGCCTTGGAGACTAAAGGTCTGGAGGCTGGAGGTGCCTGGGAGTTTACGCTCATCACCCAACCAGGATGACCCATAGATAAATACCTGACTGGTATGGAGGTATAAAAACCCAGCTCTTTGTCTCAAGATTGGGACAACACCATGATGCAATTTATGTACTCCAGCAGGATCAGGCAGAAACCAAGTTTTACTTAAACCACACTCTCTGTCTTTATCTCTCACTTCTACATGTTTTTCCTGAGGGTACAGCTTTAATAATGCAGTTGCACATGAATCCTCATCTCAGGCTCTGCTTCTAGGGAATCAGATCTAACTTTATTACTTTTTTTTTTATTACAGCACACAATTGTTTTTGATGTTTTTGACTATTATAACTATTCATTAAAGAATAGTATTGTATTTACTTCTTTTTAAAAAAGATTTATTTATTTATTTTGAGAGAGAGAGAGCACCCATGCAGGGGGAGGGGCAGAGGGAAAGAATCTCAAGCAGACTCCTTGCTGAACGCAGAGCCAATCGCAGGGCTCAATCTCACGACCCTGAGATCATGACCTGAGCCAAAGTTAAGAGTTGGATGCTCAACCAGCTGAGCCACCCAGGCGCCCCAATATTTTATTTACTTCTAACAGTTCCTTTTTTTTTTAAGATTTTATTTATTTATTTGGGGGGTGGGGAGAAGAAGCAGACTCCCTGCTGAGCAGGGAGCCGATAGAAGGCTTGATCTCAGGCCCCTGGGATCATAACCTGAGCCAAAGGCAGACGCTTAACCGACTGAGCCATACAGGTGCCCCCTAACCGTGCATTTTTAATTACTCATGCATTATTGTGTGTATTTTTTAAATCTTTAAGAACCAGGTTTTTTTTTCAGAAAAAAAAATCACCTGTCCAATATTATAATGAATGTCAATGGGAAAATCAGACTAATTGTACAAACCTTCACTGTAAAGTAAACATTAGTGGAACAGATCTATTCCTTTAGGTGAGGATTAGCTCCATTTCATTCATGAATATCACATCTTTCATTGAGCTGCCTGACAGTGATACTATTTTAGGTAGACATACTATATTTCAAAGTCTCATTAGTATCAGGATTTCTTTTTATGCCAAAGATTTTGTCTGAATACCTACCTTTTGCTTTTTATTTTTTAGTGGTGGACACCTTCTTGGCCGAAGAGCGTGTCTTCAGTGAAAGGCCCATCTCTGTGTTTCCATATTATGTGACTTTGGGCATAGCCTTGTATGGAAAGGAGAAGCCCCTGAGAAAGTTGCCAGCACCATATCTGGTGACTCTGGATCCTCTCATATGGAAAATCTTGCAGAAGAAGCATCACCTGATTGAAAGGAAAAATTATAAATGGGGAAGGTGTCACTGTGAGGTAACATGGCCCCAAGTCAGCTGTAAGGGGCTAGAGGTAACATTAGGATTGTGGCCACCGAACTCAAGGAAGAACAAAGATCAATGTCATCAAAACCTGGAATGAGGACATTTCTAAAAATTTCTGCCATATTATTTCTAAATATCAAGTCACCAAATTGAATGTGAAGCCAATGGTATGAGAAGACATAAAAAAACAGCATAGAGGATGATAGGATTTCAACTGAGTCTGATATATTCAAGGAGGTGGTCATAATAACAGGTTGTCTGAAGGATATGAAAAGAATTTACAGCAATTAAAGACACCAACCATAACATTGAAAAGGAAAACACCAAAATTTGACAGAGAATGTGGCTGGTTCTTCTAGAAGGTTTTCTAGTCTTCATATCAGTGCTTTGAAAGAGTCTATACCCAAGGAATTCTCAGGATGGGAGGTCATTAATAATGCTTGCACCAAACATACCAGAGTACATGCAGGAGAGTATAAAGAATGTAGTGAGCAAGCAAAAAGGACTGCTCAAGAAGCCCATTCCCAGTCCTTCTGGGGTTTTCTATTTGTTATATAAAGTAGAGTATGGAAAATTCTCTAACATTGTTTTAAGCAAAGAAAATTCATAACCTTTTTGAGTTAGATCAGTCATGAAAAATACATTTCATTTCATGGGTTACTTCTGACCAAACCATAGTTGTTGCCTGGAGCTCTGTGTTGAGCAGGACTCTGAAACTCTATCTATCTGGACTGGTTGAAAAAGAGTGTTGATACCAATTAATGTCTGTCACAGGAGTGGATGACGAGGTATATGGGGATGGGGAGGTGATTTGTGCCACGTTTTTACCATTGGTAAGTGGTAGATCAGCTCCTCTTCGTAGAGTCTCTGAAGAGCAGATTAAAGGATTGTACCTTCATCAGCTACTAGTTTGATTTTGAATAAGTGGTTTCATCTCTTTGTACACTGGGTTTTTTTTTTTCTCTGTTTTGTTTTGTTTTTTCAGGAGAATGAAGTTTCTGTACCAGATGATCTGTGATGATCCTTTAAATTCTAAAACTCTTTGGCTGTTTAGTAGTCAAACTACAAATGCATTATGTGGCGAACTGAGGGGTGTGTCTTAGTTTGGGTTCCCCCAGAAGAGAACCTGAGACAGGAGTCAAGTGCAAATGATCTAAATAAGGGAAGTGAAAGATACTGATAGGGTGTGTTACCAAATCAGTTACCGCTTAATCCCACTGGGGAAACTCAGAGTGAGTCTTAACTTGGAGGCAAGGTTGCTAGGTGGTTTTAAACGAACTCCTGTCAATCCTTGGATGAGGGCTTGAGGGGGTGGGCGGCTGCTTAATTTACCTGCAATTCCTCTCGGCTATACCTGCTGCAAACAAAGCAGACTTCGGCACTACAGACAGTCCTCAGACAAGAAATACAGTTGGAGGGGCACCTGGGTGGCTCAGTTGGTTGAGTGTCAGCCTCCTGATTTCAGCTTAGGTCATGATCTCAGGGTGATGGGATCCAGCCCCAAGTCAGGCTTAGTGCTAAACCTGGAGTCTGCTTAAGATCTTAAGATTCTCTCTCTTCTTCTCCTTCTGCCTCTCCTTTCTCTCTCTCTCTCTCATTCTAAAAAAAAAAAAAAAAAAAGGAAAAGAAAAAGAAAAAGAAAAAGAAAAAAAAAAAGGAAATACAACTGAAATATGACCAGACAGTCCTTAAGAGCCGGGGGTATGAACATGGTCTGCTAAGCTAGAATTCTTGGGGGAATAAGTAAAAGAGCTCACTGGCAGTTGGAGTGTTAAATACAGTTGATAACCAAAAAATTGATAATAAATTATTTGCTTTTGAATCTTAGGGTTGGCTTATGAGTTGAGATAGAGAGGTGTGGGATCTAAGAGTTATTTTCTGTTTGGACTCCTAAGAGGAAAGTCTCCAAATAGCATTGCCTAGTCATTACTTTTACTATTTTCTCCACAGTCAAAAGACCAAGTCAGTTGGAAACATTGTCTTTCAAACGGAAACATGATAGCCTCAACCCAAACCAAAGAAGGTCTAAATCTCATGTTGATAAGTGGAGATGTTACTGATCTCCGGGTAAGTGGTGCTATTTAGCCAATCCGACAAGAGACAATGGGGTCTAATTCGCTGGTTCTGTGATTTAAGGTCAAAGATTAAGATCATATAAATTTGAGGAGCTAAACACACCCGAGGCTCAAGCAGGGCTATCCTTAGCCGTCCCCGTATTCCCCATGTTCTTATGTGAAGAGATCAAGTTGACCACAAACACAGGTGTGCACATCTACCTCTTCTATTTCTCTGTAACGTATCTTGACCTACTTTCAACCCAGTTCTGTTCCAATTAGCATTTATGGGGAGGAGATATGCACATTACTTTATAATATCACCCTTCACAAAAATACCCCGTCACTCCTGTCTGAGCACTCTCTGAGACACAGGCGGAATGGGAAAGGAGAAAGATTACCAAAGCAGGTCCAAAAAGCTCAGCTCGGCTTTTGCCTGCCTCTACTTTATTGCTTTTCCCCCTTGGAATCACCAGTTAGCAGGAGATGCAGGCCCTATATTCTATCTATAGTCGACATCCATGATTCTCAGTCCTGGCTGCATGTCAGAACCATCTGGGAAACTTTTAAAAATAGAGCTGCCCAGGCCCCACACCTAGAAATTCTGATTCTAGGGGTGCCTGGGTGGTGCAGTTGTTAAGCGTCTGCCTTCGGCTCAGGGCGTGATCCCGGCATTATGGGATCGAGCCCCACATCAGGCTCCTCCGCTAGGAGCCTGCTTCTTCCTCTCCCACTCCCCCTGCTGTGTTCCCTCTCTCGCTGGCTGTCTCTGTCAAATAAGTAAATAAAACCTAAAAAAAAAAAAAAAAGAAATTCTGATTTTAATTGGTCAGGTATGTGGTCTAGGGGGGTCCATTTTTGAAAGAATTCCAGGTGATTCTCATAAGCAGCTAGGGCTGAAAATTACTGATTTGGATTCTTCTTCAGAATTCTGTAGTTTCCACCATTTTGACACTTGATATTTATCTTCAGATGGCATACACTCAAGATTAATGGAAAGAGAATTCTTCTGAGAGATTTGGAGACTCATGGCTTATGAGCCACTGGAAATATTCTTTGCTTTTGTGCAGCTAATGAGATGGCAGCGGGGAGGCAGCCAGCCACTTTCTTCTTGTTCTCTAGAGTAGCTAGAGTCCTTACACGCCTTTGTCACATGGTTTCGGGACCTTGTTCTCAGATCTTCAAGTTGAGAAGTTGAATCTTATAATTTTACCCAGACTTAAACTGGCACTAATCAAACTCAAAAGACTTATTTATAAAACTGGAATCGTAATTATTTAATTTGCAACGAGGAAGCTAATTGCTGGGGTTATGGGTAATAGAGAGCTCTGTAGCTGCCTACTATGAGATTGCTTGGTGAGCATACTCAGACTAGAAAAGAACTGGGTAACATAGAATTACAGTAAGTTTCTTTGTCAGTCGAGGAGTAGACATAGTGTAGTGGTTATGCAGACCAACTCCAAAGCTAGTTCTGGCAGGGTTCAAATCCCACTCTATCACTGCCCAGCCATTCATCTTGGTCAACATCCCCCTGTGACTCAGTGTCTTTATCTATAACTATGGATGATGACAATATTAGGGTTGTTGTGAGGTTTAAATAAAATAATCCACATAGAGCACTTAGCACCTCCCTGGCACAGTGAAAACTCAAAAAATGATGGCTATCCTTGTTATCCACTTATGACAGACTACTTTTATTTATTTATTTTTAAAGATTTTATTTATTTATTTATTTGAGAAAGAGAAAGAATGAGTGGGGTGGGGGGGAGCAGAGGGAGCGGGAGTAGGGAGCCCGATGTGGGACTTGATCCCAGGACCTGGGCTCATGACCTGAACCAAAGGCAGCCACTTAACCAGCTGAGCCACCCAGGTGCCCAACGACAGACCACTTTAAATTTCACCTCACCCAGTTAGTGGTACAATCTAGTTGAGATAGATATTCCACACCCTCATCTTATAAACGAGGAAACAGGTCTTTTCACTACATAGTCTGTGAAGTGGATTATTAAACTCTTGTCAACCCTGTCAGGGTACCTGTTCTCACCATTGGATAGCACCATATAAACTTTGAAGTCCTCTAACTCTTTCTTCCCGGAGTTCTTTCCCTATCCAACTAGTTTCCCAGCCTCCTTGCACCCTCTCTTGTGTATGCCCTTTCCTCTTCATTCCCACCGTCAGCTCTTCCTTCAGCACCCCGGTCACCTCTCTCACCCTCCAGTGTGTCCTCTCCATAGCTGTTTGATGCGTTTATCAGGTGCACCCTGCTGCCTGTAGCAGAAAGTCCAAAAATGTGTGCGCTCTCAGAGTCCTCCATGGTCTGGCCGCAAATCTGTTTCCAGCCCTGCCGCTCCCCATTAGCCCTCTCCCTTCTCTATATTGGACTACTTTCCGACCTTTCTCAATTCTGTGTGTTTTCTCAAATATTCACCCACCCGGAATGCTTACTGCCTTCTTTCTCCCTGTCCCAGCTTCTTCCCTTATCCTCTTCATAAAGACTTTACTAACCAGTCCAGTCTAAAGGATTCCTGCCTTTTTTGAAATTCTATAGCAATTACTAATTGTATTTTTAACACAGAGTTTCTTTTGATTATCTTGAACTGATTTAAACATTAAGAATATTTTACTGTTTTACATGTTCATATGTTACTTCCCCCAACTGTGTAGGAATCAATAAGCAGGGAGTGAGGTGAAGATGGGCCGGATCTTGTTTTTTTGGCAGGCTCACTGACCTTTGTCCCTGCAGGGAGCTTCTCAGGTCCTGAGATTAGTTTATGTTAACTAACCTCATATAAGATTGAGGTAGACCCATGAGAGTGAGAAATGAAACTATTGTGTGGCCCAAAGACATAGACACCTTTTAATTTACGGTGAGGAAGTGCTCCCCAAGGAACCAGAATACTCAAAATCCACACGATCAAAACATTCTCCCCTCCGAGTCTGAATCTGAATTCAGAATAAATGGAATTGGATGAATTGAATATTTAATATCTATTGGCATCGGGTCATGACCTCATCTCACCAAAGGGATGGCCTCAGCAGGCATTGGAGAACTCTTGATACCCCTAGACAGGCTTGAGGGGACATTGCCTACCTTCACCTCAATGACCTTCCTTTGTCTAGCTCTTCAGGGCTAACCAGACCCCACCCCCTCTTCAGACGGACCCATTCTTTCTTTAGGTATGTTAATAAAGTCAGAACAATTACTTTTCAGTGCCTGCCAGTCTAAATGCAGCTCTTTCTCTCTTCCAAGATCTCTCTAAATTCTGTGTTTTTGTCTCCTGTGTTTTTGTCTCCCTCTGTCTCACTGTCTTCTTCTTTCTGCTTCTACCTTTCATTCTGACTCTCCTTCTTTGTGGTCTCTGGTTTGCTCATTTTCATAGCCCTACTCTGACTCATCACATGTTGACTTGACAGTAGTGGGTGATGTATTTCCCTAATTTCTAAGTTTTGGAGCTCAGCTCATTATGGTAGCAACAGATTGTAAGCCTCTTGAGGGTAGAGCTGACAGGTCAATATGATAGACAAAACATATCTTATGCATTACTCCACAGTACTTGGCAAGTCATAGGTGCTTATTAATTATTGATTCAATCTCTAACAAATTGTTGCTGTTTCCCTTAAGGTCGATGTCATTGTCAGCACTGTTTCCATGAATCTTCAACTTGGAAAAGGACAACTATCTCAGGCTCTTCTGCAGAAAGCTGGTCCACAGCTCCAGGAAGAGTTACATGCCATGAAGCAGGGAACAGTGGCGGAAGTAGGTACCGTATTCATGACAAGTGGCTGCAATCTGAACTGCCAAGCTGTCTTCCATGCCGTGGCACCAGCCTGGGATAATGGAGCCGGGTCTTCTCAGCAGGTAGAGAAAATCCTTAGCTCTCTACTTCTTCGGTAGCTTTGGTGATCTTCCGGCACTGTGGAGATCTGTGGTTCTCAAGCAGAGTGAATTTATTCCCCAGGGGACATTTGGCTTATTACAACAGTTACTGATAACTAGGAAGTGGAGGCCAGGGATGTTGCTAAGCAACCTATGAAGCGTACATCAGCTTCCACAACACAAATTTTTTGGCCAAGGTTGAGAACTTTGTCTATTTATTGAACTCTTTATTACATTCCATAAACAGTCCATCATAGCTACCAGTTATTTCCGAATAATTGACCCTTGAAAGTAGGAGCAACCCTTGGGGTTTTCCAGGAACGATATCTGAAGATTAGTGTAATAATCCTTCAGTATAACAAAGAGATACAGCCAGAGCTGTGGTGAAGAATGAAGGGTCGTTGCTCTTCTTTTGATGACTTCTCACCTCTACTCCTAACTTTCTTTTTTTCAGAATATGAAAGTAATACATGTATATTGCAGAAAATACAGAAAATACAAAGACTAAAATAAAAGTTATAATCCAGTCACCTGGAGATAAATGTGGTTCACATTTTATTGTGTTCCCTTCAAGTCAATCTTATGCATACGTATTTCTTAGTTGAGATTCCCTTCCAAACATTTTTTAATCCTGCCTTTATTTTATTTTTTTTACTTAACATAAACATTTCCCCAGGTCGTTAGAAATTCTGTATAAACGTTGCTTTTACTGGCAACAAGACACCATTGTTTATGTAGCCATTCCCATACTATTGGAATCTCTGGAACATCCTCTCCCCTCTTGTTTTCCCTTTCTGACTCCCCGACCCAGACAAAGCCAAGAATAGCAGAGGAAACCTAGTCACAGCTGCTGGAGCCAGAGCTCTTTCTGCTTCCCACCAGCTTAAGCCCTAACTTAGCTGAATGTGTTTTGTACATTTCAGGTCATGGTGAATATAATCAAGAAATGTTTGACAACTGTAGAAGAGTTATCTCTTTCATCAATCACATTTCCCATGATTGGAACAGGAAAGTTGAGGTTTCCCAAAGCTGTTTTTGCTGAACTAATCCTTTCGGAAGTACTCAAATTTAGTAGCAGTGTCTGGCAGAAAACCTTACAAAAAGTTTACTTACTGGTACATCCAGGTGATAATGAAATCCAGCAGGTATGGTTACATATCTCTTCTAATCATTCTGACAAGTGAACCGAAGTGCACCCAGATGTCTTTGTGGATCTGTAAATAATGTTTTCACTTCCCTGTCCATAAGTGTTGGTTGTTGAAGGGGGTTGTCCTATGACTTAATGAGATAATGCTGATAACTCATACAGTCCTTCCTAGACAGTTTAGCAAGAGACAAGATAATTTGTACTTAATAAATTCTTAGGAAGAAGCAGAAAGTTATTGGCATAAAAATGGCTCAGACTGACTGAATGAAGGCTAAGCCATGGCTCTGTTCATAGGGAAAAGATCAGATAAGAGAAACGTCAAGAATGTAGGGGTTTTTTGGATAGAATACAGCCAGTCTCAAGCTATGAGGGTCTAAAGCTAGAAATAGCAGTACAGTATTCACTAGAAGAGAGGCAGTCAAAGCACATGTACGAAGTGCTGAGCCACCTACCCCGCCCTGGTAAAGTGGCAGTCCTTGAGCTGGTTGGCCCAGTCTCAGTACCAAAATCTGGTTCTCATTCTTGAGAAGTTATATTAATTTTTATATAAATTGTGCATAGTTATAACAAAAATGCAAACAATATAAAAGTACAAAGAAGAAAGTTACAGCTAGGTTTGAATTTCGATTTTGCCATTTAAAGGTTAAGGGAGGCCACCTCTCTGAATTTCAGTTTCATCGTATGTCAAGTGAATGTGGCAATAACACCTCTTGAAAGTCGATGTGAGAATTAAGAGAGGATGTGTTTGAAGTGTTTCGCGTGGTGTCTAGCACTAGCATGCCTGAAACCTGGTTGCAGAAGTAGTTATTATTACCTTTTTGGTACCTGACTTTAAGAGCTATTGCTACAAATTACTAACATTAGCACTTTTTTTTTCTTTTGAAGATTTTATTTATTTATTTGACAGAGAGAGACAGCCAGCGAGAGAGGGAACACAAGCAGGGGGAGTGGGAGAGGAAGAAGCAGGCTCCCAGCGGAAGAGCCCGATGTGGGGCTCAATCCCAGAGCACCGGGATCACGCCCTGAGCCGAAGGCAGACACTTAACGACTGCGCCACCCAGGCGCCCCTAACATTAGCACTTTAAAAAGATAGCAAATATGATGTTCTTTTCGAAGTTCTTAGTTATTCTCAAGCATCTGGGGTAGAATGGTGGTTTTTTCACAAAATAAAGTCAATCAGCACTGGTATTTATTGAGAAAATTCCTAGGTTAAACTGCAATCCTAGAATTAAAAGGTCTCTGGGTAAGAGGAAATCTAGGGAGAACCCTTGTTCCTAATTGATGTCTGGTGATCATTACTCCAAAGAATTGGATTAATATATTTACAGAACGTTGTTGTAGTCAGTACCCTTTTTCTTTCTATTTCCAGGCAATTGTAGCTGAATTCACTAAACAGTTGTGTGGAAATCCCAACCAGGACAGGATTCTCATGGCTGGAGGTAACCAAGGTCTGGGAAAGTTGTTCTGCTGAGAAAATATTTCCCTCTGCTTAGTGGCTCTTCAGTGGTAGCTGAAGTCCAGTAGAAAGAGACACAGCGAATTCACACGAGGCACAAATCAGTGATGAGGGGGGTGTTTGAGCATGTTCCATTGTCCGAGCACACAAAGAAAAAATTATATGGGTGTTGTGCAGCCGCACCCCAGCGGACTCTAAGCCTAGGGTAGGTCATGGTCCGGTGAGGCCAAAGACAAGACCCAGAGACACTGATCGAGATACAGGTTTATTAGGGGAACTTAGGTACAGAGAGTCCGGGAGTGGCCGATTGGATAAACCTCTGCTGCCAGGATCTGCATGCAGCAAGTTTTGATATCATAGCAACTATCATCAGCCCCTCCCATCCTTGCATGGCCAGCGTTTCCGAGGAGATCAAGGCCTGCCGCTTGGACAGTCTTCATCATAAGAGAGACATACAGGGTTGGTCACCCCCCCACACCCAGCCCCGACATCGAACACTGAACAACACACCCTTCTGCACGTTCTGCTTGATGGGAACATAGAGGGAGGACAGGATCTCTACATTCTCAAGATAGTGATTAACAGGGGCATTCAGGGTGTGCTTGCACAGCTAGCTAGCCAGCGTGTACCATACCAGATGTGAACCAAATCTGATAACGAGGCCAGAGTTTCTAAGATAATGATAATGAAAGAGACCTGAGGATGGAGGAGTGAGGCGGTGGCCATGGGTGGGACTGGCGACCGCCCTGCACCTTCCTTAATCATCCCCATGCATGCCTCACCTGCAGTAATAAGTGGAAGGCCTACCCGGGGCTGCTGTGGGCCGAGTACATGGAGGGGGCTCCCTGGACAGGCTGCGTCTGAAGCGCTGCTGTTGGCTCACAGGGATGTGATCAAGAAGCTGAGCCCCTGGAGACGTGACCATGCTGGAGCCTGTCCACCATGTTGACCACGGGCAGTCAGCATCTTGCCCAGAGTTCATTCCACGGAGGTGTGGGTAGCTGAGAGCAGTGCCCCCCCCCATAGCCTCCTGGACCTGTGTGCCCCCCCAACTCTGAAGGAACCATCCAGTAAAGGTCTTGAAGAACCACACCCACGTACACAGATAACTAAAATGTGATGGCACACTAAACTTCACTGACTGCTTTTATATAGATATGATTTAATCTATACAGCGGCCTCCTGGGTAGGTGGTCTGTTGCCACTGCATCATGTGGAAAAGGAGACTGAGTGAGCTTAAGGGATGAGTAGAAATGGCACCGCTAATTTATAAAGCCTCAGAGTGGGCAGTAACATATGCCAACATGGTAAGGGTGGTTTCCTCGGAGTGGCCTAGGCATTGCTACCCCAGAGAGACGTGAAGCAACAGGAAAAGGTCCTATCTGAAGTTAGTGAGCTGTTATTTAACATTGGACAGGGGCGCCTGGGTGGCTCAGTTGGTTGAGCGCCTGACTCCTAATTTCAGCTCAGGTCATGATCTCAGGGTTGTGAGGTCAAGCCCCGTGTTAGGCTCCACGCTGGTGTGCAGTCTACTTGAGGTCCTCTCCCTCTGCCTCCGCTGCCTCCCACTCCAACGTGTGTACACGCTCGCTCTCTCAAATAAATGAATGAAATAAATCTTCCCAAAAAGTAATTGGACAAATGACCTACACACTGAGACCATTTCCCTTTTCTGTAAAATGGAAATAAAAGAATCACCTGGAGGTACAAACTTTCTGTCATAAGATGAATAAACTCTGGAGACCGAATGTACAGCACGGGCTATAGTTAATAATAATGTATTCTTGAAGCTTACTAAGAGAGTAGATCGCAGGTGTTCTCACCGCTCCCACATGCACACGCATACACCCCCCCAATGGTAACTATGTGAGGCGATGGGTGTGCCATTAGCTCAACTGGATCATCATTTCACAATATATGTGAATGTGAAGATGTCACATTGTACACCTTAAATATTTGCCATTTTTATTTGTCATACTTCAGAAAAGCTTGAAAAAAGTCTCCCAGAGACATCAGCATGACCTGAGGGAGCACTTTGCCCTCTGTCCTTCCTCATGTCTTTCTCATGACGCTACAGCAATGTTTACAGACAAGCAGCTGGTCCAGTCAGGTGTTTCTGCCTCATCCTATTTAACTGAGACATGGATCTCCTGCTGCCACAAAGCTTTATTTTTAAATTTCCTTAAAAAAGAAAACCCAACTGGGCATGGTACTCTTAGCGTTTATGTAGGTGGAAAGAAAGAGGACTGGGAAGAGGACAGGGCCCCATTCTTCCTGCTCTTTCTCCAGCTACTCTTTCATTTGGTTTCTTTCTTTTCAGGTACCTTCAGGCCTGTCTCCAACCCTGGGTTCATTTCATATGAAATGAAAATTGGTGCAATTACTTTCCAGATTGCTGCTGGAGATATCACCAAAGAAAAGGCAGATGTGATTGTAAACTCAACAACAAGGACATTTAATCTGAAATCAGGTACTTTATTTAAGCAAAGTACGTGATTGTGACTATTAACATGACTCACGTGTGGGAGGGAAACTGTGGCTAATGTTGCCTGAGTAGGCGGATAGTGTCGCAGAACATATGTAGGCCCTGGAATCAGAAAGACCTGGGTTTGAGTCCCAGCGATGCCACTTACCATTGCGTGGCCTTGGAACAACCACATATCCCCTCTGAGCCTCAGTTTCTCTGCCTGTCAAATGTTGATTTCCCAGAGGAGGATTAGACAGGGCACAGCAATGTAAAGATGAGGCGTAACCCATGCGTTGGACTTAGTGTATGTTAGCTCTCATCCCCTTTCTAGCTCGGAACTATCAAAATTCCACACTTATAATTTAATAAGTTTGTTTTATTTTTATTTCCCTTTATATGTAACTCAATGGCACTCATATCTCACTTCTTGTCATCTTCCTTATGTTACACTGACCCAGAAATGAAATTCAACCCCTTTTTCTTGATTTTTGCTGGAATGTCTGAGCACCTCCATTGATGGAGCCCCTTTGAGCACACCCTCCCCACCTGTCTATTTGTGTGTAACTTGCATACATATACTCTTATGTTAATATATTTTTATTATAAAGTATTAAATCTTAAATTAAAAGGGTAAGATAAAACATAAATAGAAATAGAAGTTTAAATATTTTCTAAAGTGCAAAATATTTTGGAACTTACTACGTAGGAGGTGAGTGCATAGAATATCTGTCCAGTGTATCGGTCCTGCAAAATGCAGACGTAAAGAGCGTTCAGTTAGGTAAAATGTGACAGATTGAACATATGCATTTGTCCCTGCCTTCTTTTAAGATTCCATTAAAACCACAGTAAAGGAAAGAAAAGAACGTAAACCCACAAGGAAAAAGAGAGCTGGAGGGAAACCAATAATGAACAAGAGACAGCAGTGTATTTTTAGAATACAAGAAGCACTAGCCAGTGGTGAAAATTTAGTATATGCAAGAGAGAACAGTAGCCCCTAGAGACACAAGAGTGGGAGGCAGCAGGTACCTGGGAAGGCAGCGGACAAGTAAAGAGATGAAAACAGAATCGGATGCAATTCTGTGTGAGTAGCACTTAGCCCCTTTTATTCTATCCTCCATCCATCCAATGCACCAATAACTTCCCTTGCTCCTCCCTGGCCAGAGATGGGAGGTTTGCTGTGTAGAGAAAGCAACCAGAGAGATTCTGGACTTAGAGCGGCAGGCACAGGTGAGATGAAGATGGGAGCTAGACAGTGTTCGAGTGCAAGTTTCTGTACTGAACAGTGAGTGCCCAGCCCCTGTCCCTGCGGGACTCCCAGAACGGCAGACGGGTTTATGCCCTCCAAGACAGGAGAGTGGAGGATCCTTCTGGAGAGAAACCGACTGCCTTCAGGTCTAGTATTTACTGCCTGTTTTCCTTACACTAAAGCCAACTGGCCAGCAAGCCACCTTTACACGGTGCTCCCAAACTCACTTTAAATATGAAAGGACTGGTGAAGATCATCGGATACTTGAGGAAAATCTCCATTATTGCAAAGTCAGAGACTAAAACAAACACACAAAAAGGAATTTTTTAAAAAAGAGACAATTCATAATACACACACACATAATCAAGGAAACAGAGGCAGGTAAATGATGATAGATAGATAGAGGATATATTGATCTTTATAACGATAAAGTAACTAATAATTAGTCAGTGCTTTCCGTGGGCCAGATTCTGTACTAAGTATCTTTTACCCATTGGCTCTTGTAATGTTCAAATAACCCTGTGAGGGAAGTACTGTGTTAGCCTCTGTATAATAGCTGAGGAGCCGACTAGGGCCACGTGAGCAGTAAGTGGTGGAGGCAGCCCTAACCCAGCGCCGTCACACTGTAGCTCAGAGTGTGTATTATTCAGCTACCGATGAAGGTTGCAGTAGAAAAGGTGGGTTTTTCTGTGGGGGGCATCAATGAATTATGCACAAAGGGATGAGCTGAACAAAATGTACAAAAGCTATAATCATGCACTGAATTTCAACTAATGCTTTTTACCACTAACATGTCTTATTTAGGGGTCTCAAAAGCAATTTTAGAAGGTGCCGGACCAGCTGTGGAAAATCAATGTGCTCTACTAGGTATGGCCACCTCTAGCAGATTAGAGGGCCGAGAATACTATAATAGGACCTACGGGAGGAGTAAGCGGTGAGCCCTTAGGAAAGAGGATGATTCCCTGGGAGAGCGGACACAGGGGGTATGACTTTGTGGCTGTGGGAAATGGTCCTTCCTCCCACCATCCCACCTGTCTCTTCCTGACTGTTAGACGGAACGCAGGCCTGGGTCCTAACAGTCCAGGATCCACCGCTAACTGAGGGATGGTGGGCACACCACCTGATCTGTAAGAGCTTTGTTTCTCTTATCTGTAAGATGGTTCTAGGTTTTACTAACGAGGCAGGAGTGTGGTAATGGCTTTCTTACGGGCAGTTGTGAGGATCAGGACAATGAACGTGAAAAGTTGCATGAAGTGCTGTGTAAATTACCTTTCACTTTCCCTGACCTCGTTCTACTTGCTATAATGCACCATCTACCTGACATGAGTCAAGGCGGAGCCTGGGTAGGTCTGAGGTCTTTTCTGACACCAACCGATTCTCCAGTTCTAATACTATCTCCCTGTAAAGCTAGCGTTGGATCCCACAAATTAAAGGGCTCAGTCCCACAAGCCTCCCCCCACAGGTCCCAGGGGCCACCTGCGCTTCTGACCCCCTTTCGTACACTCAGGCATTCACAAAACCCCTTTCTCAGGTTTGACAGTACCCTACAACGACTCACAGAATTCCAGAAAACACTTGTCTTACGTTTTCCAGTTTATTATAAGGGATACATCTCAGGAGCAGCCAAATGGAAGAGCTGCAAAGGGGAAGGTGTGCGGGAGGGGGGCACGGAGCTTCCACACCCTCCCAGCTACACCACCCTTCCCACACCTAGGTGTATTCACCAACATGGAAATCCCCAAATCCGGTTATTTAGGGGGTTTTATGAAGGGTTTGTTGTGTAGGCACAACTGTTTGTGATTGAGTTCCCCAGAGGCCAGGGGGTGAGGCCAAAAGTTCCAATCCCCTAATCCTGGCTTGGTGTTTTTGGAGACCGGCCTCCATTCCGAAACTATTGAACACCAGAACCCTCAAGAATCATCTCATTCCCTTACAAAAGAGACTCTCATCATTCAGGAGAGTCCAGGGTTCTTGAAACTCTGAGCCCAGAATCAGGGACAAAGATCAAATACTTATTTTTTTTATTATATCACAGTGGGAAATCTGTAAGAGTGATCATATCCTCCAAAATGAGGACTCATGCCTTGCCGAGTAGACAGTCAGCTATGAGTGTGATTTAAAGAAGTGGCAGGGTCCCATATTTGACAAACAGTCCCCCAACTGACCTGCTTTTGTGCCTGAAACTCCTATCTTAATAGATGTCCTCTGATGAAGGCACTTTCTCCCCAGTGAATATATTCCTGGAGAGGGATCCGGGGAAGGTAATACTGCTCACCAACACGAGGACGTTAGCAGGAATTTGTGGGTTGGAAGAGCTAGCTGTGCCTTGGAAGACAGAAGCAAAGAATGGAGTGGGGTTGGACAAGCTGGAAAAGTCTACTCAGGCTGCCTGGGAGGGGCCGGCAAGTGGGACACCCAAGGGACCGCAGGGAGTGCCTGGGCGGGGCCCACTCTCCTCCTGCATTTGCTGGAGCCCTGCCTTCCTCAGGTTCTTACTCTATGCCTTAAAGCATGCCCTGGCCATTTCCATGTGCTCGAGAGCTCTCAGGGTCCTGGGAGAGGGACCTCCACACCACCAAATGCATTGCTTTTCTCTCCTTAAAAAATGAATGTAGCTGAATGAGCATATAAATTGCTCTTCTGGGCTGCAGCTTGGGGGTTAAGAGGTCTGGACACTGACTGCTTGGGTTCAAAGCCCAGGAAATGTTTGCTACTGACCTTACCTCTCTGAGCTTCTGTTTCATCTGTGAAATGGACGAAATAGTACCTACCTGATGGCCTTGTTTTGAGGATTGAGTAGATTAAGGCAGGTAGAGTGCTTTTGAATAACACCCCAAATATTCAACAATGTAGTTGTCGAGTTAAAGAATCCTGGTTGTAAAGGAAATGAGCCTGTCCCAGTCCCAGTGAGTGAAAGCCGCTAGATGGAGGGAGGCTGGGCTTGGTCAAGACATCGCAGCTTTTTCTGATGGCAGCTGTTTCCCTGTCTCGGTGATCAACTTGCTGCTTCCCGTAAGTACTGTGCTGTGTTTCCTTTCCTTCCTCTCGTTCCAGCTGCACAGCCTCACAGAGATTTTATAATCACACAAGGTGGATACTTAATGTGCAAGATAATAATTCATGTTCTTGGGGAAAATGATGTCAGGAGAACGGTCTCCACTGTTCTAGAAGAGTGTGAGCAGAGGCAGTACGCTTCTGTTTCTCTTCCGGCCATCGGAGCAGGTTCGTAGCCTCTCATCACTCGAAGATTCTGAATAATCCAGATTCCTGTAGACTTGGCCTCACTGTTAGTGAACTCAGTGCTGAGTCCAGGCAGCGATGCGGGCAAGCTTGCGGACCCTGAGGGCTGTCTCTGGGCCTAGGCCTCTTTCATACATCTTCATTCTATATTGTATGTTCCCCAGGTATCTTTCCATGTTTGGCCCTTAACGTCGTGGCTTTCTTACTGTTCACGTTTTTCCTTTGGGTGATTCATTTGCTTTTATTTTACCAGTTACCCTTTCTGCACTGACTCTCAGATCAGCATTTCACCTTCTCCAAGGTCTCCTCTGGGCGATTTCTGTTACCAGAAACCTTAGAGCAGAATCCAAACTCATCCTCCTCATCCCTTACAAACAGCCCCCTTTCCCGAGTTGTCTCATTTTCTGGTTTCCTCCTTCAGTGGTGCCGTGATGCTCCTGGCTGTCCTGCCATCCTTGCTTCTTTGTGCCCCCACACCCCACAGTCAGCACATTCTACTAAATCTTCTCCCAGGAGTTATTTGGTTTCATCCTTCCTTCTGCTTTCCAAACCCTTAATACCCCCCTGCCCCCCCGCAATTGGGTTGACTGCAGCATCTCCCACTGGCTCCTCATTCGTGCGTTCATTAGATTGAAATGCTGTTTCCCAGGCCCACTCCAAGTTCCTAGGCATAAAGTCATGAGTAGGGTGCAGTCACTATTCTTAAGCAACAAGCTCAGGTCCATCCTGCTCTGAGTTTCTAGGAATGCTTTCCTCCTCATCTCTATCATAGCATACAATAATTCGCTCTCAGTTGAAGGTGATGCTAATGACCCGCTCCCTGATTCATTCACACTCAGTTGCACAAGCATTTTAAAAGGGCCTGGGAAGGCCCTAATAATGCCATCACACGATGATATGGTTTAGTAATGTTTCAAAGTAAGATATTTTACCCACTGTGGGTTAGGATCATTGTTTCTTCTCACTTTGACTTCTCAGACTTGTCCTGGCACTGAGCATTGGAAAGGCTGCAAGCATTTTTGGAATATAGCTAAGGAAAGTTGAGTTGGAAATATGGTTTTACAAAATTGCAAAATTTATCCTTTATTGTCATTTCTTTTTTATTATAATCACTTTTATACATAATTTTATATTTTTATTTTGTATTTTTCTGTGATGTATAAATTTTAAACCCCACAAAACCTAGACCGACCCATGACTCTTAGTTTCCCCATTTTGCAGATGAGAATTTGAGGTATTAATGTACAAGGTCACATAGCTAGTCAGCAACATAACTAGGTTCATAACCAGGCAGACTGGTCTGTGCATTTCCACCATTACATTTTTTTTAATGTTATGTGTTTTTTGTTACCGTTATGCTCTTAATTACCATATTCTTAGCTGCCACATTCTTATCTCTATTAGCATTACCTTCTAGTATCGCCCCAGTTTTATAGCAGAATAAATTGAAGTTTGGAGGTGTTGTGGGCCGAGTTCTGTTCTCCCGCCAAATTCATATGTTGAAGCTAAAATCCTCAGTACCTCAGATTGTGACTATATTTGATGAAAGGGTCTTTCAAAGGGTAATTAAGTTAAAATGAGGTCATTAAGGTGGTCCCTAATCCAATATGACCAGTATCCTTGTTAGTTAGGAGATTAGAACAGGTCCAGAGAGAAGACCATGTGAAGACATAAGGAGAAGACAGCCATCTTCAAGTCTCAGAGACCTTAAAAGAAACCAATCTTGCCAACGCCTTGATATCAGACTTCTAGCTTCCAGAATTGTGAGAAAATAAATTTCTGTTGCTTAAGCCACCAGTCATGGCAATTTGTCATGGCATCCCTAGCAAACCAATATAAGAGGGATCCAATGACTTGGCCAAGATCACACAGCTAATCCGTGCAGAGCCTGGATATGATCACATGCTCTGCTCTCTGCACTGCCAATGCCGTTCAGTTAAAGACCACCAGGAACACACACTATGAAGGACGATGCGGCATCTCACCAAGAGGTCATTAAGGACTTATTAATGGATTTGAGCTTGTGTTGGGTAGCTCCGTGCGGTCTCAAGTACGTGGGGTTTCGCTCTGGATCGGCTACTTCGGGGCAGCAGGCATAGTTCAATGACTGGGTATCTTACCTGGAGGGGAGAAGAGTGCGGCTGAAGCTGTGATTATTAATGAAGCAGGACTTGCTCCTGTTAGTCAGGGTGGGGAATGTTTGGCCGTTTTTGTGGTTTGGATAGTGTTCATGTTTTTGCCTGTGGCCAGACATGATTATTCAGTAGTTTTGCTTGGCTGAATTCATCACAGCCACAGAGTGGTTACATCGGATGACGTTCTATGAAATTGTGTTGTGTTTGTGAGAGATCCAGCTATGAGAGCCAGATCCGTTTCTGGCTGTGGCGCTGCTTTCTTCTTTCTCAGCACCAAAAACCACATTTGCCAGATCTCATCACTGACTAACATCAGCTAGAGCTTCTTTTGGTCACTTAAAAAAATGTTTCTTTTTCAGGCAATGCTGGAAAAAACCCAAACACAGTTGCTGATGACATGATCAGTGCTATTACAGACTTCGCATGGAAACATCCCACCCCATCATTACAAAAAGTTAAAGTCGTCATCTTTCTATCTGAATTGCTACATGTATTCTATGACAACATGAAAAAGAGAGAGAATTCCATATCACCTGTCCTTCAGTCCACAGGCGTCGATACTACATGTAAGATGACCTTTCGGAGATCATGTGGTAATCTGTCCTATCACTTAGCAAATGTGTAGATATTAATGCTCACTGTTTCACCAGTTTTAGGATTCTACAGACAGCCTCCTCTAATATGTGGGAAAAGTACAAGAACTATGGAACGCAGCGTCCTGTCTGCTGATTATTCTGGTGGCAAAATCACTCCTGGGAAACAGAATAACAAAGGAGCAGGGAGAGAATAGAAGTGAGGAAGCAGAAGAGGGGGATAGGCTTTGAAAATCCTAAGCCAGTTACCTCATTATTTACTTATGGATTAGTATCGACCCTCAGTGCTCCTTGTAGCTGTGAGCTGGCTGACCAATGCTGGTTTATTGATTATCCACCGCTGAAGTCAGCCTGGGAACAGAAGCAGATGGAAGAAGGGAGTGGGTCATTTGGTTGTGCACTTCACAAGCAGGCAGTTCCCATTTGCTTCTCTGTAAGGTGTGTGTTTATGCATTATGTTTAAGTATCTATTCACCTGCTCCTCTGTCCCCCATTTCCGTACTGCTGTGAAAATGACTAGAAAAGCAGCCTCCGCTAGCAATCACAGTTTTTGCCCATTTTGAGCACTCACTCATAGAGCACTGTGGGTTTTACTAGTGATAAAGTGTACCTGTCGTCAGCAGCCTCCCTAAACTGGAAATTGTTGCCTGACACTGCCAGTCGGAATTTCAGTTCTCTCGATACTTACTTCCTGACAACTGTTCTTTTCAATGTGACTTCACACATAGCACATATAAGAGCTACACACACAGACACACAGTAAATAAAAATAGTAGTTAGATCTGCTAATGTTCTTGCAATAGCAAGTAATAGAAAATCCAATTTAAACAGGCTTATGGAAAAATGGAATTAATTGACTCACATGACTATAAAGTCCAGGCATACCTGGCTTCAGGTCCAGTTTGATCTAGGTGCTCATATTTATACTCTAAACCCTGACTTTCCTCATCTCTCACTCTCTTCTCAGCTGTGTTGTCTTTATCCTCAGGTTTCAGAGGGTGAAAGATGGCTGTTAACAGTTTCAGGACCATATCCTTCCATGGTCAGATCCAACAGGAAAGGGTATATCCAGGGGTAATATATACTCATCATCAGGAACATGATGCCTAGGAACAGAGGCGTTCGCCTAAGGCTGAAATTGCTTTTTACTGAATCAGCTTAGGTCATGGTTGCAGCTAGGAAACTGGAATTACACTAATCAGCCAATCCGAGAGTCACATGCTCTATCCTCGAACTGAAGGGGATCACTCTGAAGCAACGGGGTAGAGTTGTTCACCAAAGGAAATTCAGGATGCTTTTACCAGAAGAAGGAGAAAAGCTGCTGGACAGTTAAAAATAATACATACCTACCAGAGTATCTAGGGTTATATAAATTAACATTTCCCCCTTTGGTCCTTGTAGAAGAAAACTTGTATTTAAGTACAAATTAACTGGTTCATCCACCTTAAACTGGTTCATCCACTCCCTGCTTACACCAAGAATTTAAAATGACTATGAAATCTGAAAAATAGGAAGGGGTGTGAGGGTGGCTCAGTCAGTTAAGATTCTGGCTCTTGATTTTGTCTTAGGTCATGATCTCAGGGTCATGAGATGGAGCCCCAGGTTGGGCTCTGCACTGGGCATGGAGCCTGCTTAAGATTCTCTCTCTTCCTCTCCCCTGCTCCCCCCTGCTCATTTCTCTCTCTTAAAAAAAAAAAAAAAAAGATAAGAGACAAGCAAACAAAATAACTAAAACAAGCAGACCAGTGACCCAATGGCACTTGGGGCAAAAACAAACAACAACAAAACTGCCTTACATAATCTTTGTTGTTAGGTCAAAGGAATGATGAAGGTGAAATGTCAGACAAAAGGAAGGTTGTTGGCAGAGTTAAACTTGGATTTTAGAAAGACTTTATCATGTGGACTTTTTTTTTTTTTTTGTCATGCGGACTCCTTTAAAAGAGAACTTACAGAGGACAACTTGGAGTTTCATTTGAACAGATGATACAATTGCTTTTCCAAAGCATGTTTAAGTATTCATTGATTCAGAGCATTCTACAGAGCATGAATTTAACATCCGACCCTAGAGACGCAGATCTGGGAGTCGTGTAAGTAGGTAGGGGTTGAAGTCATTGAGTGTAGATCCGAATATCCACAAAGACTATGAAGGTGGAGGGAGAGAAGCTGAAGGCAGAGCTGGGAGGCTTGGTACATCGCCCCACCCCTACCTGTGGAGAGGAAACTGAGGCACAGCACACAAGGAGAGCCATAGGTGCGTTTATCCCAAACATCAGAAATGGGAAAGTAGAGTAAGCTTTATCTTTTAAAACAGATTTATAGGAAAAGCACTCAGGAAAGTGCGTGATACGTGGTAAACACTTGAAAAAAAAGTAGCCATCATGTTACCTCCCATGAAGCACTGGGCGGAGAGTCACTAGAACACAATTCTTTTCCTTCCTTGGATGGTGGCCTTCCATGTAACGTTGGATGTGTGAATACTCAGCCTTCCTGGGACTCAGTTTTCCCATCTCTAAATTGTCCACCCAGGGACACTTTCGTCCACAGGCAGAATAAGTAGCACAGTTTGGCGTGGTTTAGGGTGTGATTTAAGTTGTTCCTCTCAAGAAAATGCCCTTGTCTTTAAACTTTATTCCCTCTTTGTTTTTTTTAAAGATTTTTCATTTTAGGGGCGCCTGGGTGGCTCAGTCATGAAGCATCTGCCTTTGGCCCAGGGCCTGATCCCAGGGTCCTGGGATCGAGCCCCGCATCAGGCTCCCTGCTCTGCTGGGATCCTGCTTCTTCCTCTCCCACTCCTTAACTTGTGAGTGCTTGTGTTCCCTCTCTCACTGACTGTGTGTCTCTCTCTGTCAAATAAATAAATAAAATCTTTTAAAAAAAAGATTTTTCATTCTATTTTAGAGAGAAAGAGGGCGGGGAGGAGAAAGAGAGCACAAGCGAGGAGGGGGGAAGGGCAAAGGGAGAGAGAGAGAATCTCAAGCAGACTGTCCACAGAGCCTGCCACGGGCCTGATCCCATGACCCCAAAATCATGACCTGAGCCCAAATCAAGAGTGGGCACCCAACTCACTGAGCCACCCAGGCGCCCCTCACTCCTCTAAATACAAATACCTCTGGGATGTAGAAAAGATCAAATTTAATTGTTTTTTAAGAATAATAACTATGTTTATAAAGGATTCCCTAAAAGTGCTTTTACACCGTTTATTACATTTTAAACTTGAAACAATCCCATGAGGTGATAAATAGAGCAGATTTTATCAGTTCCATTTTACAAAAGAGAAAACGAAAAAATCACTCAGAAGTGGTATTACTTGTTCCACGCCTCATGGCTGCTCACAGGTTGAGGCTGATCAGGTCTTCCGATGCCAGGCCCTGGTATTTTCTGCTCTGCAAGCTCATGACATGAAAGGAAGAGAGAGCCCATGGAAGAACTTTACTTCCTTCTCAGTCTTGCCTCTGTGTTCAGAGAAAAGAAAGCAGCAGGTTTGAGAAGTCTCTAAGACCTAGGATTTGACATGATGAGGCCAAAAGCTCTGGAGGGAGTAGACAGTAGGAGAAGGGAAAGAATTTAATTTGCACAGACTACACATCCTGCTGTGGGAAACCTCTCCAGAAAAGCTCTTTAAAAGTGGAATTTGAAGAGAGCTTCCAGATTAGGGTTTGATGCTTTTGGTTGTGAACAGAACTTCATTCCCTGGATGGACTTGCGAAACAGGAAGAGAGTGCCAGATCGCTCTCCCAGGCCTGTATATCTTGCAGGAAAAATAAGTAAATTCTGGCTTTGTTTGTAAGGAGAAATCCTTTGGCCTTTACCTGTGGTGTTGTGCCATTTTCTGGCATTTCCTTCTCTAATACATTCTGTCCATATTTCTACTAGTCATGCCATCTCAGCAACTTGGTATGTAGCTTCAATGTTAGAAGGTTCTGGAAGCCATTGGAAAGCAAAGGAAAATTTTGAATATCACCCCCTTATACAAGAGTGTTCACTTAGTATTTCCGCTGTTTTCTTTATATGGTGCTTTCTCTACTTAGGAAGTAGAAGATAGGGTACAGAACAATGTGCTTTAAATATCCTTAGCAAGGTAATCACATTTCAAAAGAAAAATAATAACCACACTAAATGAAACTGATAAACATGAAAATATTGATAAATTGGCTTTCATGTTTACACATCAGTTTCTTTTTCTTTTTTTTCTTTTTAAGTAGGCTCCATGCCCCTGTGGCACCCAATGTGGGGCTTGAGCTCATGGCCCTGAGATTGAGACCTGAATTGAAATCAAGAGTTGGACACTCAACCAACGGAGCCACCCAGGAACCCTACACATCAATTCCTTATGGAATTAATCCCATAGAGCTTTCTGAGGGAATTATAATTTCAAGCTATAGTGAACTGAAGTATACCTAAATATTTTAGCTAGGCCATTAATTAATATATGTCATATTAGCGTCAGAACCATTCATTTCATCTGTGTTTACCAAACTGAGGTTGATAAAAGAAGCAACTGTGAAATGTGTAGCTTTTTGGTTTTTGGGTTTTTTTTCTCAAAGACCAGGATTAGATGAATGTGAAATAAGAGCATAGGAAGTGCCCTGATTTTCAGAGATCCCTGGAAATGGATATTGTGCTTTCACCAAATGCTGACTTTTCAGATAATCTTCCTGAACACTGGACTGACATGAATCAGCAGCTGTCCTGTGTGATCGAGCTACACCCTGGACAGTCAGAATATAACACCGTAAAGGACAAGTTCTCTGAGACTTGTCCTTCCTACAAAATAAAGAAGGTAATATTGTGTTAAAAAGTTATTTCTTTTAACTATCAAAGAACATCTTTTTTTTTAACACTCCTCCTTCCATTATACCTTACTATATTTATTTTAATTAGACTTACTCAAGTTCCATAGACTTCAAATCTCATGGTTCATTCATTAGCAGTTATGAAGGAGATTCCCAAAATTGACATATATATGTTTGGATACTTTCACTTACAATTTACAAACAAACCCATTCAAACTGATTAAACAAGAAGAAATGTATTAGAAATGAATGGAAAGTCCAGAAATAGGATGGTCTTTGGAACAGTTGGATCCAGTTTCTCTGGCTTTGCCATCCACAGGGTCATCTGAAGGCTGGACTCCTTTCATAATTGTAGAATAGCTGCAGGTGGCAATCAGGGGGTTTCTGCTTCCTCCGTTCACATCCC
Organism: Ursus americanus; assembly: GCF_024610735.1. Lineage (NCBI taxonomy): Eukaryota > Metazoa > Chordata > Mammalia > Carnivora > Ursidae > Ursus > Ursus americanus. Next base: position 35,376,570 of record NC_142130.1, on the reverse strand, counting down.
ATGAAAGGGACACAACCACTGGATAAGAGTCCAAGGCTTTGTGTTGAGTGGACCACTCCAACCAGTCTATGTCAGGAGAGTGCTATTTGCTGATCGGCTTGGACCTGGGCTATCCAATGCCATCGTTGTATGATCCCATCATGAGATTGCCCTGATTGGTTAAACCCAATTAGGCTCCACTTGAGAACTATAAGTGAGTCCAACTCCACCCAAAGCAGCAGTTGCTGTACAATGGGGATGAAGTGGAATGGATTTTCTGGGAGTCCACCATGCTGCATAAAAATTTTGGCCAGTAAAGTACAGGAGTTTATTAGAAGGTCATTATCATACCATGTATATCAGCGCAGGGTGTGACATCCTAGTCATTTCAAAATCTAGCTGCTACTTCCATAAAACTGTACTCAACCACATTATAGCACTTAAAAAATTGTGCTTTCATAAGCTTTCACATGCCTGACTCCCCCAATAGACAGTTGGCTTCTTAAAGTAGGAGTTGCATTCCCACTACCTAGCCTGGTGCCTAGCATATCATAGGACACAATACTTACTGAATGAACTTACTTCCTGAGAAAGAAGGTGAATCAAAAGAGAGAGACTCCTGCAGAAAGGACAGAATTTAAAGGAGGAGATGCTTCATTGATATTAAAAGCTTTTGAGAGTATAAGAACCTTGTTCAATTGTGTTTACCAAATATCTGCAACTTCCTTGGCTCTTATCCTTCTATCATACCCATTTTGAAACACCTCAATTTTGGATTAATTCCATAATATACTTTCTCTCCCACAGCCCCTAGATAAAATGATTATTAATTTCTGGTTCCCAACCTCTGCCAAACTCTCTAGGTTCCTGGAATCCTTTATTGCTTCCTGCAGTCAGCTCCCTCATGCGTTCCCCATTGCAAGTTTCAGCACTCTGCTTGAGGTCTTCATCTCTCTCAAAACAACTTTCCCTCTTGCTTTTATTACTCGGCTTCTCTTCAACATCTGCTGTAGGTAACCACTCCATTCTTCTTATTTATGTATTTGTTTTTAATTATTTACTGAAATTGAGATATAATTGACATATGTTAGTTTCAGGTATGTAACATGATTTGATATTTGTATATATTGCAAATTGATCACCACAGTAAATCTAGTTAACACACATCATCATTCATAGTTACAAAAATTTTTTTTCGTGTGATGAGGACTTTTCAGATCTACTCTCTTAGCAACTTTCAAATATGTAATTCAGTATTATTAACACAGTCACCATCCTGTATATTACATCCCCATGACCTATTTCTTTTATAATTGGAAATGTGTACCTTTCAGCCCCCCTCTCATGTTGTCTACCCCGCAGCCCTATCTATCTCTGGCAACTATCAATCTGTTTTCTCTATCTATGATCTTGGGTTTATTTTTGTGGGTTTTGTTTGTTTGTTTTTGATCCCAGATATAAGTGAAACCATATGGTATTTGTCTTTCTCTGTGTGACATATTTCACTTAGCTTAATGCCCTCAAGGTCCATGGTAAGATTTTATGGTTTTTATGGTTTTTAATATCTGGATAGTATTTTTGTGTGTGTGTGTGTGTGTGTGTGTGTGTGTGTGTGTGTGTGTATGACATCTTCATTACCCATTCATCTCTCAAAGGACACTTCGGTTGCTTCCATATCTTGGCTATTGTGAATAATGCTGCAGTGAACATGGGGGTGCACACAATTCTTGAACTGTCTTGTTTTGTTTCTAGGACATCATCCTTTCAGACTTCTTCCTCTCTCCCTAGACTTAGATTATCTGGATCCTTTTCTTATGCTTTCATACTCCGTGTGTGTTCTCCTAGTTGATCCCTTATCACTTTGAGAGGTAGATATTTTTTTACTTGTCTTTCTCCCCCACTAGACTGAAAGTTCTTTGAGGGCAGAGATTCAACACAGTGCTTGACGCACAGTAGATGTTCAATAGATGATTACTGAATGTATGTTAAATTCATTTTCTAGAAGGAAGGAGAACCAGTAGAGAATGATATTTTGAAAAAAAGTTAAGGGAGGACATGGTTTGAAACGCTATTGAGGATCTAGAAAGAAATAGTCATTAGATTAGGCAGTTATGAGGTGATTTGTGACCATAATTAGAGCAATGCAGGAGAACTGTTATTGGGAGAAGCCAACTAAATGGGTTTAGAGATCAGAAGGACTTAAGGAAATAATTACTGAATGATTACAATTTTTTGAGTAAGAATTTGTTTTTATTTTTTAAATTTATTTATATTATTATTATTATTATTATTTAAGTGGGCTCCATGCACAGAGCCCAACACTGGGCTTGAACTCACAACGGTGAGATCAAGACCTGACCTGAGATCAAGAGTCAGTGGCTATCTGACTCTTGGTTTTGGCTTAGGCTGGGTCCCATGGTCCTGAGATTGAGCCCTGCCTCTGGCTCCATGTTTAGCATGGAGTCTGCTTGAGATTCTTTCTCCCTCTCCCTCTGCCCCTCTTGCTTGTGCTCTCTGTGTCTCTCTCTCTCTAAAATAAATAAATAAGTCTTAAAAAAAAAAAAGGCATCAGATGCTTAACTGACTGAGCCACCCAGGCACCCCTTATTTATTTATTTATTTATTTATTTATTTATTTATTTATTTATTTAGAGAGGGGGGAGAGAGAGAGAGAGAAGATGGGGAGGAGCAGAGGGAGAAGGAGAGAGAAAGAATCTTAAGCAGGCTCTGAGCCCAGTGTGGAGCCTGATGTGGGGCTCTATATCACAACCCTGAGATCATGACTTATGCTGAAATCAAGAGTTAGACATTTAACCAACTGAGCCACCCAGGTGCCCCTTGAATAAGAATTTGAATACAAGTGAATCTCCAGGAATACCAGAAAATATATATAGGTAAACGTTTTTATAGAAATTATAATTTGTTATATAAAATAGGTTATAATAAGCACTATTACAAAGTATAGATACTCTTAACCTAGGCTTTTTCTAAAGGCAGAAAGCAGGGACACCTGGGTGGCTCAGTTGGTTAAGCGTCTGCCTTTAGCTCAGGTCTTGATCTCAGGGTCCTGGAATCAAGTCCTGCTTTGGGCTCCTTGCTCAATAGGGAGTCTGTTTCTCTCTCTGCCTGCCACTTCCCCCACTTGTGCTTTCTCTCTCTCTCTCTCTCTGGCAAATAAAAGAATAAAGTATTAAAAAAAAAAATAAAGGCAGAAAACTACCTACTCTCTGAATTGGCTTTTTATTTGCATTTTCTTTTCCTTTTCCTTCTTCCTCTCCTCCAGTCCTCCTTCTTCTCTAAATTGCTGTTTTAAAATCCACAACAGACACAATATACTGAGCTCTAAAGTCATTTTCAAAATGCTTTGCTTTTTGTCATGTGCAGATTGAGAGGATACAGAATATATGCCTCTGGCAGAGCTACCAGATAAAGAAAAAGCACATGGACATGAAGAATGGCCATACAGATAATGAGAGAGTCCTGTTCCATGGGACAGATGCAGACTCAGTGCCCTATGTCAATCAGCATGGCTTTAATCGCAGTTATGCTGGGAAGAATGGTAAGGAAGCAAGTAATCTGGCTGACCAGAATGAGGTGAATGATAGCTCTATTGTTGACTATTCACACCAAGCAGTGCAGAACCATAGATGGCAGCCATCTTGTCATGATCAGGATAGAGCTCTTTGTGTTCCACTGAAAAGGAGGCTGGCAACCTTCTGAGGACAGACGGAGTGAACTTTAGAAATGGTGAAAATTGGCTTTGGTGGGCAAGAATGGCATTAAAAATTTTGTTTGGGCATGGTTCTACATACTGTGATAATTTTATGTTCTTAGGAAGGCTTTTGTCTTTCTCTTTACAGGTGCAACCTATGGAAGAGGAACCTATTTTGCTGTTAATGCCAGCTATTCAGCTAATGATGCATACTCCATACCAGACAGCAATGGGAGAAAGCATATTTATGTTGTACGAGTACTTACAGGAGTCTACACGCGTGGACGTTCAAGATTAGTCACCCCTCCATCGAAGAACCCTCATGACCCCACAGATCTGTTTGACTCTGTCACAGATGATACACAACACCCAAAACTATTTGTGGTATTCTCTGATAATCAAGCTTACCCAGATTATCTTATAACTTTTAGGTGTTAAAAAATAGGTTGTCTTTTTTTAACCTCAAAGAGATGATTTAGTCATCTATTTATAAGAACAAATTTATAGAGTTTTTGTCTTTGCCTTTGGCTTGTTTATGTAGATAAAAACCTCTCTGTTAGGTGCTAAAATGCTGAAAACAGCCTTTTAAAAATGCTCTATTGCAATTTGTAGCCTAGCTCTTTTCTGAGCATACTGATGGGTGGAAGCTAAGAAATGTGGATGACATGTTTAGAGCTACAGCTATTTACAGACACCAAATCTGTGGGAGAACAAAGAGCACATTACTTTTGTCTAGCAGAGAAGAAATAAGATGAATCACATTAAAACCAAGATGTCATTGTTCTTACAGAACATGTTAAGACATCAAACTGCGTTGGGCTCAGCTGTACTATTAAATAAACAGGCAGCTAACGTGCTCAGTAACAGCTGGGAATTTTGCCTCCTGAAGGAATACTTGGTAGCCAGAACTCAGCTAGAATGACTGAATCAAATCTGTTGTGGACTAAATCAGGGAAAAACGTGTCGTACCACTGTCTAATGCTACACAACAAATTACTACAAAATTTAGTGGCTTTGTGGGTAAGGGATTCAGGCATGGCTTAGCCGGGTCGTTCTGTCTCAGGGTCTCTCCTGAAGTTAAGTCAAGATGTCGGCAGGGGATGCAGTTTTCTGAAGGCTTGACTGGGGCTGAAGATCTGCTTCCAAGGTAAATCACTCAAATAGTTAGAAAGTTGTTGCTGGTTGGCAGGAGTCCTCAGTTTTTCTCCCCAAGGTCCTCTCTAGGCTGCTTGCATTGCTCATGACATGGTACTCCACAGTCAGCAGTCTGGGAAAGAGAAAGGCAGAAACCATGATGTCTTCTATGACCTAGCCCCTGAAGTCCTACTCCATCTTTTCCACAGTATCCTGTTGGTTCCATAGATCAGCTCATTCAGTGTAAGCGGGAATTACACAAGGGCCTGGACACCAGTTGACAGTGATCACTGGGACCATCTTAGAGGCCGTATAAATGTGTGAATGACCGATACACTGATAAAATGTTAGCAGTGAAAGGGACTCTAGGGGTCCACTGTCCCCTCATCTTTCTCCACTCCCCTCCCCCACTCCTGGGGCAAAAAGCCCTCAAGCCTCTGCTTGACCACACTCTACATCTTAAGGATAACTTATTCCATCTTGAGACAACTCTGACTATTGGAAAACTCTTGTTTACACTGAGATTCCTCTCTGTTCTTCTGTGTCTGTTGCCTGCTGATCACTGCCCCCCCTTCTGGAGGACACAGAGCGTATCTCAGGCCTTTTACGGATGGTGGCCCTTCAGATTCATCTCTTCCCTCTATTATACTAGAGTTAGGTAAATTCTTGAAATACTTAGCAGCTTATCCTGAAGCATCACTTATCAAGTGTTGAAGACATTTAAGAAGTGTTTATATAACCATAAATAAGCGCATGCACATTAAAAGGAGTAAGGAAGTTTAAAGCTGTAATGGTTTCTTGAGGAACAAACTTCATACTGCATCACTCATAATTACAGCATTCAGAGGAAACCACTGCCAACGTTCTTCTGTCCTCCCTTCCCCTTTCTTCTACGTCCATCTTCAACACAGTCAAAGCCACACTTTATTCAATTACTAATTACACAATATTGTATTTACCTTTTTTCATTTAACATTATAAGTGTTACCCTCATGTTATTAATTTTTTCTGTAAACATCATCTTAATGGCCAAGTTACTCCACTGTATATTTTCCTTTTATGTATATATAATTATAAAGTTTTTTAAAATGTCATCATCTTTCCTTATAGTTTAATAATCCAATTTCCTTTTGCAAGATATCTGTATCATTTCCTCCATGTCATTAAATATCTTACCTATCATTTTGATGGTTGCATAGTATTTTGTTGTATGTTTCTACATAAATGTCATGTCAAAGTAGGGTGCCGTATATTTCTAGATAAATGTATGGCTGGATTATGAGATGCAAAGAGCATAATCCACCTTCAGTGAGACACTGTGTCCTGAACTTCTTGAGGGAAACATAGTCCTAGAGAGCAAAGCAAGGTTAAGTAATGCTCTGTTAGTACATGGGCCTTGGCTCCCAACTCCAGTGTAGATTTCTAGTGAGCCAGGTTGGAACATGGACCCTTTTTACTTAGGTTAGGTAGGCTTTTACTTGCAATGTAAACTGCTGTCTTCTGTCTCCTCCAGTGTTGTTACTCAAGGAGTCCCCAGTATATTTTGCTGTACTCCTACTTCACTAGAAGACAAGGAAGTCTTGAGTATAATACATCCATGTTATTAAAGTTGTGAGGGTGGGGCACCGGGGTGGCTCAGTCGTTAAGCGTCTGCCTTTGGCTCAGGGTGTTATCCCAGGGTTCTGGGATCGAGCCCCATACCAGGCTCCTCCGCTGGGGGCCTGCTTCTTCCTCTCCCACTCCCTCTGCTTGTGTTGCCTCTCTCCCTGTCTGTCTCTCTCTGTCAAATAAATAAATAAAATCTTTTAAAAAATAAATAAAAAATAAAGCTGTAATGGTTTCTTGAGGAACAAAATAGAAGCCAATCGAGAATTATTTTTTATTTATTTATTTATTTATTTATTTATTTATTTATTTATTTATTTATGTATTTATGTATGTATGTATTTAACAGAGAGAGAGAGAGCACCAGCAGGGGGAGTGAGAGAGTGAGAAGCAGACTCCCTGCTAAGCAGGGAGCCCAATGCGGGGTTCAATCCCAGGATTGGAGGCTTAACTGACTGAGCCACCCAGGCGCCCCAGCCAATTGATAATTATATAATTATTATAAATTCCACCTTCCATCAGTCTGAAGCTAAATGCCTTTCCACCTTTGATGTCCATCTCCTTCCCAGTTGACTTGGCATTCTCCATCCACATGATTAGAATGGTCTCTACTTCTCTCCTAATAACCCACTGTTTCAGGTTAACCCAAATTAGAAGTCTTTAACTTTGCTAATTACTGACAAAACGGCTTTCTTTTCTATGGATTTCCAGAGTTCTGGCTGGTGGTACCTGACTGACCTGAGACCAGAGACCCTGAGGTGCAGTTCTGACCGGCAGTCCGTATACAGGCTTACTGTCCTGTATATCTTCTCTCCTCTTCTCTCTTTACTTCTCCTAGCATTTTCTCCTTCTCATTCCTTTCTTTCCCCTCCAATCCTTCCCCTCCCTTGTAGAAGAATGAGGACACACGCTCTGCTTGCATGAATCAGAGGAAACATTTTAATTTTTTTCCTCATCTATGGTAGAGAAACAAAAGCCGTGTACTATATATGCTGATGTGTTCATTGAACACGAGGTTTGTGAATTCATTTACAGGTAGTGGGTTAATTACCACAATGCTGGTGATATCATTTACAGCTAATATGAACCAATTTGATTTCTGCTCGATAGTTTATTCAAACAAATACAGTTTCTTATAGTAAACACGCCTTTTTAGCTTAACTGATTCAATTTTTCCATTTACAAGCTGTGTAGGAAAAACTCTTGCTGTCTGTTTCTCCTTTACTCACACTACTTCCACACTCACAACACTTCTGACACCAGATGTGTGCGGTTTTCCCCCACTCTAAGCAATTCGCTGCAACATTAGCTGGGGTCCCACAGTTTCACTCAATTCTGACACTATCTACCTGGAAATAGCATCAGATCCCACGGGTTAGGGCTCAGCCCCGCAAGACTGTCTCACCTCCTCCTGTACTACAGATGCCAACCGCAAATCCCAGATTGTTCCCTGTACTTCTGACTGACTGGCTATAAATCCTTGTTCCCACAACCCCCTCCTTGGGTTTGTTCATTTGCTAGAATGGCTCTCAGAACTCGCTTACATTCACTTGTTTCTTCTGAAAGGATATGATGAAGGGTACAGGTGAACGTGCAAATGAAGAGTTAACAGGGCAAGGCGCATAGGAAGGGACATAGAGCTTCCATGGTCTCTTAGAGCAGGTCACTCTCCCAGCACCTTCACCTGTTCTTCACCTTGGAAGCTCCCTGTAGCTCACACCTTTGGGATTTTCGTGGAGACTTCAACACGTAGGCAATGAATGATCATTAACTAAATTTCCAGACCCCTCCCCTTGCTGGAGAATAGGGGATGGAGCTCAAAGTTCCAACCTTATAATCATGACTTGGTCTTTTTCGTGACTGGTTCCCATCCAGGAAACCAGCAAAAGTCACTTCATTAGAACAAAAGACACTGCCACACCCAAGAAATTACAAGACATTTAGGAACTCTGTGTCAGGAAGTAGGGTCAAAGGCCAAATTTTAGAACAAAAGACGCTTCTAGTGTTCTCATCACTTTGGAAATGACAAGGCTTTTAGGAGCTCTGAGCCAGAACCTGGGGCAGAAACCAATAGATATTTTTTATTATCTCTCACAAGCTTTGGACTTCTCTGCCACTCTTAGAACATATGAAGGGAATCTTGTAATTAAACTCACAGAGTGAATAACAATTTTTTAAATTGAAGTGTAGTTGACACAGAATGTTACATTAGTTTCGGGTGAACAACATAGTGATTGGACAACTTATACGTAGGCTAAGCTCACCAGGAGTGTAGCTACCAGCTGTCACCATACAACACTATTACAATACCATTGACTACGTTCTCTGTGCTGGACTTTTTAGTGACTAACTTAATTTTAAAAGACCTTTGCTCCATCTCCCTCTTTGTTTATATTACCTTTGTGGTCACCAGGATATAAATAACCTCTAACTTTCTTTTCCTTATCTTGTTAAAAAGGACATTTTCAACGTAGTAATTTATGTCTCCAAAGCCCCTTCTTGCTTACAATTATAATTCTCTAAGACCTGCCGCATAAGTAATGTTGACTTCCACAAAATCCGCCCCCACCTCTTCAATCCAAACCTTCCCTTTTATGTGCCCAATGTGCTCCTGTTTCTCCACACCCAAACCCGGCATCCCCTTCACCTCACAACACCTTGTTCACATTCCACATAGTCAGATAGAATACACTAGAAAGGATTTTTATGATACCAGAACAAACGTTCCGCAAAAAATTTAAAAAGAACGAAAACGCTTCTCTGCAGGCCTTTGTAGTTTATAGTGCAGGATGGTGTTTCTTTCATATTAAGTCTGCTAAAACACCAATCAAAGTACCCAAGTTAAGGAACGTACTCACCAACACAAAATCAACAACATAAACTGAACAAATCTGGGGGAAAAAAAAATCAAAATTTTCTGTATAAATGAAAGAAGAGCCCCCTCCAAAAGAATTTTAGACTCTAGAACACATTAAGATAATTATGCCTGCCTTGCTACTTTCCGGGGTTAAATAAGATAATACCAAAATTACGTTGAAAAATATATATTATAGTTTTAACCTAAAAATTGGAAGGCAAGACACAAATAGTACAAACGATAGAGGCAAAGTAAATATATTTGATTACATTAATATTTTAAAAATTGAGGTTTGAGTTTGGGGCACCTGGCTGGCTCAGTCAGTGGAGTGTGTGACTCTTGATCTCGGGGTTGTGAGTTCAAGCCCCACATTGGGTATAGAGATTACTTAAAAAAAATAAAACTTTTAATAAATAAATAAATAAATAAAAATTGGGGTTCAAGGTTAAGATTGAATATATGCACCTAATTTTGCTTGCTTCCCAAACCCTAGGAAAGCCTCAGTGAAGGGATTTAAAGGATACATAAGCTCTTAACAGGGAGATCAGAAGAGGAGATGATAGCAAAAAGCATTTTAGAAGCTAGAAAGCAGATCTGTGTTAATGACTGTAGACAGCTCAACCTTAAGCTAGAAAGTGGGAGGAAAGCTGAGAACCATCTGCTTTACCCTTGAAAGGCTCGGGAACTGGCAACATCTGAGCCTCTGGAGCTGAGTGAAGCTGAGAAGAGCAGGTGCTAAAATAAGGACAGGTTGAAATCCATTTAGGAAACAGTTCAGTCCCTAGGTACTCTCCCCACCCTCCTTGCCCAGGATGACTGCCTCTTATCTATCCCAGTGGAAATCTGGAGGCTATTTTCTGCAGATGGTAAAAGAGAGGATCTCTACGCAGGACACCAGGCACAGATGAGGTCTTAAGCACCATAGCAAAAAACAGGAGTCAGTGGCCAAACGCAGACCAAATACTAAATCCTGAGAAGACATCTCTCCCAAAGACACCTTTCCCCCACTTGACTTCCCAAACAGCAGCAGCCAGACTTTTACTCTCCAGACAAGAGATTGGACATTTCTACTTTGCACCTGTCCGTGTCAAGAGGAAATTATACGCTAAAGATACTGACAGCAGAGATTCCCCAGGACAGACCATCAAAGCGCATACAGTGAAACCCAAATTTGGTAAGTCCCACTCACTAGCTCATAGCTTCCAGTAGCTTTTTAGACTTCTGAGAATAGACAACAAAGGTTTATCAGACATTTAAGGAAAGCCTCTAACTCAGAATATAAAACTTAAAGGGAAAAAAAACTATTATTGGAAAGAAAATTCTGTTACAAGGAACATTTTTAAAAAAGATTTATTTATTTATTATTTGAGAGAGAGAGAGAGAGAGTGTGTGTGTGTGTGTGTGTGTGTGTGTGTGTGCCTGAGTGGGGGTGGGGAGGAGGGGGCAGAAGGAAAGAATCTCAAGCAGACTCCTCACTGAGTGCAGAGCCTGATGCGGGGCTCAGTCTCATGACCCTGAGAACACGACCTGAGCCAAAATCAAGAGCTGGATGCTGAACCAACTGAGCCACCCAGGCACTCCACAGGGAACACCTTTTTTTTTTTTTTTTAAAGATTTTTATTTATTTATTTGACAGACAGAGAGAGAGAGAGAGCATGAGCACAAGCAGGGGGAGCCACAGGAAGAGGGAGAAGCAGGCTCCCCGCTGAGCAAGGAGCCTGACATGAGACTCCATCCCAGGACTCTGGGATCATGACCTGAGCTGAAGGCAGATGTTTAACCGACCAAGCCACCCAGGCACCCCAGGAACATTTAAGAAATAAACAAGATGCCTTGAAATTAAAAAGTGTAATAGCAGAAATGAAAAATATAGAAGATGAAGTTGATAATTTCTGAAAAATTTCAGAAAGTAAAAGCACACAAAAGGGAAGAAAGAAAACAAGGATACAATTAGGAGACCACTCCAAGGGACCCCGAATTGGATTAATAGTAATTCCAGGAAGAGAGATCAGAAAGCAAAGAAGAAATCATCACTGAGAGAAATTATTCAAAAACATCCCCAAACTAAGGGGCATGAGTTTCCAGATTGAAAGTCTGTACTTAGTGCTCAGTACAACAGAAAGAAACAGACCAGTCCCAAGGCGTACTGCGGAAGTTTTCAGGAACACTCAAGACAAACTTCTAGAGGGAAGAAAATAAGGCATACGAAGAATCAAGGAACAGAATGGTTTCAGATTTCTCAGCACCAACGCTGGAAGCTTAAACACAGTGAAGCAATTGCTTTCAAAATTCCAATAAAAAGAGATTTCTAACAGTCGATATGAGCGAGAGCCTTCTGGGCATTGTAGACTACAACGCAGGGGAAATACAAGCCTGCGCAAATAAGAGAAATTCTTCCAAATTTCCACACGTGTTTGGATATGCATAGAATATCTCTGGAAGGATATCCTACACAAGAAGCAATGACTATCAAAATCACAAGTGCGTTGTCCTTGACCCAGCAATCTGACCGCTAGGAATTTGTCATACAGGGAAAAGTGAGGAACGATATGTGTACAAAGTTGCTTAATGTAGCATCATGGCGTTTTTGCATTGACTTCCCTGCAAGCAAGGAAACCAGACGGCTAGATGAGACAAGGAGGAGACTTTTCACTGCATAGCTCCATACTGTTTGAATTTTGAATCTCACAAAGGTATTTTCTATTTAAAACACCAAACCCTCCCTCCCTTCCTTCCTCCCTTCCTTCCTTCCTTCTCCCTCCCTCCCTTCCTTCCTTCCTTCTTCCCTGCCTTCCTTTCCTTCCATCCCTCCCTCCTTCCCATTCATCTATTTACCACCCTGAAGTATTTTTCAAAAAGAAAAGAAAAAGAAAAAAATTTAAATCTAGGCAAGAGTTAATTTTTCAATATATATGTTTCATATCTCTCATAACTTTCAGACTGTATTTTGCTAAAAGAGCTTCCAGGTCATTTCTACCTTTCAGTTATAAAAGTTAGAAAATCCATTTACTATTAAAAAGCATGGAAGGCACATAAATATATTAGTCAGAGTTCTCTGGAGAAACAGAACCAACAGGATATGTATACATATAGAGATTTATTTTAAAGAATTGACACACACTTGTGGAAGCTTGGTGAGTCCAAAATCTTATGGGGTTGGCTGGCAGGCTGGAGACTTAAGGAAATGTTGCAGTTTGAGTCCAGAAGCAGTCTGCTGGCAGACTTTCTTCTTGCTTTGGGAAGGTCAGTCTTTAGTCTATTACGGCCTTCAACTGATTAGATGAGGCCCACCCATATGATGGAGCACAATCTGCTTTAAAGTCCGTGTATTTAAATGTTAATCTCACCCCTCAGTTAGTTAAGTGTCTGACTCTTGATTTTGGCTCAGGTCATGATCTTAGGGTCATGAGATCAAGCCCTATGTTGGGCTCTGTGCTGGGCATGGAGCCTGCTTAAGAATCTCCCTCTCTTGGGGCGCCTGGGTGGCACAGCGGTTAAGAGTCTGCCTTCGGCTCAGGCGTGATCCCGGCATTGTGGGATCGAGCCCCACATCAGGCTCCCCCACTATGAGCCTGCTTCTTCCTCTCCCATTCCCCCTGCTTGTGTTCCCTCTCTCACTGGCTATCTCTATCTCTGTCGAGTAAATAAATAAAAAATCTTTAAAAAAAAAAAAAAAAAAAGAATCTCCCTCTCCCTCTTCCTCTGCTCCTCCCCCCACTTGCACTCTAAATAAATAAATAAATAAATAAATAAATAAACAAATGTTCATCTCATCCAAAAAACACCCTCACAGAATAATCTGAATAATGTTTTACCAAATACCTGGGCACCATGGCCCAGCCAAGATGGCACATAAAATTAATCATCACAATCAAAATCAGTCCCTGAATTTGCCATCTCTGACTGGTTGAGGGGAGGACTGCCTTGTCACACACAAAACCAATTTATTTGCTGTTTGGAGTTTACATAAATAAAGAGAGAGAGAGAGAAGAGAGGTCAAAATTTAAAAGTTGATCAAAGTGTAGCAATCAAATGCAAATATATTTTTAAGTCGAAAAGTAGTAAACTAGATCTTTAATGATTATTAAATACATTTGGCAAAGGAAATAATAACAAGTTTAAATTTATAAAAAACAAGCAAAAGCATAAGGCAATAAAATAGAAGAAACAATAAAAAATGCATGAGGAAATTGAAAGAAATAAAACTATTTTTAAATGATCTGAATATCATTCATTCATTCAACAAATGATATTCATTGATTCATTCAACAATTATTGACTGTATCTCTGACATTATATTAGGCACTGGGGATCTAACAATAAACTAGATAGATAAAGTTCCTGCCTCCAAGGAGCACATAATCTAGCAGTTGAGGGAGACATTAAAGAAATAATTACAGAATTAATTAGTCAAAATTGCAGCTAGTAATAAAGGAGAAATAAAGGGTGCTACAAGATGTACTTAAGTGAAGATTTTAACTGAGTCTGAGAAGTCAGGGGAGGCTTTCCTGAGGAATGAAGGAAACCAGAATGTCACCCCAAAATATGCCCTTTGATGTAAGAATTATCTTGAGCTGAAGGCAATCGAGAAGCAGCAAGGACAAGAAACTCTACTTTTTTCCCTGTTTGCCTAAAACAGGATATAAATTAACAAAGGGGTCCCTCCCTTCTCTACCGGGAATAACAAAACTTAATCACTGGAGATGACGTGAGACCCTTCTCAGCCTGGAGACAGCACCAGAGGAATCTAAAATGACAAACTTTATATTATATTATTTTATTTTTTAAAAGATTTTATTTATTTATTTGACAGAAAGACAGCCAGCGAGAGAGGGAACACAAGCAGGGGGAGGGGGACAGGAAGAAGCAGGCTCCCAGCCAAGGAGCCTGATGTGGGGCTCGATCCCGGAATGCCAGGGTCACGCCCTGAGCTGAAGGCAGACGCGTAAGGACTACGCTACCCAGGCGCTGCTAAAACGACAAATTTTATTAACTAGTCTTTAGCTACCATCAGTTTCCTGCGGATTTGCCTTCCCATGATTTGCTATCTGTAGAGACTCAAGGTCCTTTTCCTTCCTCTTGTGACTTCTTTAAAAACTTATCATTCCTCTGCTAAGATGCTGTATAAACTCAAGTTCTAACCAAAGCATCGAGTTACTCGTCTCTGGGCACACCTGTGTGTGACATTCATGATGCCCAGATTAATAACCATGTTGTTCTTCTCATGGTAATCTGTCTTTTGTCAGTCCAATAAACATGCCGTAGGTGGAAAACCTAAGATGAATAGAGGGAGAGACTTCCTTCCCTACAGGAATACATCAAACAGAAATAAGACTTTAAAAGTGTTACTAACGTTACCTTAGTAATCACAGTGCCATATACAAATGTATCAAATCAACCCCTTAAACACCTTAAATGTACACAATGTTATATGTCAACTATATCTCAGTAATAATAAAAACGAAGGCACCTGGCTGGTTTGGTCAGTAGAAAGTTCGACTCCTGATCTTGGGGTTGTAACTTCGAGTCCCATGGTGGGTATAGAGATACCTCAAAAATAAAAACAGATGAACATAGGGGAAGGGAAAGAAAAACAAAATAAGAGGAAAACAGAGAGGGAGACAAACCATAAGAGACTCTTAACTATAGGGAACAAACTGAGGGTTGCTGGAGGGGAGGTGGGTGGGGAAATGGGGTGACTGGGTGATGGGCATTAAGGAGGGCACTTGTGATGAGCACTGGGTGTTACATACAACTGATGAATCACTGACCTCTACCTCTGAAACTAATAATACAGTATATGTTAATTAAATTGAATTTAAATAAAAAATTAAAAAATAGGGGCACCTGGGTGGCTCAGATGGTTAAGCATCTGCCTTCGGCTCAGGTCGTGATCCCAGGGTCCTGGGATCGAGCCCCGAGTTGGGCTTTCTGCTCAGCAGAGAGCCTGCTTCCCCCTCTGCCTCTCCCCCTGCTTGTGCTCTCTCTGTGTCTCTTTCTCTCTCTCAAATGAATAAATAAACTCTTTTAAAAAATTAAAAAATAAAATAAACTCTTTAAAATTTTTTTAAAAAAATAAACTGTAAAAGATAAGAAGAAAGTGTTTCAGGTGAAATGAACCTCTGTTTCTAAGTAGGCTGGATTAACCGGTGACAACCCAGTGCTCACACCTCGAACAACCAAAACGTCCAAACAAAATAGAGAAATCATTTATTTTAAGGCAGAGGAGAGCTGCCGAGTCACCGTAAAGAGGAAAAATTCAGACTCCAGATAGGGAGAAACTTGATGAGGGAGAAGCTGACTCCTACAACCACTTTACCCAGAGGTCATCGCTGACTCTGGGCATGGGCCTGAGGCCGGCCGTCACGGGTCTTACGCCCGTAGAAGACCACTGCCAAAGACAGACCAGTGGAGCTATTGGAGGAGATTTGGAAGTTCCTTTCGGAACTTCTGTTAAATTCTGAGGATGTTAAATGTAAAAATAAAAGCAGAAATCCTCTGAAAGCAGAAGAGAGCCTTCAGAAATCTTGTGAAACAAAGATTAGAATTTGGGATTTGCTGGGATTGGGGGGAGGGATTTCTGCTGAATATCCTGAAGAGACAGGAGTAAAATTGAGGTAAACTGAAGCCTTACCAGGGCTGCAACTCAGCCTCAACTCAGCACGGTACATTATTGGATTCCGGTGACCAGTCACTATTTAGAAATAAGATGCTTTGGGGCGCCTGGGTGGCTCAGCTGTTCAGCGTTTGCCTTCAGCTCAGGTCATGATCCCAGGGTCCTGGGATCGAGCCCCACATCGGGCTCCCTGCTCTACGGGAAGCCTGCTTCCCCCTCTCCCACTCCCCCTGCTTGTGTTCCCTCTCTCGCTGTGTCTCTCTGTCAAATAAATAAATAAAATCTTTAAAAGAAAAGATGCTTCATAAAATTAATGTAAATTCTTATTTTATATGGGAAATAAATAGGCCAGAATGTCGAACAGTATGCCAGATTCAAAAGGGACCATTAGGAGAATTTGTGCTAACAGACATTAAAATGTACTGGTAACCAATTTGAGACCCTTAGTACATGAGAATATAAATAATGAGAATATTCAGAAGACCCCCACTGGGGCACCTGGGTGGCCCAGTGGGCTGAGCATCCAACTTTTGATTTCAGCTCAGGTCGTGATGTTGGGGTCGGGAGATCTGTCCGTGTTGGACTCCGCTCAGCGGGGAGTCCGCTTGGGATTCTCTCTCTCCCTCTCCCTTTGCCCCTCTGCCCCTCCACCCCATGCTCCCTCTCCCTCTCTTCCTCTCTCTCTCTATCAATCAATCAATCAATCTTTAAAAAAGAAAAAAAAAAAGACCCACACTTTCCACCACACTCTCCAAAAAATTCCAAGCAGATTGAAAGTTAAATACTTAAAAGTCAAAATAAATACACTCCCATGTATGTGAACAGACTAGCATTAGGGGAAATCACTTTTTGATTTTTGTTGGAATAGAAATGAAAAAAAAAAGATGGACAGTTTCATTACTTAGATAGTTTTAGCTTTGATGGCAGGAATACCAATAAAGCTGAGATTTAAAAATTCAGAAGAACGGAGACAATGTTTGCACATAAACACAGAAGTTTAATAACTATAAAGTATGAAGAGCTCACATAAGTGGGTAAAAATACCAGCTGTCCATTACACCAATGATTAAAAGACAGTTCATACAAGAAGAAACGTGAATTTAACCATAATTTTTTAAATATTCAGTCAACCTTGTTGGTAAAATCACTGCAAATTAAACCTACTGTGAAGTTTCATTTTGTATCTGAAAAAGAATAAGAAACACTTTTGAGAAGTGACAGACCCCCAAGCCTGCAAGGCTTTAGGAAAGCAGATATGCTCATGCATTACTGATGGCAATGCAAATGGATCTGGTTTTTCTGAGGGGCAACATGCTACTTTATTGAAAGAATCATAAATATGCCTAACCCCTGACCAAGTGATAGAATTTATCCTGAAGAAATAACGCTTCATAAAAACCAAAAGTATACATATACCATGTTCATTTTATGATAATAAAACACTGGAAGAAAGTGAAGATCCCCAAAATACAGAAATATAGAGATTAATTGTGGTATATCAAGATGATATACTCTAAAAATGATACATATGGAGATGGTACAGGAAGTAGAGAATATTTGGTTAAATCATGTTACATAAAAGGATAAATACCAGATTGTGTGCACATACCCATCATAACTATCGTCTGACCATGAAGATGTATGGGGAAAGGAGGCAAAGGACAGAATAGGGAATGTTTCTAGTTGGGTTAAGATCAACAGACTTATAGTGAATTATTCTGTAAGGCTGTTAAAACTAGATTTTTAAAGAATTTCAATTGTTATAATGAGAGAAAGATTTTCTTTGCAGGACAGTCCACTGACTTATAAAAATAGTTATTTGATGCCTGCTGAAATACACAGATGAAAGGATAATGGTGTTTCCATTAGTTACGTGAAACTTATTGAAGCTATGTTTCCATAGAAAAAGGGCAGAAGTAAACTAGGGTCAGAGTGGGTCACCCCACTCCAGGGGAATGTTCTGTAGTGGAGGAAAAATAATTTTCCCTCTACCCTCTGAGTACCAGGCTGAGACCCCTGTAATATAATATGAGCAAGAGAAAAGCAAGCAGAACTTTATTAACATGTATACCTCATGTATACATGGGAGATACCGAGGGAGAATGAATAAGAACCCCTGGTGGCTCAGAATTCAAATTTAAATATCATTAATAGGGAAAGGGGTTGGGGGAGTGTAGGTGTCTTAGGAGAGAGTAAATGACTCATTTAGGACTGATGAATGGGCCCTTGGAAGAATAGATATGAGGTATGATAGGCTGTGGCAAATTTTGTCTGGGCGTGGTGTTGACTTCTAGTCTCCTCTCCTGTGAAGTCAATCTTCCCTGGTTGATGAGACTCCTGTAGGGCCATTTGTGACGGCTGAGTCCCTCTTGGGGGATCTCCCTTTAGGTAGATCAGGGAGTTCAGAGAACGCACCTCTCCACATTCACTGTTTTACAAATGTTCAAAATAATCAGTATACCAAAGCAGCCTGTCTTGGGAGTGGCGTGTCCTGAATTCCGACAGTCATATTTTGGGGTGGCATATTCTGCTACCCTTCAGCTGCAACTGAGAGTGTTAGCCAAAAAGGATGTTTTCTAGTTAGTGAGGAACTGTTAGGTCCTAGCCACTGCCAGAAAGTAATTTGAGAAGTGGAACTGCAGTGGATAGAATTGTGTCCCCTGAAAAAGATATGTGGAAGTCCTACCCAGCATATCTGTGAATGTGACATTTGGACACAGGGTTTTTGCAGATGTAACCAAGCTAAAATGAATTCATATTGGATTATGGTAAGCCCTAACCTGATGACTGGTGTCCTATTTAGAAGATGGGGGGGGGGGGTACCTGGGTGGTTCAGGGGGTAAGCATCTGACTCTTGGTTTTGGCTCAGGTCATGATCTCATGGGTCATCCAGCCCTGTATCAGACTCTGCACTCAGCAGGGAGTCTGCTTGAGAGTCTCTCCCTCTACCCCCAACCCGCCCCGTGCATGGTCCCTCTCTCTCTCAAATAAATAAATCTTAAAAAAAAAAAAAAAGAAGAAGAAGAAGGAGACAGGACTGTGGATACAGGCCGACCGGGCAAACCCGATATGACCATGGAGGCAGAGATGGGAACGATGCAGCCGCAAGCCAAGGAATGCCAAGGCCGGGGCAAACACCAGGAGCCAGGAGAGAGGCACCGGAAGGTTCTCCCTCCCAGCCGCCAGAGGAGCCACCCCTGCCGACACCTTGATTTCAGACTTCTGGCTTTTAGGACTGTGAGAGAATAAATTTCTTGTTTTTTTTTTTTTCCACAAAAGGGAAATCTACTTTTATTTAAAAATCATACATAGGAGGACTTTCACTTCCAACCAAGATGGAGGAACAGGGACTAGATTTGCTCTCCTTCCTCAAACAACCAAAAGGCCAGACAAAATATGTAAAACAACAGTGCTCGAGACTCAGCATCAGGCAAGGGAGAGTATCCTTGAGACGGAAGGCATCAAGGGGAGCCCTGACATCGCCACAGCGCGCGGTCATCGGAGTCCGACTGCAGGGCCACCAAGGGGAACTGAGGCAGAACACCTCCCAAAGATCCCACCTAAAACTGCTTTAAAAAACAGACCATTTAAAAAAATACCTCGAACCAGAAGGCAGAAAAAGGGGAAAGGGAAAACAAAGATGAGATAGATAGAAACCCAATAGCAAGACGATAGCTTTACACATAATCATACCAAAAATCATGTTAAAAATGCAGTTATAAACACCTCTTTTAAAAGGCGGAGATTGTTGGCTTGGATTAAAAGATCCCACTACACAGTATGTATCAGAAACCCACCTTCAATACAATGGTGGAGAGTAAAGGTATGCTAAAGGCAGTGGGGTCCTCTGGATTGGACTCTGGCACATAAAGGACACATTAGTGGAAAAAGAGAAATTCGAATAAAGCTGCACTTATCAGGAATGTGCCGGTGTTGATTTCTTGGTTTTACCAAATACACCCCAGGAATGCGAGATAACAGCATTAGGGAGAGCCGGCTGTGGGCACCCAGGACTCCGAATTACCTTTGCAACTTTTTGTAAACCCAAATTGTCCTACAACAAATAGTTATTTTTTTTAAGTGAAAGGACAGAAAAGACCAACTGTGCTAACAGAATGATACTGTCATTAATACAAAAGTTTCTAACAGTAAAAAGTGGAAGGAAACCGCTTCTGAAATACTATCCTACCACCTACTATGACTACACAGAGCGGTGCCTGAGCTGGACCGGGTCCTGTCATCGGTCAGAAGCCTGGATGGAAAGACGTGGCACACTGCTACCCGCCAGGTCCACATTCCCCAGCCTGCCCCAGTGCGCTTCCAGGGGCTGCCACATGCCCACCTGTACAACCTATCCGCTCAGCCCGGGACCCCGCACACATCTACTCCGCCGCAGCCACCTGCTCCCCCCTCTCTGCCGGTTGCCCGCCTCCGTGTTTGCACGCGCCGCGTCCTCGGCCAGGGGCGCCTCTGCAATTTTCTGTACTAGGGAAGCTCCCCTTCCCGGCTGGAAGCTGCCCTCACTCCCTTTCTCCGACTTCACCATTCTCTGCCCTGGGCTTCCACATCGCTGTACGGAGGTAGTCTACAACTTGTATCTGGAAACAACAAGGGCTACCACTCACTGAGCCAAAATAGGGCTGCGTGCGCGGTCACAGGGCCCCAAATTTCTGTTGTTTTAAGCTACTGGGCTCAATCATTGGATGGGGACTGCCTGAGGAAGGACATGACCTTGGGCAAGGTCGCTCTGCAGCTGATACAGTTCCTGATGGCTAAGGGCTGAAGGCTGCTGGCCGATAGCACTTCCAGCCGCTGAGTCTACAAGTCCCCCCTCATAGGGCACTCTCTGTGGTGCATCACTGTGACCTCGAGTTGCTAAGTACCTCAAAAGAGATGAAGACTTAGGCTTAGTGTGGATCACCCGTTTTGTTGCTAAGTATGACTCTGGACTGCAAACATCAGGGTTCCATCCAGGGCGATGAGTTCAAGTGGAGCTTTGAGAAAAGGAGACTCAAGAATATGACAAAGTCTTCCATGGAGTTTTAGGGAAGATTTCATGAACCTCTGGATTATTCTAAAGTTTCTGGCTATGTGGCCATATTCTGGGCAAAGTTTGTGTCAACTCAAGGCTATGAGTGCATTTTGGGGTCTGGCTGTGAACTGCATATCTATGACTTTATATTTGGCCGAGTTTGGATTTGACATCTGTTACTGCTCACTGGACTTCGAAAATTTTTAAGTAAAATTACTAAGGATACAGGATTTAATTTAAAAAAAAAGGTTTGGATGTTGTATTGTCAAAAGCCACTTTTCCTGTATCTTGTGATTTAATTATAGAAAGCTTGTAATCCGAGATGATCACATTATATTTCAAGTTACTACTTTGAAGAATATGGTTTAGTCCAATTGATTTGACAGGAACATGCTTGTGTAGAAAAGAGTTATCCTGCTATCCTTAGAAAGGCCTGCTTCCAAGGGTGGCCCCTAGCTGGCCTCTGAACTTAGATTTGGGGAGGGTTCCCCCAGTTCCTCACTGATAAGAGAATTGGCTCATAGAGTGCCTAAACTGTGTGTACAAACAGCATGGCTTGTGCTGAACATCTGCTCTCCTTCAGGTATTTGGAATTTTGGTGCGGGCTTGGCAGAGGCTGACTACATGCCCAGCCTCCCCAAAAAACCTTGGGCACCGAGTCTCCAGTGAGCTTCCTTAGTAGACAACATTTCATATGCATTTCCACAATTCTGTGCTTGAGGAATTAAGCATATCCTGTGTGACCCCTCTGGGAGAAGACCCTTGGAAGCTCTAGGCTGGTTTCCTCAAACTTCTTCCCAGACACCTTTCCCCTCTGCCAATTTTGCTTCGTATCCTTTCTCTCTAATAATTGACAGCTGTGAGTATGACCGCATGCTGAATCTGGTGGGTCCCCCTAGAGAATTACTGCACCAATGGGGTGGCCTTGGGGACCTCCAACACAGTGTTGTCGTACATGCACTTAAATCATATTTCTGTCTGACAGTTTACACATGTAAATCGTAGTTCTCAATTGTACTTTTTCCTTAATGAAAGCCTGAAATATACATATTTACTCATAAAATTAGGTGAATGAAGATTCTGTGGCTAATACAGAAGACAAAGGATAGATTTTAAGGGCTAACTATGGAAATAACTATATCTACTATTAGCCATTTCCATAGAGCTGACACACACTGGGACCGAGAATCTCTAACCAAGAATTCCAGTATATTTTCTAAGGAGCCCCAGAAGGAAGGCTTCACCTCATCACTCCTCATCACCCTTCCCTGCCCTCCACCCCAAACAAAGGGTGGGGTGCAGCTCAAGCAATGTAACATAACATTAGATGCTTACATAAATATTTTTTATAAAGAGAGAGACTTCAAGTCAGTGGTATAAACTTTTGTCTTCAGAAACTAGAAGAAGAAAAGCAAATTAAACTCAAAACAAGTCAAAGAAAGGAAGTAATAAAGAGAAAAGCTGAAATCAATGCAATCAAAACCGGAAAGAGTAGAGAAAAAAATCAATAAATCTGAAAGCCAGTTTTTAAAAAATATGAGTAAGTTGATAGACTTCTAACAGACCTCTTAGCAGGATACATAAAACAGCATAGGGCGCCTGGGTGGCTCAGTCGGTTAAGCATCTGCCTTTGGCTCGGGTCATGATCTCGGGGTGCTGGGATTGAGCCCCGCATTGGGCTCCCTGCTCAGCAGGGAGTCTGCTTCTCCCTCTTCCTCTGCCTTCTCCCCCCTGCTCATGCTCTGTCTCTCTCTCTCAAATAAATATATCAATACAATTAAAAAAAAATAACAATATAATTCAAATTTATGAGTCAGGCACTACATAATGCTGTTTATATACTTTTCTTTTTATCTTATAAAATCCTGAAAACAACCTATCCTGGTAAGTAATGTTATACCGATTTTTAAAGATGAGAAAACTAAGATTTATAGATTTTGGTTGATTCGCCCAAGGTCACATAGCTGGTAAAATCCAGAATTAATCTTGAACCCAAGTTGTCTGACCTAGACCTTAACCATCGTATTACCCTAACTCCTAATAACCTGAAGAGGATACAGGGGTGTCCATCCTGATCCCCATTTTAGGAACAACTAACTTTTCTCCCAGCTGCTAGGACTATCTGCTGCTGGCAGGCCACAGCTGCGTCCCTCATTGGAAATTGATCTGAGCCTGCGGAGAACTGCCTCTCCCAGGACTGGATAATGCAGAGCTTCAAAGGAATGGCTTCTTTCCCCAGTTCGGGACAACTACAAAACCTCTGTTATTTCCAGGGTTCTCCATAGGATTGGTTGAGGCTTCAGTTGCAACTATATTGTAAGTCAGTTTCTCCCTGCGCCCAGATGGGCCTTCCCCAATTCTTTGCAGATATATCTCCCTAGGGTGCTCCTTAACAAACCTTTGCACTCAACCCTCTGTCTGAGTTTGCTTCCAGGGAACTAAATTAAATCTCATTGCAGTTAGCTTTTCTTGTAAGATTTTATTTATTTATTTATTTATTTATTTATTTATTTATTTAGAGCATGCATGGGGGAGGGACAGAGGGAAAGAGAGAGCAGGATCCTAATTATTTTACTACATTTTATGATTATCTATACTCGAGTTCTTTCTGTCTATTGTATCTGTACGGTAAAGTGTTATATAATGGCGCGTTACTGTTCAACTCTGCTCAACTCTGCAGAGATACCACATCAGGAACTCGAGTCAGCCATCGTGGGAATATTGACACCATGGGATTGGCAAACACTACAAATCAGGGCTTGATTTATTGCCTCGTTAATTGTCTAGACTTCAGAAGCCAGTGGAGAATATCTTAATAAGGCAGATTAAATTTAAATGTGTGCCATGTCTGCAGCCATTACATTTTAAAGAACACAAATGAAGAAATATTCTTCCAGCATTTGAAAACTAGTATCCAATTCAGCAAAGAAGGAGTTCATGTCAGTGTTAATCAGAGTTCTGACATATGTCTTCATTGTTTCATTTTCCTCCCACTTAATGTAAATAGAAGTATCAATCAACATTTATTTAAGAATTACACTCATTCATAACTGCAACCATAGTTTGGCTACAAATATAAGAGTTGGGCAAATATCTTCGAAACATTCTGTGAGTATCAATTGGTTATTTGAAATTTACAATAAAGAGTATTGTGTATTTTATTATTTGCAAATTATGTGCTATACAACCTTTATATGCAGATAATGTATAATAAACAAAAACATATATGCAAACTTTTTTTCTCCAGAGAGCTGATTGCTCAATATTTAATAGCTCGTCACTGGTGGAAATCATGTGTGGTATGATACGGGAGTAAAATATTGTATGCTTTTCTTTGTAAATATGATCTAGATTGTACTGTCTCTGAGACATACCCATGTGTGTCTGATTCAGTAGCCAGGAAGGATTGTTGCTTTGTTTTACTCTTCACCTCACCCAAACTTGGAAAGATCTAGACTGCTCTGGAGTCCTGCAGAATCCTCCCTTCACTTCCCATGCAATGAGAGTATTAGTGAGCCTAAATGACTCCTGTTTGGGAAAATGGCCCCTGAAGGATTACTCTGCTGGTGGAGGAGTGAAAGTATTAGAGACTTACCCCATGGAAGCTTGAAGAACACGCAACACCTGAAAGGGACCTGAGCACAGGGAGGAAGGCCAGAAACTGGGCGTGTCTATCAGGTGACTCCCCCTCAGGACTGAACTTGGAGTGGTAGCCGAGTGTTACCACTGAGGGTGGCTTGTCCCACTTCTGAAGTCACTTCCTATTTTAGGGACTGGGCCAAGAGCATCCAGAGCAAAGTGATACGGAGAGGTGGGCATGAGGTCCTCACAACTCACTGATTCAGGACAGATGGGAAAGCTACCCTTTTCCCAAAAAACACTTCAAATAAGAGAAATGCTGGTTTTAGAGAAGTTGAAAGGTGCCTGAGGCTGGGTTATAGAAGTTTGTAGAGAAGCTGAATGGAGAAATTTGATGAAGTAGAGAAAGGGAAGTTCAGCCCAAAAATGCAGTTGTGGGTTGTTATACCAAGATCAGCTGTGGTTACGAGGCAGCATTGACTGAGAAAAGAGGCAGGACAGAATGAAAACAAAAGCATTTATTTGGGGTCTTAGAATTCCAAATTCCGGTACACAGTTTTGGGCAGCAACCCAAATATTGTCTCCCTAGGGAGCGAAGCTCTGGGGTTCTTAAAGACAAAACGAAAAACGTTGTATATGTTGTTTACAAAGAATTTTGATTGGTGTTGGCGGCGGAAACTAATCTTGGTTAAACCTAACTTGTTGCGTAGGTCGTCTCAGAGCAGAAGTCAGTTACGGAGGAAGCTGTAGGTGTTTGTGCAGAGTCCTTGGAGTGTTTGCTGTATGGCTTAGTTCAGAAACTCATGCTTCCACCCAGCGAGGATGTGCATAAGGCCCACATCCTTAATGGCCTCCCATCTCCATTTAAAAACCCCTGACATACATGACTCCATTTCATTTCACCTTTCACAGGTGGACATGGCCACTTCCCAGGCCCAGAGAGGACATTCGCTTCATTGGAAGGAGATGAGGCTCAGGAGGTAGACACCCACTGAAGACAGAGAATTGAGAGAGAATAAGCACACAGTGGGAGGGGTAGGGTACAGGTTCAACAAGTGAATAGGGACAAAATCATTTAGGAGAGAAGACAAGTACTCAGGTACTTCAGAGGCTGATGACAAGCAGCAATTTGGTTGTTCTAGAATTTTCTTTGCTTGGTTTTCAAGCGCTGCCATCCTGATCCTCTGATAAATCCTTCCGTCCACCCAGGGTTGAAGAACAGGCTTTGAGTCTGAGCAGCTCTCAGACATTGCTGATAATTAAGTAAATTCTTTTTTTTTTAATAATAATTTTTATTATGTTATGTTAGTCACCATACAGTACATCCCTAGTTTTTGATGTAAAGTTCCATGATTCATTATTTGCATATGACACCCAGTGCACCATGCAATATGTGCCCTCCTTAATACCCATCACCGGCCTATCCCCCTCCCCCACCCCCCTCCCCTCTGAGGCCCTCAGTTTGTTTCTTCTTGAAAGAAATCCAGGAATGGCCGGATAAAACTTCCACTATAAAGAAATGATTTCCGTTTCCTTCTATTCCTTGGGAAACGATAACGCGCGAAAAAAGAAACTGCTCAGTTCTGGGAAGCCCAAATTCTGGGTAAAGGAGGTTGCTGATACGAGTTGCGGTTAGGGGTGGGACACGCTGGGGCACAGGGTCCCCACCCTGCGGCTGAGAGCTGGGGCTGGCGCTTCCGCGGCCTCCCCGCCTCCCCGGCCGCGTCCGGGGCGCTTCGCACTGGATGACGCGCGCCACCTGCAGGGAGAGAGCAGGCGTCCGGGAAATACCCGCGGACCGGCCGGCGTCCGTCCGGAGCAGGGCTACACGCCCAGGCAGTAAGCCGTCTTCCGCCCGGCTTCCGTTCTCTTCGAAGACGACCTGGAAGGTCCAGTCCCGCAGGGGAAAGCAGTTCTGATTTAGGCTGTGTCTGACACCTCGCCGCCCCCTTCACAGAGCCAACAGCAGCCGGCGGGGAGAAGCCCCGCAGCTTCCCGGCAGCGGCCATTCGGAGTCACCTACTAATGTTCTCCATCTCCGCCTCGTCTCTGGTGCGGGGGGGAAGTGTTCCCTCCGACGGCTGATGCCTCCAGAATGCCCTCCCACCTCCTCGCACAACCCGTATCTCAACCTGCCCCTCGCTTCCGTCCGCCAGTATCTAAGCACGCCTCGGGCTCGTCCGTCTTAAAAATATCTTAAAAGCCAGAAAACAGAAATAACCCATCCACTGCTGCCTAACTCCTTCTGCGCCTTCACAGTCACACTTCTGGAAAGAGCTGACGATGCTTGGCTGCCTCCACTTTCTTCCCTTCCTTTCAGACCGCCGTCCACTGCCCTGTCCCTCTCCTCCGTCCTCACCGGGAGACAGTGCTTGCGGTCCGGGTCCCGCTCCGCAGTCCAAGCGACGCTTCTCTTATATGATGTATGGGTAGTGTTTGAATGAAAAACTCTCCTTCCCACTTCAAACACTCTTTTATTACAGGTCAAAGACACAGACATTCCTAGCCTCTCCCACATTTCCGGCCACACCTCGGTGCGCCCGTCTGGCGGAGGCTACTGTCACCTCGCCAGTCGTTCAGCCGGTCCAGGGATAACCATGGAGTCGTATTTGAGCATCTTGCCTCACTGCCCACGTCTTTCAGCAAGTCCTGCAGTTCTGCCTTCAATACCGGTTTGGGATCTCAGTCGTTCTCAGAAGGTCCTCCTTTGCCAGCAGCCTGGTCTCAGCCACTCACTTAGGACCCTACATAGCCACGTGGCCGACCTCCCTGCCTCTACTCCAGCTACCACACAGCAGCCAGTCTTCTGTATTAGTAAATTACATGATGGACCGCCCCCCCCCCAGCCCTCCCAGATTATCCCCTGTGTAAATTAACAAAGGGAAACCTCACTAAAATGGAGCCGGAGGCCAGAAGGGACAGCTCTCACGGCATACCCCTCCACATAATCACAGGAAGAATTGGCAATTATCGACCCCAACAGAAGAAACAGGAAAGCGTCATCAGTGACAAGCCTGAAGAGGAACTCGCTTACCCTAGACTCAGCCAATGAGAAACGGCCACCGCCTTATTTCTTGCTTTTCTCCAATAGACTTGCCTTCAAAACAACCACTCCCAACTTCCTCCTTCTTGTCCTCGGCTTTGTTGGTTGGACTAGCTGATAATTTTTGCGGTAGTTTGCTGGTCGAAATTGCAATTCTCTGCTATTCCCAAAGAAACCCATTTTGCTGGTAAAATAACTGACTTTTACTTTTCGCATCACCACCCCATCATCTTTAGGCCTCAGGTTCCATGTCGGTTCCCCATAAATTTTCCCTGAGCTCCCACACCTGGGGTAGGAGCCCCTCCTGATTTGTTCCAGGAACACCTGTATATAAGAGCACTGTGTCCCCAGGGGTTTGTGAGCTCGATGAGGGCAGGAACTGCGCTTGTTGAATCCGTCCCGGGTGCATGGCACCTAGTAAATATTCCATAAAGAACTGTGAATGTACCCCCCCTTCTGTATTCCTGAACATATTATATTAATAGATCAGGGAACACAATGCAAAAGAAAAAAAAAGCCAGATACAATTCTGATCATTGTTTGGGGCTTATTTGGGGACTTCTTTCTACGTTGTAAAGAATCACGGCTGGCCAAGCCATTTTATTTTCTTGTAAAACGCTGTCCTGAGCAAAAATGAAGTTGCCTTTGTGTATGCCAAAGGTATTGTGTGTGGTCAAAGATGCTGATTTCAGCTGTGGCTTGGGGGGGTGAGCGGCACACAGCGTCTGAGCTTAGGGAGCCAAGTGCACAAACGGCCCAAGACCAGTTGCTTGGAGTGGCGATTAGCCTTCGCTGTGGCCAGAGCTGAAGGTGAGGAACTCCGGTGGGACGGGGGCTGTGACTAGTTCCATCATGGCACAGGGCTTCACAGCCAAAGACGGAAACTAATGTCAGGGGAGGAGTTTTCTGGGAAATGAAACTGAAACTTAAAGGGACAAAGTTTGCCACACTCATCTGGGGTGGCTTGAGCCGCGGTGCAGGTGAGCGGAGCCGAGTATGGCTGCGCTCGGCTCCTTTCCCCTGCTGGTCGAAGGGTCCTGGGGCCCTGACCCGCCGAAGAACTTGAGCGCCAAGCTGCAGATGTACTTCCAGAGCGCGAGGAGATCCGGAGGCGGGGAGTGTGAGGTCCGCCAGGAACCCGGCACCCCGTCCCGCTTCCTGGTGCTCTTCCATCTAGAGGACGGTGAGGGGTGCGAGGGTGGGGGTGAGAGGGGACAACCGGGGTCTTCCCGCAGGGTAACTTGGAACAGGGGCGCACAGCAGGAGAACCCGCACGGCTCCAGCAGCAGCCTTAGGGGAGGGAGGGCGCAGGGCTGCAGACCCGACGGAGTGCGCGAGGGGCCATAAGCGCTTCCAGGTGCTGCCTGGAGGTGGCGGCAGAACCGCGCAAGTGAGTTCTAACGTTAAGCTTGGAGCGCGGTGAAACGGAAAGGAGCTGATAGGCTACTGTTTACAAGGCTACCTAGTGCGTTAGTGGCGGAGTTGCTATTCCATTGCAATTTTTTTTCCTTCCTATTAAAGCAGCTGTTCTAGAACTCCAAATTGACAGGAGCACAATTTTAAGGGAAGAGAAAGTTTCCAGGGAGAGTCACATCTAAACCTGATTCCTGAGGGCCAGTTCGGTTCCTGACAGGCAGGATATTGGGGAGGACTCTTCCGAGGAAGGACACACTGGGCAGGACACACTGCATGAACAGGTGCTGGGGGAAGAAAGGACAGGGTATCTTCAGGCAACACGCAGGGCGCCTTTGGGGAGGTTTGGCTTGAGTAGTAACTCTGCTAATCCCTGGGTACAAGGAGGATCTGCAGACGGGGCTGGGAAATTTCCGAAGGCTAAGGCGGGGGACGCCTATATTTTAAAACTCTTAAGCCTTCTGTGATTAAACCACCTTCTTGTGAAGTGGTGGGGAGGAAATTAAAGCTAAGAGAAAGTTGGGTTGAGATGGTAGAGGGCCTTGAATGACACCATAAGGGCTATGAACTCCCCCCCCCCCCAGGCAGAGGAGAGACATGTCCAAATATACTTTAGGGAGATGAATTTGGTTGAAAACAAGTACCTGGACTTACTGGGAGAGACCCTGGAAATCACAACTTTTGGGAGATCATGCAACGTTCTAGGTGAGGACAATTGAGTCCTTGAACAATGAAAATCAGCGTGGGGGTGGAAGGTGTGTATTCGTGCACTATTCTGGGTTTGGTAACTGAGGTCAGTGCTCTGGAAGAGGGACAGAGGGGAGTGTCCCCCATTTTCTTCAGTTATATTTTAGGTGGGGGGAAAAGGTGTTAAGGAATGTGAGGAGTCACAGGGATTTTCCCATAGCTCATGAGATTCCCAGTGTTTCGGGGGTCACTTGGAGGAGGGTGCAAAAGTGCTGCCTAAAAGCACATTGGGTGTAAGTATAGAAAGTGAATGGAGGGCTGCGTGCTGCTGATCGACACCCAGAATCTTTGTCGAGGGTGCGCTGGTACCTCTGCCCTCAGTTTCAGGGGGGTCCTCGGACTGGGAGCAGGGGTGGCATTCTGAGTTGATGTGGGTTGGGAGTTTTGAGGTCCCCCGCAACCTCTGGGCAGTTAAGTTTCCCCCACCCTTTCTGTTGCCTTTGGGAAAGGGAGGATAAGCTCCCACCCAGTTATTATCTGCTCCTCCCACCAGGTCTGTAGCGAGAGGCCTGCGAGCTGCTGTTTTCAGCGTGCGCACTATTTTCTTTGGAATCTCCTAGGAAAGGATGTGGACCACCCCTGATTCTACCTTCCTGTGCCTGGATTTGGAGAAGCGTTTGAGCCAGAGGAGAGGCAATGAGACTTACGTGAGAGGCACTAGAAGGCAGAGATCCAGAAAGGAAAGAGTGAAACCCAGAGAGGAGAGCGGTCCACAGCGAAGTGTGTCAGAGCGAGGCAGGGAGGGGACAGGAGACCTACTAGGCTCAGGGCCCTTATGAAAACAAAGTACCAAGTGTTCCAAGGCCTAATTTCACCGAGGAATGTTCAGAAGGGCAGCTGTGCAATGTAAGCCATTTCCCCTGGATTTCATTTTCCTCAAGGAGTTTAACCATGTTGATTGCCAACTGTCAACATGATATGGACCTGGCCCTTAGGGACACTTACTTCTTCTTTAGAATCCCATTATCCTCCCCAGTAGTTCTCAAACTGGGGCCACAGACCTCTGCATCGGACTCACAGCAGACTAAACAGACCCAGTCCCAGCTGTCTCTCAGAGATTTAGGAACCCCGGGGGTGGGTGAGCGGGAATCCACCTGTCCAACCAGCACCCCAGGGGACCCTGGCTGAAGTTTGGGAAGGCCTTTTGTTTGTTGCCAACCCTGAATGAACAAAAAAAGGGAAATGATTGATAGAAAATACAAATGCGTAAAAATACCAACAGCGCAAAATACACCTTTGTGTCCATAACATCAGTCTGTTGTAGCCCTGAATGCAGAAATGGTTGCAGGCTGCCCCTGCAGGCTTCCTTCCTCTCATCGCCCAGCCACCTCCCCTACCTTCGTCCCCAGTCCGCTCCAGCAGCCGCTCTTGTGGTACCCCCCCCCCCCACACACACACACAACTCAAACTTAGTGCAACTCAAAACCTTTTAAGGACAAAGGCCCTGGGGGGCGGGGGGGGGGAGGGGAGTGCCATTTTGGTTTCAGTTTCCTACCAGAGGCACTATTGCCCCAGTAACAGGTTGTCAGAAATTTGCTAACAATGGTTGACCCCTCCCTAGAGGTCCTACCTCGGACACTGGTTCTTTTTTTTTTTTTTTTTTTAATTTTTATTTTTAAAATTTTTATTTTTTTAGTTTCAGATGTAGTATTCAACAGTTTATCAGTTGCATATAATACCCAGTCTCATCACATCATGAGACCTCCTTAATGCTCATCACCCAGTTATCCCACCTCCCTCCCCTCCCCTCCAACAACCCTCAGTTTGTTTCCTATAGTTAAGAGTCTCGTGATTTTTCTCCCTTTCTGATAACTTCCCATTCAGTTTTCCCTCCCTTCCCCTGTGATCCTCTGTGCTGTTTCATATATATATATATATATATATATATATATATATATATATGTATATATTTTATAATAATATATTTTTTAATATTATGTTAGTCACCATACAGTACATCCCTGGTTTTTGATGTAAGGTTCGATGATTCATTAGTTGCGTATAACACCCAGTGCACCATGCAATACGTGCCCTCCTTACTACCCATCACCGGTCTATCCCATTCCCCCACCCCCCTCCCCTCTGAGGCCCTCAGTTAGTTTCTCATAGTCCATAGTCTCTCATGCTTCATTCCCCCTTCTGATTACTCCCCCTTTCTTTATCCCTTTCTTCTTCTACTGATCATCCTAGTTCTTATGTTCCATAGATGAGTGAAACCATATGATAATTGTCTTTCTCTGCTTGACTTATTTCACTAGCATAATCTCCTCCAGTTCTGTCCATGTTGCTGCAAATGTTGGGTAATCGTTCTTTCTGATGGCTGAGTAATACTCCCTTGTATATATGGACCACATCTTCTTAATCCAGTCATCTGTTGAAGGGCATCTCGGCTCCTTCCACGATTTAGCTATTGTAGACAATGCTGCTGTGAACATTGGGGTGCTGGTTCTTCTGCAGGGATTCCCTCCATCCTCCCCTGGGGAAGTGGCTGCACCATGTGCAGCCCGCCATGTAGCACTACTTTCTTTACATGATTCATGTAGTCCGAATGAGCCCAACAGCACTGCTCCGTAGAAATTAGTGTATCGCTGGGGCGCCTGGCTGGCTCAGTCTGCTCAGTGTCTGCCTTCGGCTCAGGTCATGATCCTGGGGTCCTGGGGTCCTTGGGGTCCTGGGATTGAGCCCCTGCTCATTGGGGAGTCTGCTTCTCTCTCTCTTCCTCTGCCCCTCCCCCTGCTCATGCTCTCTCTCACTCTCAAATAAATAAAAAAAATGTTTTAAAAAAGAAATTAGTGTATAGCAAACAGAAGTATATGGAAGCTGTATATTGCTTTTACATAGTTCACTCAATTTCTGAGAAGTCCAGTGTAAACTGACTTATAAGATATTAAGCCCTGTTTCAGATGTGTGCATGTATCCTCCTTTCAGGTCAGAATTTGGCTTCTGAGGATTTTCAGTCTCTTTGGGGTAAGGGAACCCATCTCCTCTTTAAGTACAATTAAATGTCGGTGGTCTGAGGTTGGTGCAGAATGGAGACTGTCCACGTGGGGAAGGGTGGCTGGACAGGAGGGTTTTAGCTCCTTTTCCTCCCAGATTCACCTTGTCCTTGTTACGGGTCACTTACCCCTAGTGCTACTGCCTGCTCTCTCGAAATCCTGGTGCCCTGCGTAATCGTGCACAGTCTCAGAACAGGCTTTTGCGTTTAGATGCCTGGATGAGGCTATCTCAAAGTCTGGGGGATTATAAAAGGAATGCATCACAGAAGCCCACGACTCTAGACAACTTGGCTAACAAAACTTGGCTTGTTCTCAGGCTTCAGGGGTTTTATCCGGTCCTCCGTCCTCCTGCTAGCTTAGGACAGCCCCTCAGGAGTCCATGTGAAAAGATCTGCTGTCTCATAAAGACTGAAATTAGAGTCTGGCGTTCCTTCTCATATTGTTTCTGGGGCCTGCCTCTGAGTTAGCAGCGAAGGCCTCACTTCTGCCCTTTCCTGGATGATCGAGGTGGGGGAGCTATTCCAACTCCTCCTTATGAAAGATTCCCTATGTCCTCGGCCTCTCAGACCATCCACACCGGAATGCAACATGGTGGCCCAGCATTCACGTCAGAGCCACGTCTGGGAGCAGCAGGGCGCTGTCAAAGTTTCCCCTTCACCCTGACCTCTTTGCACCATCTATGTTGACCATGCCTCCTCCTCTAAACTTACTCATTGCCAGTTCTCCATGGCCTAAGATACACTGATTTTCCTTTTCTCTCTCTGGCTGCTCCTGCTTATAATTATATAAACTTCCATTTGCATAGCTCTTGTGGGTGTTACAAAATTCATTCACAGACAGTTTCAAGGGAGGAAACAGACTCAAGAAGTTATTTTCTCAGTGTCACTCATCTAGTTTTGGGCAGAGTTGGAATTCAAATCCAAGTCTTTGGACTCTTGCATTCACCGTTCAGTATTTTCACTACAACCCCGATGCCTGCTGTGCTAATTCTTTTTTTTTTTTTTAAATCTCTCCCATCCCTTCGTTTCTACTCCTTTGACTATTGGATGTGAGGCTCTTATCATCACAAGTTAAAGAACTGAATGAAATAGCTTTTTCACTCGGCTCCTGGCCATTGTGCTCGTGGTCACTCCAGTCACCTTCCTGAAACACAGCTTTCATCATGACATGTCCCAGCACCCAGTCTTCAGGTTCACCACGAGGCGTGCTTTGATTATTTCCCTTCACTTGTGAAATAAATATTGTTCCCTTTCTCAGTGTCTGCTGAGCGTTACGTACTGTATGTTTTTCAATTTAATCCTTATAACACCTATATAAGACAGTCTTCATTAATTACTTATTAATAGACAAGAAGACTGAGGCTTTGCAAGTTTTAAGACTTATTAAGGAACATGCCCAAGGGTTAAAAAATAAAAATAAGGGTAAAGGATTGAAACCCATGTCTACTTGCTAAACTTTTCCTCTTTTCACCATACAAGGACTTGCTTGGGAAACTGACCAAGCCATTGATTGAAAATAATGAAGCCCTATGGGAATCATGGAATAATTTGGTGAATAAAGATTGCTTGACAGTTTCTTTCTTTCTTTCTTTCTTTCTTTCTTTCTTTCTTTCTTTCTTTCTTTCTTTCTTTTTTTAATTTCAGTTCGGCAAAAAGTTCTGGAGACAAAGAACCATGAGTTGCTATGGCCAGGAATAGGAGCATTCCAGTTAACTGTCCAGTTGCCCACAGCCCCAGGTGAAGTCCAGGATGTCTTTGAGGGGGAAATTCCAACAAAGGTAAGTCAAGTCGTGAGTAAAGGGAAGTAGGGTGTTCTGCCAAGATGCATGGGAAGGAAATCACAATACGGAGAACATAGTGGGATGAGAAGCATAAATCAAATCAGAATGGAAAGCACGTTATGGATGTGGAGGGAGTGAAAGTGGTCATGGGGAAGGTATGGAATAATGAAGGAGGGGCCACTTTTTGTTTGATTTTAGACACTTTCTGGAAAGTCAGAATTTGCAGATTATAATAAAGGTGAGATGTAGATTTTTGAGTTTGTCTGGGTGCTTTTAACCGTTTTACATCATTTTGAACGGACAGCGATCCACACTACCTGTGCTGTCTCCTCGACTGTTAAATGGGACAGTAATCCAATCCTCGTTGGATTGGTGGATGGTTGTGAGGATTACATGAGATAATCTCTGTAAAGCACATGACATGGTGCTTGTTAACAGTAAACAATAAATGTTAGATGGAGAGAAAATTTCGTTCTTACCCCATACTCCAAGCACTTGGTGTTAATTAGGTTTTAGTAATTTGTGACTAATTTTTACCAATGATTCTTGTGCCAAGTCGATACTTCATTACCCGTGAGGAGCAGAAGTGCCAGAGCTTTTCATTGTTTCTAATGACCCAATGTCTCTAGGCCAGTCCCAGGGACAGTTTCTCAATGGAAAGAAATTATTAGTCATTTCTTGATGCTACCTATTGTTTATTGGATTTCAGGAATTGGAGACCCAAGAACATGTCAAAGAACCAGGTAAGGGCAAAGAACTGGGATGGCTGACCTTCGCCAGTGGTTTGGCTTTCATTAGAGATGGCACTTTCAGGGCTCATCCTTCTCTTCTTGACTTCACAAAGCAGGGTGTGCTCAGCTTAGAGATGCCATCTGCATACTCTCAGCCAGCTGTGCTGAGGTGAGCACGGGGGTAGCTCCCTGAGATCTTAGGGCTGAGGTCAGAAGGATGGGAATAGCTCTCTCTGTGGGGACTGGGAGACACTTTGCAATTGAAGGGAGGCGAAGAGGTGCCTGGGAGATGGCAATAAACTGACCTGTAGAGCCTACCTGTGCCCAACCAGCCATTGAGAAGCAAGGACATTATGTGTCCGTGTGTGTCCTGTGTGGCTAAGTCAGTTTCTGAGCACTGGATCTGGAGGGTGCTGTCCTCTGAAGCCACGACAGGACAGTGAACTAAAGCTTCTCAGTGCTGGGTGTGGGATGTGGGTGCAGCACCCCCACCGCCCCCACCGACCAGCAGCAGCTCTTCTCATCCCATCTGCTGTAGAGAACAGCCTGCAACCTCAGAACTATTGTGGCCTCTGCAGCTTACCTGGGGTCTGGGTGTTGGCCTGTAGTACCAGCTGCCACTTACGAAAGAAGCAGCGCGTTTTTCTGGCTAACTGCGCTCTGTTATAAAGGTGGGGGAGATGATGGCCTGTGCTGAATGGCTGGGCAGGAGACATAAAGTGATATGTATATCCAAATCTTAGGGAAAAGAAATTTCCCCCCAAAATGGGTAAATTATTATCCTCTAAAATTGACACTGTCTTGAGAACATGTTTCGATTTTTGCAACTTTGTCTTTTGAAAATGGCACTAGGCTGCGAGCTGCCTTTACTCCCCCGACTGGAGGGGGATGTATGGATTGTTTTTACCTAACATGGAGGCACTATTCGGCTGTAGAATCTAAGATGCGTGGTTTTCTTAAGAAGCTCATGATTGGGAACGCCTGGGTGGCTCAGTTGATTAAGTGTCTGCCTTCAGCTCAGGTCATGATCCCAGGGTCCTGGGATCGAGTCCTGCCTCGGGCTCCTTGCTCAGTGGGGAGTCTGCTTCTCCCTCTGCCTGCTGCTCCCCTGCTTGTGCTCTCTCTCTCTCTCTCTGACAAACAAATCTAGAAGGAAAAAAGGCTCATGATTGTTATGAGACAGGAGTTTTATGTTTAGAGTAACTCCTGCTTTCTGTTCTTCAGATATGGAACGGGCTCACATAACTCCCAGTGTTCATGGGGACCCCCTAAATCCTTATCTATTCTTGGAAAATGCCTTATGTGCTGTACCCTCAAGCTCAGTTTTAGACCGGGAAGTGGTTTTATATTGGTACATTTATATTTGTACCATTTCTTGGGTCTAGACTTTAATCAAGTCTGTGTTTCTTATGGTTTCATAGATTTTACCCTAACTCTGTCAGTACTGTTTCAGATTTGCATATAACACCAAGGATAGTCTCAGGAAGAGCCATCCAGCCCCACCCCACCCATGGACTTTTCATTGTCCTGGAGACTTAAGACTCATTTGCTGACCTGTTTTGACATGACCCAGACTCTAATCATAGTAAGCAGCAGGGAAGTTGGCAGTCTTTAATGAAGTACTTAATTGGCCCCTTTAAGAGACATAAGAGGAGTCCCTTGTTGAATGGTTGCTCCACACTGAATCCTGACAGTGACCCTAAGGCTAGGACTCTTGAAATTAATTGGAATGGTATAGACAGTTTTCAGAACCGAGCAAAATCAGGGTGGAGTGTGGTTCCCTAATAGGTCCCACATTTCAGGGATGAGGAGAACAGAGAATACTGTAGGCTGAGTGCACTGGCCATGCCCGAAACCCTGGGCATAAAGTTGAAGATGGACAAGCAGTTGACAGAGGAAGGATAGGTCAGTCAAGCCACACACCAGCACCAGAGAATGTGAGCTCTGAGCTAATGTCCTGTTCCAGGCTAAGCGGGGTGGGGCTGGGTCTGCTAGATGGAAACCAGTGGTTAGAAGAGCCTGTAGAAGAGAAACATGCAAGAGCAGAGAGATACTAGTCACTGTGGTCAGCAAATTCTTGCTTTTTCAACTCTATATTTCCAGCCTGGACTCTCTTCTAAATTCCGGACCTCGTGTCTGACCTTCCTGTTGGAAAATATGTTGGAGCCACCGTGTCACAGCCCCCTGTGTCATCTTCTTCCTCAAACTGGTACCCTTTCTGGCTTTCTTATTTCTCTTGAAGTACACAACCTGTCTGCCCATCACCTACTGGAAACTTCAATCATCTCTCTTCTTTAAGCCTTCACGTATGTTAGTCCCAGACACTTAATCAATTTTTTTTTTTAAGTTTTCCTCATCTGTCCCTCCCTCATGCCAGACTGCCATTATTACCTCACAAATCCAACATGGCGGGAGCACCCCGCTTGGTCTCTCTCTATCTGATGTCCTTCTCCTTAAATCTGACCAGCCCTTTTACTATTGCTAAATACCCTGTCCTCCTTATCACAGAAAACTTCCACAAGTCACCGTTACTACTGACTGCAAGATAAAGTCCACACCACGTTCTGGATGAAGCCAACTTTTCTGGCCTCATTTCTTATATCTACACCCAAGTGCTCCTTGAGCTTCATCAGTCAGACCACCATTTCCTAAATAGTTTGTCACAGTCACGGCACTCTGCCTGTACTTCTGTGGCTCACAATCCCCTCTATCCTACTTCTATCTAAACTTTAGAGAGCTGTCAAGATCCACTCAGCTTCTTCTTTTCCTAAAGTGTTTCTAAGGCAGCCCAGTCCCCTTCTGTATCTCTCAGACTTCTGGCTGGGTTGTTGATGCTCTTTATTTGGCAGTTAACCAAGCCTCTCTTGTGATAAAGCTTCTAATAGTCATAAGGTTATAAAACTATGTTGCTGGAAGGGCTCTTACCAACCAAGAGTTCATCCAGTACTCTTTTGTAAAGAGTCATGCCTGAGGTCACATGGCTAAAGAGTGGCAGAGTCAGGGGTTGAACTCGGACAACCTCACCTCCAGCTCAGCAGTCCTTCTGCTTTGTCACACCTGTGTCATTGAATGCTGTGTTATTGTTGAATCCTTAAGCTATTTTTTATTTGGTACGAGTGCGTGGTGTTACATCTTGCACGTAATAGGAGTATGTGTCAGGGTCACCTAACTACTGTAACAAACATCCCCCAAATCATAGGTCAGTGTCGTCAGCAGCTGGGGAAGGGGGAGTCTAGACTGCTTCAGGAATCCCAGGTTCCTTCCATCTTTTGACAAGATTATTTTGATATGTGGCCCTCCAAAGTCACTGCAAAGGAGAATGGAAATTCACATAAAGGGGATTTGTACTTGCCAGGTGTGGAAGTGCAGTTCACACTTTCACCCATATTCCATTAGCTACATGAACTTGGCTGTGGTAAGTCTGGGAAATGTTGCCCCGAAAGAAAACCAAATGGATTTAGTGAGCGCGTAGCATTTTACTCTGCCATGATAAACATTGACAAACGTCAGTTCCTTTTGTCATTTTTCTTGTATATCTCCATTAGAAAATCTGCAAGTCCCTTATCCGATGTGTTCTGTATGCACCCCTCTACACCTCCAGTGCCTTGAACATAATAAGGGCCCCAATTGAACAGTCACTCACAGAATGTCTAAGGATTATGTCATGCTGCACTGGGCAAGCATAGGGTGGGACTGACCTGATGCATAGATGGAACTCACATAGGGCCAACAGTGGAGTGGGACAAGCTGGCTGGGAGGACTGCTGTTCGGTGAGCTTAACGTATACGGACAGCTCTCTCGGCCATTTTACTTTCTGTGTGTGTTCCTTAGTCAGTCAGCGAGTATCCTTTTTTCTCTTCAGTGATGAAAATGTATTACTTTTCAAAGCATAATGTGTTACATGTCATCAGATATTCTTGCTTTCCTCCAGTGGCCCAAGCAGTAAATCTCCAATTCTGCAAACACTCTTAAGCCTCAAGTATATACCAGGGGCCACAAATACAAGGATGAATAAACATGTCCATTGCTTTTGAGAAGCTGAGTTCAATAACTATGATAAGGTGCTTGATGGAAGCGTATGTCAAAGGCTATGAAAGACAGGTTCCTCAGAGAGACAAGTCAGAAAAGGGCATAATAAAAATCAAACTTAACAATAATAGTGAAATGCTGCATTTTATTTTTAACTAAATTAAGCAAAAAGCCTTCTCAGCTCTTTTTTTATTTGACTTAGCCAAGAGATTGAAAAGGAAAGAGGACAGTGTCTTATGATAATTCACTAAGACCATGATAAGCAAATGTAACATCTTGTACCTCTTTTGTCCTTCTAAAATCAGGTGTGTCAGAACCGGATATAAAACTTTCTCCCAATAGAAGATCAGAGAATATGGAAGATACCTCAGAAGAATGTGAAAATACTTCCTCTTTGGTCGCATTTGAAAATCTCAAGGCAAATGTAACCGATATAATGTTAATCTTGATAGTGGAGAATGTAAGTGGCCTGTCCAATGATGCTTTTCAAGTGGAAGTATTACGAGATTTTGACGTTGCTGTAGTGACCTTTCCAACGCATGGGGGTAAGATCAAATGATTCTGCATTTGCCAATCTCCTTTGTGCCACACTTTGGGGTTTGAGACACCCAGCTAATGGAATGTCTCTGAAAGCTTGACTTTTTCTCGTAGCTAGTAAGAGAGGGCTTCGGGTTAATATAGATGCTTTTCTATTTTGAAAGAGAAGCAAAATTTTTTAAAACTAAATTCTGGTATGTTCAGTAAGTCAGACTTCATTGTGTAAGGGTGTGTGTGTGTGTGAGAGAGAGAGAGAGAGAGAGAGAAAGACAGAGACAGAGATAACACACCCAAATAGAAATCTAAAGTCTAAGGTCGTAAATGTGATTCCAAGCAGAAGAATCAGTATTTTCACATGCGTTATCTCACTGGGAGAAGTAAATACTATCTGTGTTACCAGACTGGACTTACTGGAATGTAACAATGTTGATAATAGCAGACACTCATATAGGGATACTCGAAGTCAGGTGTCAGGTACTGTGCTAAGCTCATCATATGTGTTAATTCATTTGTTCCTCTTGGGATCATTGTTACTACTCCTCATTTTACAGTTGAGGAGACCGTGGTGCAGAGATGCTAATAAATTCTTGGATTTGAACCCCGCAGCCCACCTCTACACAGCCTCTTCTCTGCTGTCCTTTACCATATAGTTCCTTAGTGCTTTCATGGCCATCCCACATGCAGGAGAGGAAGTGCATGTGATTCAGGAAATGAGTGCTCTTCAGGTCCGTGTGAGGAGTCATCTCCAGAAGGACCAGGCAGTTTTCCAATCCGAGCCCTCGTTATTCCATGGCCATGACAGGAGGATGGTCATGAACTCAAAATTCTAGCTCCACCATTTGACCAATTACCCGAGCTTGTCTTCTCGATAGACTTCTCTCCTCGATAGAATGGAGGAAAAAATACCTACCTGATACAGCTTCTAAAAGGATTAAATGAGACAATGTGTGCAAAGCTCTTAATATAGTCCCTGACACATGGTAAGGACTCAATGAAGGGAGCGATTCTTATTTCAAATTTATAATTATTTCTTATAAAGGAAAAACTAAGTGGACTTGCTTTTGTTCATTAATCAAAAATCTTGAACACCTCCTGTGTGCCAGGCACTTGTTTAGGTGATGTGGGTACAGAGATGAATAATCCTTGGTTCCTGCTCTTGAGGAACTCCTATGGAATTGGTGACCCATATGAAAATGAAAAATGAGGATGGGAGAGGAGAAGCCGCCTCCTGCCACTGTGAACGGCAGGCTGTGGGGAATGGGAGGAAAGGGGACCCAAACAAGTTGGCTTGGTTTTGCCTTGCTTACTCCCTTCTATGAAGTTTATACTCCGGTGGTCCCAGTCTCCCAGGTCCCCAGTACACTCTTGTTTCCTGCCACTGCCCTTCTCTCTGCCTGAAATATTTCCTCCCCTAATCTATCTGCTAAACTCTTCTTCCTCCTTCAAAACTCAGATCAGCAACCACTTACTCTGACAATCCTTGTGGGATTCCCAGTATTTGTCTTCCTGTCTCATCTGATCCTGCAATAGGCCATTTGTGTCCCTCCCAGATGGTGAACTTTCAAGGACTTGTTATATTCATCTCTCTATCCCCAGATCCTAGCACAGTGCCTGGCACATTGTGAGCCCACCATCATTATTTATTAATTTGAAAGAGATAATCAGGCTGAGTCCTGAAGGAGGAATAGGAC
Source organism: Ursus americanus (assembly GCF_024610735.1). Taxonomy (NCBI): domain Eukaryota; kingdom Metazoa; phylum Chordata; class Mammalia; order Carnivora; family Ursidae; genus Ursus; species Ursus americanus. The sequence goes on along the minus strand of NC_142130.1, from coordinate 35,335,089 downwards.
CAGGTTTAAAAAAAAGTCAGAGAAGAGCATTTCAGGTACAGGTAATTATATATACCGAGGCAAAAGAGAATAGGGTTTTCAAAATAATGACTAGTTTTTGTGGCAATATGGAAAATTAAATGAATGCCAGAGAATAACCAGAGGTGATGTTTGGAAATTAGTTTGGAGTCGAATAGCCAACCAAGCGCATTTTAAGCCTAGCTAAGGAGCCTGAACTGATGCCTGCAGGTAATGGGGAGCCATGGTAGAACTTCAGAAAGGAGGGGAGTGAGGAGATTCATATTGTAGAGAGAGCACTCAGGTAGGACGTCAAGGGGGGCTGGAGAGAGCTGTGCCTGCAGGAGGGACACAGCTCAGGGGCAGAAAGCCAGGTAAAACATTCACGTGTGTTACTGTTCAGAGACTGGGAGTTGTGTGAAATTCTCATATAGAAATGAAAATCTTGCCTCTAGAATTTGAGTGCTTAGCCATCTCCTTTATCTCAATTAGTATTGAGATACGGGTATGCTCGTAATTTTCTGATGGATTGATTGATTGATTTTGATTTGTAGATGCTGTGAGATTTGTTGATGGCTGTGCCAGGCACCACCCGGTGAAACAACTCCAGCTTTCTTGGAGACTTCTGGAAGTGACAAAAACAATCAGGGTGGAAAACCTGCCACCTGGTGTTGATGACTATAATTTGAAATGTTTATTTGAAAATCCTCAAAATGGAGGAGGAAGAGTTGCCAGTATTGAGTGTTTGCCTGAAGAGAATTCGGCTCTGATTGAATTTTTTGACAAAAAAGGTAATATCTATGAGCCTGATTTTGTGAACCTACCTGACATAATCTAAGCCATTTTAGCAGATCTCAACAGTTATCAGTTGAGTTCTGATGCATTCTATTTTTTATTGATAAGTTTCACTACAGTTCCAATTAGTAATCTTGCTCATATGGGATATGATAGTTAATGAGTCCAATGATTTAAACTCTAGAGAAGCAGGGCCGAGTTTTGAAAGATATAAGGAGATTCTCTCATGAGTCTCTATCTATAGTGAAAAATTCATAATTCTTAGAATCTTTGAAATACTGTATTAAAAAAAAGATGATCTGTGTTTTAGCTGTATACTTGGTAGACATTCTCAAGTTAATTCCAACAAGGTTAGGTAAAGAAATACTCAGAAACACATACACTTCCTATGAAGTATCACTACTTCCCCCTTTCACCCATCAGTCTCGTCATTCAGAAACTAATAGGGGTGGTTAATGGCATCCAGTGGATGCCTGCTGGATTGTTCCTTGCAGCAACTCAGTGAAAACCGTGTTCAGCTGAACCTCAGGGAAACACTTCGGAGGGTGTTGTAGATATTAGGTTGCCAGTTCTCTGAGGCATGTACAAAGTCAGCTTGGAGATCCCACTGAATGTTCAGAGGTGAAGGCTGAGGAGTGGGAATTAGGGGGCCAGCCTTCTTAGGGAGAGAAAGAACAGTAGGTTTGGGATTAACAGGGGAGCATGAGATAGGACCACATGGTATTCCACCCACTGAAGATAAACTGCTCCGTGGGGGATCCATGGAGGAAACTGTCTTTGGCTTTGATGAGTTGGGGAACTGGGGTGAAGGTATGCTTTGGATTAAAATGGAATGAAAGGCCTAGTGTTCTTGGGCAGGGGGACAAAAGAGGAGCTTCTGTCACAATTTCTTTAAATCTCCCTGAGCCTGCGCTTGGGCACAGGGAGGGAGCTACATAAGCTGCCTCCCCTAGAAGTGAGCCTCTGGGGGCTTGGAACCTCTTGAAGGCCTGGGCCAGTCGGGTGTGTCCTCAGAAGGTCTACATTATACTTGTATGACTAATACTAGGAACCATTTAAGTAGGGTGGTTTTATGCAGAGCCACACCTGTGAGCAGTAGGGCACTAGGGCACTCTCAAAGGCTCCCCTTCTTCCTGACCTCTTTGTACCATCTGACTGCATTGACCGTGCCTCCTCGTCTAACCTCATGAACTCTTCTCCTTGGTCTGAGACACACTGATTTTCCCTTTCTTTCTGTGGCTGCTCCTCCTTTTAATTACGACTTACATTTGCATAGCTCTGCAGGGTGCTGCAAAGTGCATTCGCAGACACTGCTCTGTGGGCATTGCTATTACCGTAATCCCTGTTTTACAAATGAGAAACAGGCACAGAAAGGTCAAATAACTTGACTAAGTTTACACAGCTAGTAAGTGACAGAGCCAGGATTTGAACCTGGCTAGTCTGGCCCCTAATCTAGGCTCTTAAGCTCTCCATTCTTTCCCAATCACCTGCTCACGTATAACGTTAATTTTTCTTATGGGCTATTTCACCACTTACAACCAGTTATTAGTAAGGAGGCCAGCTGTAGTTAAAGCTGGATTAAAGACATAATTTATTTAGCAGTCTACATTTTATGTAGATGATTTGAAGGGAATAAATTAGGCACTTGCTCTGGAATTACTTTGTTCATTTTAACAAAATCTGATTCACAAAATCTTAAGAAAAACAACTCTTATCTAATTCCTACTCTAGGTAAGATCTTCTGCTGTGTCTTCTGCCACAGTAGCTCACTGAATCCTAGTAACGCTGTGCATATAGTTACTTTTTCTTGCAGAGGAGGAAATAGGTTGAGGAATTTAAGGCACAGTAAGGTGACATCTGTGGTGTTTCTTGGGTCAGACAGATCAGAGTTCAAATCCCGGCTTTGGTGCCGACTAGCTTTGTGATCTTGGGCAAGTTACTTTATTACTTTACTTATTTATTATTATACATATATTTTAAGATGTATTTATTTATTTTAGAGGAAGAGAGCACAAATGGGAGGGGCAGAGGGAGAGGGAGAGAGAGAACCTCAAGCAGACTCCACACTGAGCATGGAGCCTGATGTGGGGCTCAATCTCACAAGCCCAAGGTCACGACCTGAGCCGAAACCAAGAATTAGACGCTTAACCGAAGACACCACTTAGGGCGGTGCCCCTATATATATTTTTATTGATGTGTAGTTGACACAGAATGTTACATTAGTTTCAGGTGTACAGCATACTGATTCAACAACTCTATATGCTCTGCTCACAAGTGTAGCTCCCATCTGTCCCCATACGGCACTATCACCACGTCATTGACTCTATTCCCGGCGCTGTACCTTTCCTCCCTGTGACTTATGCATTCCATAACTAGAAGCTTTTATCTCCCACTCCCCTTTATCCATTTATCACAGTGGCTGCACCAGCTTACGTTTGACCAACAGTGCACGAGTGTTCCTTTTTCTCCACATCCTCACCAACACTTGTTATCTCTTGTCTTTTGGCTACTAGACATTCTGACTGGTGTGAGATGATATCTCATCATAGTTTTGATTCGTCTTTCCCTAATGATTAGTGATGTTGAGCACCTTTTCCTGTGTGTCTGTATGTCTTCTTTGGGAAAATGCCTATTTAGGTCCACTGTTGGGCAAGTTACTTTAACACCAAAGCCTGTTTTCTCACCTGTAATTAGAGCCTTCATTACTACTTGCCTCAGAGGAATTTGTGAGGATCAAATGAAATTATACCTGCGATGTTATTGGCACGTGTGTGTCCTCAGCACACGTTAGTGGTCACTGGTCTGCCTAGGCTTGAGCTGGTACGAAGCCATGTTGGGAAGTTCAAACGATGGGTCTTGGCCTCTGAAGGCCATGTTCTTTTCACGATGTCTGGCTCCAGGCCTAGGAGGCAATCATGCACCAGGTGAAGTTATTTTTAACATCTTTCTACAAGGATGCTATTTTAATCCAAGTTGTTATTGGAGTCATTCTCTTCCTTCTTAGACCCTCTGTACGTGTCTAATAATTAACACAAGGGGAAGAAGAGTACCCCCACACACACAGACACACACACAGACACACACACAGACACACACACAGACACACACACACACACATCACACCCTAGGGACCGCCCCAGTAGAAGTGGCAGGAGGGGGATTATAGCAGGACAAAGGGGAGGTGCAGGACTTACTGAATCCGAGGCCCCAGGGGCTGGGCTCTCCAATGACCATGAAGTGATCTTGTTTGGAACCCCTGGTAAAGGAGCAAGAGCGTGGGCTTTGGGGTTAAACAGACACTGGCTCAAATCTTAGCTGAGATATTTGTCCTTTGCATCACCCTATTTGAGTTACCTAACCTTCCCTAGCCTCAGTTTTATCCTTTGCAAATAGGGGTGATAATAATCGTGTCTCTATCTCAAAGGGTTGCTGAGAGGTTTAAATAAATAAATATTCAGAAAGCACTGAGAATGGTGTCTGACAGGTGGCCAGCTCTGATAATTATTAGCATGCGCTCCTCTTAGAGGTATTAGGGGAATCTAAAGCAGCTCTGGAGCCTAAAACTCTGAGACTGTGCAAGAAGCAGCGAATAGCATGATTCTTAGGTGAGCTTTGCTTTGAGCACCAGAATATTCTTTGCACTGGGGCAAACATTACCACCCTATTTGTGAACAAATTCTTATCTATTTATTAACCTGGTGGTGATATATCAGTGTTACCAGGAAACAGAAAAATAGAATTTACTTAACAGAGTTTCAACATAGAGTGATCTTGGTTGGAAAGTGTTTCATTAAGCAAGGGATCCCTATATCTGAGCACTTTGAGAGTAGTGCCGCTTTTTAATAGCTTGTTAGACCATCAAAGTCCTACAATCATTAGGATTTTTTTCCCTAATAGAAAAGTTGTTTTTTTTTCACTTGAAACATATCACACTGGGATTACTTTATTTTATTTCTTTCCTTTTAAGTGTTACACTCCATCATGACCAAGAAACTTGACCTCAATAATATGCCGCTCTCTGTGTTTCCATACTATACCTCTTTGGGCACGGCCTTGTACGGAAAGGAGAAACCTCTGATCAAGCTTCCAGCACCATTCAGAGAATCATTAGATCTTCCCTTATGGAGGTTCCTACAGGGAAAGAAGCATCTGATTGATGAGATAAACGACGAAGCCAGACGTTGTCATTGTGATCTACTATGGTCCAAACTCAGTAGTGAAGTTACCATCAGACCTGCGACCACATTATTCTGTCTAGGTAGACTGAGAATCAGGAGCTGGAAGGAAGATGTTTCCACGGCATTCTCTAGCATCAGGTCTAAATATAAAGTTACCCCCTTTAAAGTGGATACCATAGTGTGGGACACCATAAAAAATAATGTAGAAGATGACAGGATTCTGATGGAATTTGATACATCTGTGGGGATTGTAACCTTAGTGGGGAGATCAGAGGATGTACAAAACATTGAGCCACGAATCAAGGAATTAATAGAAAGTACCACTCAAAAAATTAAAAGAGAAGAGCAAAGTCTAAAGGAAAAAGTGGCCATTTCCCCAGGAAGGTACTCTCTTTTGTGCCACAGCGACGTCCTGGAGCGTCTCCGCACTGAATGCCCAGAGATGGAGATTCGTTATGATGAAGCTTCGCAACACATGTGCCTCAAAGGCCTCTACGCAGATGTGTATAAAGCAAAGTGTGAAATACAGAAAAAGATGTACACCATGGTTCAAAAAAGCCTCCAGCTTCCCCCTGAGATTTTCCAGTTTCTGCAGAAAGGAGACTGTACAGACTTCTCTAAGTCTCTTTTGATGGCACAGAACATTCTTGCAGTTTATGAGCTAGAGGGTACAACTGTTCTCTTAATCGGCTATTCCTCTGAAGTCCTATCAGATGCTGAAAAGCAAATGGTCAGTGCCTTAAGTTATAAGCGCATCAACATTGAAGACAGAGAAGTTCTTAATGGCAAGAAGTGGAAAGGGCTCACTCACAGTTTGCATAAGAGACATAATTCCTCCTCAAAGACTGTAATAATCAATGAGTTAACTTCCGAAACCAAAGCTGAGGTCATCATCGCGGGCTGTGTGAGCGAAGTGAATGAGTCCTATAGCTTGCTTTTTGACTTTGTGGAAAAACACACGAAAATAGAGAGATTGATTGAAATAGAGCCTCCCGTCATCATTGATTATTTAAGGATAGAAAAAAACCCATTCTGGCAAAAGATAAAGAGGACAAATGTTCAGGTAATTTTCAATCTTGAGAATAAACAAAAAGGCATTTTACTAACTGGGCCAAAGGCCAAAGTCCTGGAGGGCATGAACATCGTCAAGCAAGCCTTGGATTCCGTCTGTATTGAAAGCGTCCATATCGATAAGCCAGGAGTCCGCCAGTTCTTCCAGGAGAAAGCACAGTATTATAAAAGAGAGGTGAAACGGTTGTTTGCGTGTTCCATTGACCTACAGGAGAATGGAGGGGAGAAGGGGGGAGGCGGCATGGATGGGCAGAAGCGCTTGTCTCGGGTGGAGGTGGCCCCAGGAGTCTCAATGACGGTGCCGCAGAGCAGCTTGTCTCGGGTGGAGCTGGCCCCTGGAGTGTCGCTGACGGTGCAGCAGGGCGACTTGACCCGGTTTCCCGTCGAGGTGGTGGTGAGCACCGCCACTGAGGACCTGAAGCTCTGTGGCAGCCTGGCGGCGGCGCTTTCCAAAGCAGCTGGCCCGGAGCTCCAAGAGGACTGTGACCAGATAGTGAAGAACAGGGGCAAGATCCTCCCTGGCAGTGCCATCATCTCGAAGGCAGGAAAGCTCCCCTACCGCCACGTGATCCACGCCGTGGGGCCGCGGTGGAAGGACGACGAGGTCCTGATGTGCCTGCTCCAGTTAAAGAGAGCTGTAGAACAGAGTCTGCGTTTGGCCGAAACGCACAGGTGCAGGTCCATAGCCATCCCTGCTATCTGTTCCGGGGCCGGTGGCTTTCCCTTAAACCAGTGTGTGAAGATGATTGTTCTGGCTATCAAGAAAAACTTCCAGTTTAAGTGGGATGGACAAACCTTGAAAGAGATTTACCTTGTGGATACAGCGGAGAAGGCTGTCCAGGCCTTTGCGGAAACCATGAAAACCGTATTTGAGGGCTCCCTGCCTCCTGCGCCTTCCCTGCCCGGTTTACCGCAGGCAGTCCAGCCGGTCTTGACAAACACTCCCGGAAACAGACCAATTTCATTGTCCCAGGGAAACCTGAGGATCCTGCTGGTGAAAGGAGATGTGCAGAGTGCTACGGTGAGTGTCCCTTCTGTCCCTGCCTGCGGAAGACCCACCGCGGTGCTGCGACTCCAGACTAGGAGCCAGGGGAAGAATCCCGTGCCCTCCCTCCCAGCCTCAGAAACCGTTTCCTCACTGAGGCATTTACCCACAGAGAGTGGCCACTCCATTGTGGGACCTGCAGGCGTCCTCAGATCGTGAGGTTTCCGTAAATGCGAAAACCCACAATACTAGCTTACGTTTATACATGTATACTTTTTTAAAAAAAGATTTTATTTATTCATTTGACAGAGATAGAGACAGCCAAGCAAGAGAGGGAACACAAGCAGGGGGAGTGGGAGAGGAAGAAGCAGGCTCCCAGCAGAGCATGGAGCCCGATGTGGGGCTCGATCCCAGAACGCCAGGATCACGCCCTGAGCCGAAGGCAGACGCCTAACGACTGCGCCACCCAGGCGCCCCATACATGTATACTTTTTTAGTGCCTTTATACCTGTCACATTTTGGCAAATCTAAGGTTAATTTCCTGTCAAATTTGCTGAGGGCAGATACAGAAAAATTGGAGCATTTGATGTGGGCAGAGGGTGGGAATCTTGTCAGTGGTGCCGAAGCAGGGTGAACTACACTAAGCCTCAGTGACCCAGGCAGGGCAGCTTTGAATATCACTTGGTCACATTCCCTCTCCTCTCTTCTCTTGGTGTCTTAATCGAGCCCAATTTAGAAAAGCTCTGTCAGATCAAACCAGTCCACTCACAGCTCAGACCTACCCGGTTTATGTTCACGCTGGTCCCCTCCCAAATGACTGCCCTGCCTCCCTCTGCCTGCTGCCCTGATTCTTATTTCCCAGACCCCACCAGCCACTGCCTCTGCGCTCCTTCAGTATACTATTTATATCTTGCTTTACATCGCTGTTGTCCCGGAGTGTTATTTAAATAAGTTTCTAGGAACACTTTGCCTTGGATGGCATTTCAATCTCTGAGATTAATCATCATTTCCCCCCTGTAGTGCCAAGCCCAGGGGCTCAAATATAGTGATCCTTGACGAGTGCTCTTTGTTAGTATCTGAAACAAATTGGTTTTGTCTTTAAGGTCGACGTTCTTGTCAACTCCATTCCCATGAATCTCCAGCTTAATCAAGGGCTCCTTTCTCAGGCCCTCTTGGCAAAAGCTGGGCCAAAGCTCCAGGAGGAATTGGACAGAGTCGGCCAAGACGTGATTGTTGGCATGGGCACAGTTCTCCGAACCAGTGGACACAACCTGCACTGCCGCCATGTGCTTCACGTCGTGCCTCCGGACTGGAGAGACAGGTGCACGCCTTCATACAAGGTGGGGCCAAGTTTTAGGTTCTCTGGGAAATTGGGTCACCCTTGGGACCCTCCTCTCATTATAGTGTAGACTGGCCTCTGTCTGTCACATTATCAGTGGTTTCTATCACGATGGCCATTTCTTTCAGCCATAGCTGACTTCGCCCGAAGACTAGTTAATAATATAAATTGATTACAGCGCTCCATCATGATTGGGGCTCAGGGAAGAGTTATTGAAGATGACACATCTTGAGTGAGGATAGCAAGGTGAGGGCATGAAGAAGGGAGGAGAATGAAGGATTAGAACAGTAGTCTCTTTGCTTCTTTCCTTCATTGCTGAGTGCTTTTGAATCTTTTTAGAGGGTCTCTGATGTTCCCTTTTCCTTGTCTACTCCTGTGTTTTTCTTTCCTTTTTTGACTGCCCTTAACCTCTTTTGAAAAGTGAGGAGTAGACACAGATCACAGTCAAAGTTGCTAAATTCTTGTCCTTTTTGTTCTAACTCCCGTTTCTAGGAAAGATGCATAAAGATGTGCTTTGTGCTTTTCAGATCATGAAAGACATAATCATAAAATGTCTGGAAATCACTGAGAACTTGTTCTTAAGATCAATTGCATTTCCAGCAATAGGAACAGGAAATCTGGGGTTTCCTAAAACCACTTTTGCTGAATTAATAACTTCAGAAGTATTAAACTTTGGTAGGAAGATTCAACTGACAGCTTTACAAGAGGTTCAATTTCTGCTGCACCCAAGTGATCACGAAAATATTCAGGTACAGTCTTGCTCATTTCTGGTTATTTTGGCAGCTGAGCCCTAATGTTTTCAAATGTCTTCTTGGTTGGTCTGTTAGGTTGTTTCATCCATGTATTTCCCGTACAGGAAAGTAAAGGAGTGGGGTAGACCAGTTGTAGCACAGCAAATGTCAAGCAAATTTATGGATATAGAAAAAAATATAACTGCTTATTAAGGAGAATTCCAAAGATAAATAAAAGTAGACAAAATGATATAATGAACTCCCTTGTACCCATCACTCGTCTTCACGATTATCAACCCATGGCCAGTATGTCTTATCTCTATCTCCCTTTATTTCCCTCCTTCCTATATTATTTCCAAGCAATCCTAGACATACTTTACCCATAAACAATTCAGTATTTATTTTAAGCAATAGGATTCTTTTTAAAAAGTAACATAACCACAATACTTTTCACACTTCAAATAAATTGAAAATTGTTCCCTTATTTCCTCGATTATCAAGTCAATGTTCAAATTTCCAGTTGTCTCATAAATGCTTTATGTTGTTTTGTCTTTGGGGCTTTTTTTTTTAGATTTATGTATTTATTTGAGAGAGAGAGCACGCGTGTGAGCGAGTGCCAGTGGGGAGGGGCAAAGGGAGAGGGAGGGAGATAATCTTGGGTAGACTCCTTGAGTGCAGAGCCCCACCATGGGCCAGGTCCGGTCCCATGACCCCGAGATCACCACCCTGAGATCATGACCCAAGCAGAAACCAAGCGCCCTACACTCAACTGACCAAGCTACACAGGTGCCCCTGCCTTATTTTGTTTCCATAGCTTGTTGTTTGAATCAGAATCCAAATAAGGCCCATATATTGTAGTGGAGCTGACATCCCTTAATCCTCTTTGAATCTATAGGATTCTATTCCATATGAACATAGAAAGTTCAATACATAATGTAAAAGTTGTAGTCCTCTAAATAAGAGGAAAAACGGTTTGGTCCTGTAAGTAATGTCAGGAGACTGTCAGGATGAGATACAATTGAAAGGTGTGGTTGAATGAACCCAGCACATCCCCATGGGAGTAGGAGAGTTCGGACTAGAAGTACCAGAACCATCTTCAGTTGCAGAGAGTCCATCAACCAGCTGTCCACCTTTACACAGGGAGCCTGCCTGCCTGTCTGCCCACCCCTGGAGTCCTGTGAGCCTGGGATCCTGACTCTGTAGTCTCCCCATGTCTCCCTCCCATTACTGGATCAGTCTTTTAGCAGAGAACGTACTTACTTTTCTTCCCCCCAAAAATCATTCTTGCTTGTTTAAAAGGAGAAAGAAAGTAACGATTCGAGGGTGTCACTACCAAGCAAAGAAATGGAATTCACAGGCTCATTAACCCTAGAATACATACACCAGCCTCTTGCTCCAGAGACGACTACTCCCCTAGCAATGCCTCTCCTGGGACAAATAAGTTAAAAAATGGAAGTGGTTGCTGTCTATGTGACTATCTTTCTCGTACTCCTGTGTTTTTTTACAATTGGCAAGATACTTGCTCTTACTGATACTGAAAATAATACAAATTGGTTGTAGAAACTTTGAACCATACAAAAGCATACATTCTTTTAGTTGCATCACTGTGGTCTTCTTTTATACACGTGCACCTTTAGAAGTGGGATTATGTAATGCAATTTAACATCATTCTTTTTTCATTTAATAGTATAACAAGAGAATTTCTCTATTCCGCTAACTTTTCTTTGAAAATGGGATTTTTAATGGCTGTGAAATGTTCCAACATGTGGATATACCGTAATTTAATTAACCACTTCCCTGTTGGAGTTTTAAACTGTTTTATTTCTTCTCTGTTATAAATAACATGTATAAATGAATATGCTTGTACTTAGAACTTTCTTCACATATTTAATAGTTTTCCTAGAATGCATTCGTAAAAACAGAATGATATGTATTATTTTCATAATTTTAAAAATCTATAATGAAAACAACACTTTAAGAGCTGTTCTTTCCTAAGTATGTGTGCATGCAAGATCAAAAGCCCTGATGAATCAAATTTATTCATCTATGGAGGACTGGAGTGGTCAAAACTGTCTTTGTATTTCCAGGCATTTTCAGATGAATTTGCCAGAAGGACTAATGGAAATTTCGTCAGTGACAAAATTCCCAAGGCTCAAGATGCACAAGGTTCAGTAAAGCTATGAGATGAGACATTATTTCTAGTTGCTAAATAACTATTCAGTGAAAGACGGTAGTAATGATTTTTATGAACGAATCAGGTAGTTATAAAGAAGATTAATTAATCCCATACCCCTGAGCATGTAAGACATTGGCTGGCTTATGTGGTCTGAAGTGAAAGAGTAGGCAGGCTGAATTATATAATCTATACAGTGGGTTTGTGAGTAGCGAGGTGGCTACTAATTTCTAAGGATGACATGACATGCGTTTTCAGAAACAGATACATTTAAAGAGAAAATACCAACCAAATGCTTCTCCGGTGTCAAATCTGCTGTTGCTGTATTTGAGTTTATCCAAACTCCTGTTTGGAGTTTGCTGAGGCTTCTTGATCTGAATGTGTATGTTTCCCATCAAAGTTGGGAATTTTTCAGTCATTCTTTAATCAGTTTACTGCACTGGTCTCTCTCCAGTGCCCCAATAACATGAATGTCAAGTGTTTTGATAGCGTCCCACGGGTCCCTGGGATCTCTTTTTCTTTTTCTTTTTTAAATCTCTTTTCTCTCTGTTCATCACATTAGATAATTTCTATTGACCCACCTCCAAGTTCATGGACTCTTTTCTCTGTCCACTGCCCATCCAGTGAATTTTTTTACTTCAGATAGTGTATTTTTAAACTCTAAAATGTCCATTTGGTTCTTTTTTTTTTATATAGTTTATAAACTATCAACTGCAGAGCCTCCTATTTTTCCACTCATTCCAAATCATTTCCAGGCACTCAACTATGTTTACTTTGACCTCAGTTATAGCAGACGCTTTAAAGTCTTGGTCAGGTAATTCCAGCATCTGGATCATCTTGAGATTAGCATCCGTAATTGATTGTTTGATCCTTGAGAACTGGTCACATTTTCCTGGTTCTTTACAGGACAAACAATTTTGGATTATAGACTGGGCATTTTAAATATTATGTTGTGAAACTTGGGTCCTATTAAAATCTTCTGGAAAATGGTGATTGTTTTGTTTATTTTAGCAGTCAGGCAGTCAGTTAAGATCATTCTAAGCGCTCCGTCTCACCTTCTTGTGGGCAGCAGTTCCAATGTTAATTTAGTTCTCAAGGCCTTTGCCATGCAGGCTGGGTCTGTCCCCACACACGCAGCTCCAGGGGAGCTCAGATTTATCCCACTTCACTCACAGAACAGGGGCTACCTTCTCCAGCTCTCATCTGTCAGGGACTCCTATACTCTGTGGCTCAAGGGAGCCCATTTTCTAGGTCCTCTGGCCAGAAAGACAGGGTTCTCCGGGAGCTTAAGCTGCCTGTTCAGTTGCCTCATAATTTTGTGTGGTAAGCGTTGCCCTTGTGGGCAAAGTGGAGAGACAGAGAGGGAGAGGGGGAGAGCCACAGGTATTGCCCATACACACACATACAGCTTTTTTTTTTTTTAAGATTTTTTTTTACTCAGAGAGAGCACGTGTGTGCATGGGAACTGGGGAGGGGCAGAGGGGGAGAGAGAGAAAATCCCAAGCAGACTCCCTGCTGAGTATGGAGCCCCATGTGGGGTTCGATTTTGCCACCCCGAGATCATCACCTGAGCCAAAATCAAGAGTCAGACACCCAACCGCTGAGCCCCTCAGGTGCCCCCACATACATGCTTTTCAGGCCGCAAGGGCCCTTTCTCTTCATTCTTCTGGATAGAAAGACAGACTCTCTCAGAGTTTGGGCTCCCTGTGGTTCCACTGTGGAGCTCTGCAACTGGGCTCATCTTGAGGCAAGGCCCGAATTAAAAAAGGAAAAATAGGGACAGTCATGAGGATTCCTCCTCATACTCTTCAGTTCACAGGGACCCTTTTTTCTAATCCTCTGGCTGCAAAGACAGGGATTCTCATTGCACAGTCCTGCAACTGGGGACACCTTGGGTTAGTGCTGAGAGAGAAACAGGGAGAATTTCAAGACAAAGTAAAATGGGAAACTCTCCCTCCCCCTTACAGGTGGCTTCTTCAAGTTTTGACTCCCTCTCCCAGTCTGCTGTTTACTTTTCAGGTCTCAGTTAGTGGCTTTTTTGTATTTATCCTGCATTTTTACTTATATTTCATGAGTGAGATAGGTGCGAGGGGGCCTGATGTCACCTTGGCCGCAGCAGAAGTCCACGTTTGATACATATTATATTTTATAATCCTTTCTCAGAAACTAACCATCACTGGGGCTCAGAGTCAGGGGTGGTTAAGGGCTGGAGATCACAGGGAGAGGGAAGAAGTATGAGAGGAACGCATCTGGGGAGTGTGAGATCTAAGGCATTCTTGCTGTTGCCAACTTGGTTAGAGACTCCATTTCTTTTCTTCTCAGGTTTCCGTGGGACTGTGTCTAGCTCTAATGTAGACGTGCATGAAATGAAGATTGGTCCCGTCATCCTCCAGGTGGCCTTTGGAGATATCACCAAAGAAGAGGCTGATGTGATTGTAAATTCAACATCGAAAGCATTTAATCTCAAAGCAGGTACTTTACTTGCAGGATTTGAGTAGTGTAATAGTCAACTGTCCTACAGTTACTGTAGCCAAACTGGTTTCTACAACTTTGGCTTATTAATATTAATAATTTTAAAATTATTTTGACATGGTTTCTAATAATTGGTAACAGATAATTTATAAATTTTTCTTCTTTCTTATCAGAAATATCCAGGTTATATGATTTCTTTGATGATTAGGAAAGCTTTTTAGATAATGAGGCAATCATTCTGTATGGGTCTGTCCCATCGTACATCCAGATGTACTATTCTGATTTTTTTCAGTTCACGTTTGTAACCCTCTTGCTTTTCTCCTGTAGGGGTGTCCAAAGCGATTCTAGAATGCGCCGGACAAAATGTGGAAATGGCATGTTCTCGCCTAGGTAAGGCACAATACTATTTTTTGGTTCAAAATTGTAAGTGAAAGGCTGAATATGGGAGACTTTGGAGAGGCTGGGGAGAGTCTTGGGATTGGGGAGACAACATACTAATCTTAAAAATCATACATTTGACCAAAGAATTCTAATCATAGAGAATTAGAAGTGAAAAGTAATCTCACACTTAAAAAGAGAAGATAAGAAAGATTCCTCAAAGGCCGTATTTTATGAGTGTCTTTTCACAGAAAAGCTTTATATGCCAAACCAAACATTTTGCTTTCTAAACAATCAAAGAATGAGTTCAGTATCTAAGTTTGCATCTCTCTGTCTTGTGTTTCCCAGCTCAAAAGGGCAACAATGATTATATAGTTACTGAAGGTGGATTATTGAGGTGCAAGAATATTGTTCACGTCATTGGTGGAAATGATGTCAAGAAATCGATCTCCTTTGTTTTGCAAGAGTGTGAAAAACGGAATTACTCATCCATTTGCCTCCCAGCCATTGGGACAGGTTTGTAACCTCTGGCTGTCAAGGTGGCCCCCCTTGCCTTCAGTCTGGTGCTGACTGTTAATATAGTCACTGCAGAGTAAAGGGGGCTCCTTACCCCATGGGAGCCCCTAAGGGAGTAAGCAAAGACTGTGGGTGGTTTAAGTAAGAAGAAAAAACAAAGAAAACTGAAGATAGTGTTGAATATTAGAGTGATATTTGGTCTGTACTATAGGAAAGAAGAGAGAGGAAAGGAGGGAAGAGAAAGAAAGCCCACCATCTCTCCTTCTCTTTCCTGTTTCTTTTTTTTCTGTCCCCTACATTATTTAGTCTTTAACTCCCTCCTCCTTCCCTTCGCCATGGAGAACATCAGAGCATTGGCTTGTACCTCCTAGTAGCTGACTCTGAGATGAGTATTCCTGGCCTTCTTCTCACACCTCTTGCACAGTTGGCTGTGTGAGTTGGCCTTAGGCCATCTCTGCACAGAAGGCTCTCAGTCACCAGAGCCTAATGGGTTCTGGTTCTAATGGGTCAGAAATTCAACTCCAACTTTCCTCTTTTCAGTCTACTTGCGTCTTTTGTTTTCCTTAAACTACAAATAGCTGTGTAAGTCTTCATATATAAGGATGGTGCTTTGGGTTTGTCATTAGTGAGGTGATGCTCTTTGAGTTCTTTCCCTAGGAATCTGAGTCATGGGCATTGGTTAGGAATTTCTGCTTGGTTTCCCTTCAGAGAGCTGGTCAGGGGAGCGAATACTCTCAGACTTGAAGTGGAATGTAGTTCACTGGTCCCAGAGAGAGAGCACTCAGCACTGGATTGGTGATGCCATTGCGCAGGAATCGGCTTGGGTGTCTCACACTGGCATTCTAGGCCCTCCAAAAGCTTAGCCTCAGTGCACTTAACCAGCCTTGTCACTTCCCGAGCCTTCTTCTAGTCCTCTGTTATTTTAATTTCTGTAATTCTCTAAAATTCCTCTTAATGTTCCCACATGGAAAGCTACATCCACTTTATTACTTTTCTATTTCTGGAAGTACAATTTATAGTCCCTGTATGTTTTCATTCCCCTTGTGGTATTATCCAGCTTGGCGGTTTAGCCAACTTGTCTGTCTGCCAGTTTGTCTGTCTGTCTGTCTCTATCTTTTATGAACACCCACTAATGACTCACCAGTCTCTGTCTCCACTGATTTTTTTTTTCTGAGCTCTGGTCTTGTGTTTCTACATAAACTTTATTTGGGCCAAGAAATCAGGCAACCCAAGGATGACACAGACCATCCCAAGAAAAAACAAGGAAATGAGGCAGTTTTAGTTTTGTATGAATATATACACATGTTTGAGTGCTTCTGGGTTCCTGCAAACCTGTTTTTTCTTCCACTGACCTGGTTGCGTTGCCGGTCTGCACAAATCAAGATTGGTGGACTCTCCTTGCTTGTCATCTTTACTAATCCCTGTCACCACTTGAGCTGGTCCTTAGACTAACCAATGGGGGTGCTTTCTCCTTCAGTGGTGTTTATGAGTTGACTTGGTACTGCGATTGAGATGGCTTCTGGCACTCAAAGAAGCCCTTTCCCTGGCTACTTACAGACACCTGCCTAGGGGGAGAGAGTGGGTGGTCAGCAATACTTGCAAGCACTTCAAGTTCAATGCAGACTATGAACTCTAGTTCATTGTCTTCTCCCCCAAACTTTCCCATCCTCTTATATCCCTGATCATGTTAAAAGCATCACTTTCTACCTAGAATCCTTGACTCTACCTCCTTGATCACTCCTATGTTCATTAGCTTATTAACTAATTTGATTAAATATTTCCCGAGTGCCTGCCATGTGCCAGGCACTGTGCTTAGGCACTGGGGACAGAAAGATGACTAAGGAGAGGGTCTAGTCCCCAGGGAGCCCCTAGCCTACTGTGAGAGACGGACATGTAAACAACTGCAGCACAGCACGACTCGGGGTGTGCACAGCACGACTCGGGGTGTACGCAGCAAGCTGTGTGGGTGGCAAAAAGGGGAACAAAGGGTCAAAGATAAACCCAGTTGGACACCAGGTCCTGCTGACTTCACTTCCCAACCATCTTCTCAGTCCCTATACCAGGCTCTTCATTCTGGCCTCTTCTCTTTGTTCAGCTCTTGTCTTTTGCCTACACTTTTATTATAGCCTCCTATCTAGACCTGGGCTCCCTGCCCCAGTGCCTCCTCCACCTACCCCCTCCTCCCGGATTTATCTAAAAAAAAAAAAAAATCTCAAAACCAGATCTTTTCCCCTGAGTACACCAGGCTGAACACATCACGCCCCTGTTACATAGTTCTGTCTGGCCTAGCCTTTTCCTCAGTTTCTCATACTTTGCCTGTTGAATACCTCTTCATGCCCATATATCACATCCTCTGTGTTCTAAGTGACTAGATGAGAGCTCGCCCATGATGGGACACAGTAAATGTTGAGAGTGAATGAATGTATCTGAGCTCTCCCATTTAAATTCTTCCAAAAATCGTGAGATAATCATAGCTGTGCAAGGGCAGTTTGTCTCTTTTCCTGATCATCTAATCCAAAAAACTGAAGAAACCCTCTTGTCCAGTTTTGTATGGGGTTTGTCTACATTCCCACAAGTGTCTACATAGCCAGGCCAAAGTGGTCTGCTCTCATTTCTCATTGCAGTAGCGGTGGACACCATCAACAGGGAAAATCCGAGCGGGCTATTAGTCTATCACACCAGGGTGGCCAGGGAACTTTTGCACTGCTCCCCATTGTGATTTGCCAGCTGCCATTTATTTGTACGTGACTACTTCCATGGCTTTTCATGGGACTTTTCAAGGGATTTTTCATGATCTTACCTAGGCAGTAGGCTTGAGAAACAAGATATGGAATATGCTGGGGAAAGAAAAAGACTTCCTCTGGTGGCCACCTTGAGCCCAGCAAATCAGCTAAAATCTCACTGAGTATGCTAGAAAAGACTTCCTAGAGGCTTATGGATAACTGGTGTGCAAAGAATTATAGATTATAACAGATAACTTACAGCTCCAGGTGCCTTACAAAATCCACGTAGCTTGAATCAGGTCCCCAAAGACATCTGAAAGAATAAGGATACATGCATCTAGTCAGATGATTATGAACAAAAAAGAAAAAATATTGTTCTTTTTAAAGAGCATGAGATTTCAACATTTATTAGCATCTTTTGCTTTTTATGGACCTTTTGAGGACATGAATGAGCCAAAAAAGGTTAATTTTGCTTTGTAACACAGAGGAACACAGTGAGCTAGGGTCAACTCGACAGAGGAGGTATGAACATCAGATACCAAAAGTGAGATCTCTGCGTCCTTTGTTCCCTGTTGGGCTATTGCTTCCTGACATCCTGGAAAAGCAGCTCCCTGGTGCATCTGGGACCTCAAAAGTGTTTGCTCATGCATTGTTAGAAAAGCCCATGATGATGAAAGAGTTGGGCAGTGGCATTCATTCTGTGAGGACTGGAATCCCCAAATTATTTCTCAGCCTGCCCAGTTGGGTCTCCCCCCACCCCCGTTTTTATTATCTGCCTTTCCAGGAAATGCCCAGAAAGATCCAGATAAGGTTGCTGATGCCATAATTGATACCATCGAAGACTTTATCCAGAAAGGAATGCTTCAGTCTGTGAAAAAAGTTAAAGTTGTTATCTTTCTGCCTCACCTCCTGGATGTGTTTTGTGACAGCATGAAAAAAAGAGAAGCATCTCTGGCTTCTCCCCAGCCATCTCTGAAGTCTAAATTGACATGTGAGTTGACCACTTTTATGAGATGCATATTCCTAATATTGATGTCACATGAGAAATAGTTAATCTTTAACAAATTGTCAGAAAGAGAAATTAAGAAAACAATCCCATTTACAATTCTATCAAAAAGAATGAAATACCTAGGAATAAATTTAACCAAGAAGGTAAAAGACCTGACTCTGAAAACTATGAGACACTAATGAAAGAAATTGAAGATGACACAAATGGAAAAATATACGATGCTTATGGGTTGGAAGAACTAATATTGTTAAAATGTCCATGCTACCCCAAGCAATCTACCGATCCAGTGCAATCTCTATCAAAATTCCAATGCCATTTTTCACAGAAATAGAAAAAAGAATCTTAAATTTGACCCACAAAAAACCCCTAATAACTAAAGCAATCTTGAGAAAGAAGAACAAAGCTAGAGGCATCACGCTTCCTGATTTCAAACTACATGACAAAGCTATAGTAGTCAAAACAGTATGGTATTGGCATAAAAACAAATAGATTAACAGGACACAATAGAGAACCCAGAAATAAATCCATGAATATTCAGATCTTCCTTCACTTACAATGGGGTTACATCCTGATAAACCCTACTGTAAGTTGAAAATTTCGTTAGTCAAAAATGCATTTGACACATCTGACCTACTGACCATCATAGTTCAGCCTAGACTACCTTAAACGTGCTCAAAACACATTAGCGACAGTTGGGTGAACTCATCTAACACAAAGCCTCCTTTACAATAAAGTGTGGAATATCTCATGTACTTTATTGAATACTATAATGACAGTGAAAACAGATGGCTTTGTGGGTACAGAATGGTTGGAAGCGTATTGGTTGTTTATCCTTGTGATCGCCTGGCTGACTGGGAGCGGCGGCTCGCTGCCACTGTCCAGCATCACAAGAGAGTATGGCAGCATATATTACTAGCTCAGGAAAAGATCAAAATTCATAATTCAAAGCACAGTTTCTACTGAATGTGTATCATATTTATACTATCATAAAGTCAAAAGATCGTAAGTTGAACCATTCTAATTTACAACAAAGGAGCCATGAATATACAATGGGGAAAGGAGAGTCTCTTCAATAAATAGTGTTTGGGTGCTTGCTTCGGCAGCACCAATACTGAAATAAATAGTGCTGGGAAAACTGAACAGCCACATGCAAAAGAATGAAACGGGACCACTATCCTACACCATACACAAAAATCCACTCACAACGGATTAAAGATCTGAAACCATAACACTTCTAGAAGAAAACATAGGGAGCAAGCTCCTAGACATCAGTCTTGGCAATGATTTCTTTTTTTATTTGACACCAAAGCACAGAGAGCAAAAGCAAAATAAACACGTGGGACTACCTCAAACTAAAAAGCTTTTGCATGGCAAAGAAAACCATCAACAAAATGAAGAGGCAACCTATGGGATGGGAGAAAATATTTGTAACTAATACATCAAATAGGGGTTAATAAACAAAGGGGTTAATATATAAAGAACTCATTCAACTCAATAGGAGAAAACAAATAATCTGATTTAAAAATGGGCAGAGGATCTGAGTAGACATTTTTCTAAGGAAGACATATAGAGACGGCCAACAGACATATAAAGAGGTGCTCAACATCACTAATCATCGGGGAATGCAAATCATAAACATAAAGGCATATCACCTCACCTGATAGAATGGCTGTTATCAAAAAGACAAGAAATAACACGTGTTGGTGAGGATGTGGAGAAAAGGAACACTCTTGCACTATTGGGGGGGATGTAAACTGGTGCAGCCACTGTTGAAAACAGTATGGAGGTTCCTCAAAAAATGAGAAATAGAACTATCATATGATCTAGAAATTCCATTTCTGAGTATTTATCTTAAGTTAATAATAAAAGAAACTATCTCAAAAAGATATCTGTACCCCCATATTCATTGCAGTAGTATTTACAAAACCAAGACATGGAAAAACCTAAGTGTCCACCAACAAATGAATGGATAAAGAAAATGTGGTGTGTGTATACACACACACACACACACGAAACATGTATGTGTGTATTATACACATGCACACAATGCAGTATCATTCAGCCATAAAAAAGAATCCAGCCATTTGTGGTAACATGGATGGACCTAGAGGGTATTATGCTAAGTGAAACAAGACAGAGAAAGACAAATACTGTATGATCTCACTTATACGTGGAATTTTAAAACACAAACAAACTCATAGACACAGAGAACAGATTGGTGGTTGCCAGAGGCAGCAGGGGGTGGAGTGGGGGATGAGGATGGGTGAAATGGGTGAAGGGGGGTCAAAAGGTACAAACTGTCAGTTATAAGATAAATAAGTCCTGGAGATGTAATGTATAGCATGGTGACAGAGAGAGAGAGAGAGAAACAGCTAATCTTCCTTTCTTTTCTTTTTTAGGCTCCCCAAGTCAGTCTCCACAAAAGCAGAATCGTTTGGTTTTGAAAAAGAAAACAGAATCAGCAAGTTTTCAGGTGTGTGGTGAAAATGTAAAATGTATAAAAAACGTTGTCTCCTGGATACAGGATCTGATTACAAAGGAACTGTGTCCTTACACCAACGAAGATGAGTGTCTCAAAGATTTTAATGAAAAAGAATATCAGAAATTGAATGAGCTGCAGGAGAACTTAAATATTGCCATTTGCTTGGACAGTAAAAGACCTTTGATTGAGGTTTTCGGGATTGGCAAAGATCTGACACAGGCTAGAAATGTAATTGAGGAAATGATCAAGAGAATTAGATTGGCCAAAGAACAGAAATCCCAGGCAGAGTTAATCAGTGAATTTATAGAATGGCAATATTACAACAATAGGACTTTCCATAGTTTTGACAAAATAACAAATCTGCAATTGGAGGATGCAAGGAAGGCAAAGAAAGGGAGAACTGTTGTCAAAATTAATCATCAGAGCTACACAGTGGACCTGAGCACAAACACTGCTACAGATGCGAAAGGACACAGTTTACCTGTTCAGCGCCTCACGAAATCTGAAGGTGAGTCCGACTGTGTGCTTGTTATCCATTGTCTTACACCTCCTTTGGACGGAACACTATTTTGTACGTATATCAAAACTGTATTCAAGTAGTTAAAATTGAAGGAACTCTTATGGAATGAAATAGGAAACTTGTTCTCTAAGCTAAGGAGCTTACGTTACGGCCGGGGAGATGTAGCCTGGTGCACGCAACAGCCTGAGGGTGACCTCAACGGTGACTAGACCCGAACCTTGCATTTGTTCCTGTCCCAGTTTATATGCTTCCCAGAGCCAGTTCTGCTGTGGAGGTAATGGCTGCTTCAGTCAGGAGAGGGAAAGCCCTGGGCTTTAAAGAAAAGTGGCCCAAGTTTTCTAGAACAAAAGAAGACAGCCTGGTCAGCGTGGACACCCTCTGTGTCCATGACTGATAACCCAGGGAAGATTGGGAGCCTGTAGGATCTTGTCCCAGAATTTACTTCCTCTCCTGCCCTGCACATAAGGTTTCCTTAATGGGCGCACCAGGAAGCAGCCTTCAAATTCTCTGACTGGTTCTGCTCCCCATGAAGGGAATGCTTGTGCTGTGTAGGTAGCCATTCCTGCCTTTGACCCACACGGGTCCTCCACAGGAGACCAGAAAGCTGGCTTCCGGTACGTTACCTTCATCTCTTGTGAGATCCGTGTGAGTGAATTCTTCAGACTCCGCGCAACCCTAGGGAAATGACAAATAAGCATAATATTCGGTTTAGCCGAAGGGAGGACAGAGCTGCCGCCACAGCCCGCCACAGAGCCAAACCTGCCGTGCACCCAACTCTTAAGGGTGCGCGGAAGGATAACGAAAGAATAGATGTGGAGGGCCTTGTGGTGGTGAGGAGTTCTGGCAAAAGTCCACACTGTTGCAGGGAAATAATTGACTGCTAACTATTAAATTACGACAGATTAGGGACCGAACAGCATATGCAGCTGAGTTATACCAACAATTCTCAAATCTGAGCCTGATCGGAGCTTGTTAAGATGCAGGCACCCAGGTCCCACCCCTCAGAGAGTTCGAGTCAGTAGATCTTCGGGGTTTTTCCTTAACAAGCATTACGGTGGGTTCTGATGTAGGTTGTCTGAGGGCCACACTTTGAAAAACATTCTCCTAGAAAGACAAGGAACTTCTTGAACACGCTGAGTCAGGAGATTGTGAAGTAAGAACGCAGATGATACTCAGTTCTTCAAAGCATCCCAGGAACGCGCAGATGGGCCTTCCCAGGGGCGTGGGAGTCCTCAAATGTCCTCTTTGCAGTTAAGATCCCTGAGCACTGGAGTGACATGAAGCAGCAGGATGTCTGTGTGGTTGAGCTACAGCCTGGTCATGCAGAATATAACACAGTGGCAAGCAAGTTTAATCAGACCTGCTCACGCTTCCGCATACAGAAGGTAAGCCTTCTGCTGACATGGAGTTTCTTAACGGTGGAAATAAGTGGTACCATGGTCCTGGATAAATACATAAATACATTTGCATTCATTTTCCATCTCTTTTTCTCCCCCCCCCCCCGAATTATTCTACGGTCATCAGATTTTAGATTGTAGCTTCTACTCCTGTCACCATCATACAGACACATTAAGTTTGAGATCGTGTCAGTTATTACAATATAATACTAGACTGCAGTATGATATTAGAATACTAAAACCAGGTATTGACTCAGGGAGGAGCTCGTTAGTTGTGATCTTGAAGAAACAGCTGGTAGAAGTCTTCCCAAGAGGAAGAAATCTTTCCCCAAAGAGGAAGGAAAGAGGAACATCCCCAAGAAAAAGGGAAATTCTCTTCCTCCCCAAGGAGAAGCCACGCGGTAGTGGACCCGTGGAGGCTGCTGGCAGCAAGAGCTGCAGCTCCAAGGAAAAGGAAGAGTTCCAAAAGCCAGCCCAGGAGGATTAAAATCGACATTCCCCCACCCAGCCCTCGAAAACGAATTCACAACACTCCCTGAAGCAACGTAATAAAAATACAAAGACACAGCTTCAGGGTTGATTTGACAACGAGCGAACACCACAAAGAGACACGCAGAGGTCCTCAGATCAGGATTGCGTGCTCCTGCCTGCCATTCACAGATCAACAGTGCTTGCGCCCGGGATGAATCCAACAGTCCTTTCCTTGTTCATCCCCCTTATTTTGGCACCTTCCACTTAAAAAAAAAAAAAAGATTTACTTATTTATTTGAGAGAGAGAGCACACAATCTCAGGCAGACCCTCCGCTGAGCGCAGAGCCCAACACGAAGCTCGGTTCCGCGACCCTGAGATCATGACCGGAGACCTGAGCCGAAATCGAGAGTTGGGCACTGAACTGACTGAGCCATGCAGGCACCCCCTGGCACCTTCCCCTTTTAAACATCGCTATTGCTCTTTGAGATTATGTTCCCATTTGACCTCTGTGGCAATATTCCATTAATTCTTTCTTCCTTAACTAATTTTCCTTTCGTTATCCCTGTTATTTATTTCTCCTCCAAACCCTTAATCCTAGGTTTACTCATAGGATTTATATTTTGGTCTTCTGTCTCTGCCCTTCACTGGGAACAGTTTTGACCCCTCTTGGCTTCAGCTGTTATTTCAATGTTGATAGCTCCCAAATCAACATCACTAACCTGGATCTTTGATCAAGCTTTACAACACATTCCCAGTGACCTAAAAAAAATCTCTGCTTGCATATCCATCTGCTAAATCAATTTCCCTAAACCTCACCTATCATCTCACCATTTCCTTTTCCTTCCCCACTTCTGTCCTTGGTCCACCACTTTCTGAGTAAAGCTAGAGATCTTCGGGTGCTTTCCCTTCATCCGTCATAACGAGTCTGCCAATAAGGCCTGCATTTTCTTTCTTTGCAAACTTTTTCTTACTCCTGATTTCTGCCACCACTCTGTTTATTCACTTAGTTAAGCACACAATAACTTTTAAAAAATTTGAAGTGTCTTAAAAAGATATGTATCATACCTTCAGATAAAATACATAGATGAAGAAAAATGGACAAAAAAAGGAGGGGAGGAGGGGCGCCTGGGTAGCGCAGTGGTTAAGCATCTGCCTTCGGCTCAGGGCGTGATCCCAGCGTTCTGGGTTCGAGCCCCACATCAGGCTCCTCCACTAAGAGCCTGCCTCTTCCTCTCCCACTCCCCCTGCTTGTGTTCCCTCTCTCGCTGGCTGTCTCTCTCTGTCAAATAAAGAAATAAAATCTTAAAAAAAAAAAAAAGGAGGGGTGGAAAAATAAGGTAATATAGAGGTATTGTCTGTTTACAAAAATATATAACATGAGCTCCTAAATAGTTACTAGAGGACCACAGGTTTGTTTCTGAGCTTCCTAATAGATAAAGCAAAGAAGTAAACACCCAGCCTCAAGATTCATCGTTTCCATAAATCAGAAAGAAAACCATGTGATCACGAGACTCAGCTTTTTGCAGTGCTGAGACTGCTGAGAGATTTATCCTGCGAGTCAGGTGTGCTGGAGAATATCATCAAAATCATCCTCACAATAAATTCAATATCAGATGTTACACCACTGCGTTTATTGTTAATCCCTCAACGTAAGCCATTCGAGCAAAACAGTTCTGAGGTAGCAAGACGATGTGCTTCAATATGCAGCACCCTGGGGAGCTGGTTCTGAGATAACAAATAAGTTTCGTTTCAAATACCAAGCACGGTCATCTGGTAGTGGCTGGCTGGCGCGTTCTGATGAGTCCAGACTGAGCAGGACTGTCCAGTGGACCAGCGATGTCTGCAGGGGGCCCTGGAGGCTTGCCGTGTGTTGGCAAATGGCCAGAGAAATGGTTTCACTACTTTTTTGTAGTGGACCCTTTTTTCAAATAAAATCCTATGTGAAAGTCCAGTGTGTGACACAGATAAAAGTAAAGCTTGGTTATATTTGCAGCACCTCTGTGGAAATCCCTAACAGTATAGAAACGCTAACAGGAAAAATAGGTGGTTGTCACCCTCCATGACTGTTAGGACCTGTGACTAAGATTTTCAACATCCATAAACTTCCACAGAGTTTCAGTAATTTTGCCACATTTGCCTTTTCTCTCTTACTCTCTGGGTTTTTGCTGAAGCATTTGAAAGTAAGTTGCAGAAATCATGACACTCCTGAATATTTTAGCATGTGTCTCCTAAGAACAAAGACGGTCTCCTAAATAACAACACTGCTATCCCATATGAGAAAATTTACAGTAATTCGGTAATACCTAATTGAGTCCATATTCAAATTTCCCCAATTGCTCACTTTCTCATAACTCTCCCCTCTCCAAATGTGGGTTCACACACTGCATTTGGTCATTTTGTCTCCTTTGTCTCTTCCGATCTAGAATAGTAGTCTTGCATTTAAAAAAATCATTTTTCATGATACTGAATTTTTAAATGAGTTTAAACCAGTTGTGTTATAGAATGTCCTACATTCTGGCTCTGTCTTGTCTAGACTTTTTTTTTAAGAACTCAAGCAAGTTTGCTTATAGATTCTAGATTTGTCTGATTCTTCCTGGGTCCTGCTATCCAGGACTCAAGGAATTTCCACCACAACCCTGGAGGCTCCTTCACAAAGAGGATTATCAAAGCATGGACACTATGATCTGCAACCAGATCCTATCCCACCAGGATTCATGACCAACTCCTCCAGCTGGACCAGAGATTAATTTTCATTAACTTCCTTCTGGACTAGACCCTCTAATGCTTCTCCCACCAGTAGAACATGGCCAACCAGGTGAACCAGTGTCCCAGAAGGGCTTAGGAGGAGAGAGGCAAAGGGACCAAGAGAGGGAGACAGCAAGCAGAGAAGTCATCGAACTGAAGATAAAAAGTAGGAGTTGGGGAGACTTGGTCGGCCAACTTCATATAACGAGGACTTAAGACCCTAAGCACTGTTTGCTCTCATGTGGTGCATTACAAGATGTTAAAAAAAAATGAAATTAACATTCTTCCCAAGGTCTGTTTTTGTGAAACACTGGATCTAAAAAGATTTCTGATGCAGAAAGATGCCACATGGCATGGAATTTGTTATTTTAATTTTTATTTATACAAAATAGTGGTCATATCTTTATCTTGCCAAAGGCTCTTGGCTCCGACAGGATATTTCTCCTTGTTGATTTGCAGATTGAGAGGATCCAGAATCCAGATCTCTGGAATTGCTACCAAACAAAGAAGAAAACCATGGATGCCAAGAACGGGCATAAAAACAATGAGAAGCAGCTCTTCCATGGGACAGATGCTGACTCAGTGCCACATGTCAACCGAAATGGCTTTAACCGTAGTTATGCTGGAAAGAATGGTAAGGAAGCAAGTAATCTGGCTGCTCAGAATGGGGTGTTAGCTGTGAGAACCCAAACTGGCGAGGGACAGTGTGGACTGACTGCACTGTGTTACTTCATGGTTGGTGCCTATGCTGTGGCCAGAGGTTCAAGGTTGGGCTCATTAAGTTTCATCCCAGAAGGACTGACTGGCCCTCTGGGATGGAGGAATGACTTTTTTTTTTTTTTTTTAAAGATTTTATTTATTTATTCATTCGACAGAGATAGAGACAGCCAGCGAGAGAGGGAACACAAGCAGGGGGAGTGGGAGAGGAAGAAGCAGGCTCATAGCAGAAGAGCCTGATGTGGGGCTCGATCCCAGAACGCCGGGATCACGCCCTGAGCCGAAGGCAGACGCTTAACCGCTGTGCCACCCAGGCGCCCCTTTTAAAAAAATTAAAAACACATGAAAAAAATTTTTAAGAGGCTTTGGAGAGAAGAACTGAACATTATTTTAACATTATTTGACATATTGGGTCAACACATCAGATTATAGACTACATTGAACTTCCTTTTTTTAAAAAAATATTTTATTTATTCATTAGAGAGAGAGAGACAGGGAGAGCACAAGCAGGGGGAGAGACAGAGGGAGAGGGAGAAGCAGACTCCCCACTGAGCAGGGAGCCCGACGTGGGGCTCAATCCCAGCTGGAGGTCATGACCCGAGCTGAAGGCAGATGCTGAACCACCTGAGGCACCCAGGCGCCCCTAAATTGAACTTCTTAAAAATGTTTTTTCTCTTCACAGGTGCGACATATGGTAAAGGAACATATTTTGCCGTCGACGCCCATTATTCTGCCAATGATACATACTCCAAACGAGACAGAAATGGGAGAAAGCATATGTATTATGTGCGAGTTCTTACTGGAAGCTACACACGTGGAAATCATGCACTAATTGTGCCTCCTCCAAAGAGCCCTGAAAACCCTACTGACCTGTATGACACTGTCACGGATTGTGTGCACAACCCCCGTCTATTTGTGGTATTTTATGACTACCAGGCTTACCCAGAGTACCTCATTACTTTTACCAATTAACATTCTGGTATCCTTCCCAGAAGACATTGCTCATCTATACGTACCAAGTTATAAAACAAGTTTTAGACGTTTTTTCCTCTTAACGGCATTTTCTGAGACCAAAGGATCCTTGTGACTGAAATCAGACTTTCTTCAGCTTCTCCTTTATTAACTGGAATGAACGTATCTTAAGAGCAATACATTTGAGAATTCAAATCAGATAACTTAGTTACAACTGTGTGTCCACAACCGTGGACAGCCAATCTGTAGAAGGAAAGAACAGGTTTGTATTTTCGGGAAGGAGAGACGACGTTCATCTTAAAGGCAGAGGGCACAGCTCTGCAATTTCAGCTGCTGCTGAAGGAGACAGCTGGTATATCACATCTGGATGCCGTATTCCTGTGAGGAGCACCGTATTCCTGAGTGGGTAGGACTGCTGTTTTTTCCTGCAGCCAGGGATGGTGTCTCTCTCTCTTTTTTTAATCCCTGGGCTGAGGTCTGTGCCTGATGTAAACAGATGCTCCAGAAACATTCCATAAACCAACTAAGAAAGAAAAAGTCTAGTCAGACTCCGACCCAAATAGGAGCCATCTGTTTAACATCCTTGACTTGTCACTTCGCCTTAAATTGAACAGATTCCGTGACAGGGGACTCCGTTCTTCACGAACTGAACCATGACCTGTGGGACAGCTCCAGACTGGCTTCTGTGCCCTGCACGGTTCGGGGGCTGAGGTCTAGCTTGTGGCACATGGGAATTGGGTCCCACGGACTCGTGCAGCACAGGAGTCCTGGCTCCGACTGGTCCTTTTCTGTGTTGACCCCAAATCTGCCTTCATCTAACTTCTGTTGGTCTTAGTTCAGCCCAGTGACAACAGTAGGATACTTTCAGGGTGAAACCCTTCTACTATGTTAAGATCAAGTGAATTCTAATGGTATCGAGTAGCATATTTTGCTTGGCAATCTAGTTTTTGATGATTTTAAAGACTTGTGCCTAAATAAACCAAAGGAATTAAGCAGTCATGTTGCTAATTTGCTAGCTCAGTATCTATTATGTAGGAAAGTGTTGGTTTTTAAAAAAATTTTCCCCAGATAAATTTCAGATTCAGACTATTTATTAAGCACCTCGATTGTACCCAGTCATATAATAGGTGCTTTCACATAGAGTATTTATTTTATTCCTCCGAACAGTCCTGTCCGGTAAGAACTGTATCCCCATTTTGAAGTTGAGGAAACTGATGCTCAGAGTGCAAGAAGCTTCCTTGCCTGGGGTCCCCTAGGTAGCAGCTCTCAGAGACGGAAACCCAATCCTGATTCCTGTGTCACCAAGCCCTTTGCTCTTCCCACTACAGAGCATGGCCTCTAGATTAATGTTACCATTTCAGGAATATCTCAGGTAATCTATGAATTTTCATAGAATTCTCATATTTCCTTGGCTTTTTCCTTCTGGCTTTGGTTTTCCATTACAGTCTCTTCATTTGAAGCTCTGTAGACCAGGAGCCTGGAGCTGATGCCCAGTGCAGATGGTGCACTTGGACACCAGGGGGTGTCGCAGGGAGATTAAAGGTGCTCTTCCTTTGCTGTGAACTACTTGTTTCAAGTACAGGAGGTTGAGGGGGCCACAGTTCTGCTTCATTAACAGACAGACGTCTTGAAATTTTTCTTGCTGTTGCTGGTTTTTTTTTTTTTTAAGATTTATTTTGAGAGAGAGGGAGAGAGAGAAGGGGGAGGGGCAGAGGGAGAGCCTCTCAAGCCGACTCCCGCTGAGTGCAGAGCCTGCCACAGGGCTCGATCCCAAGATCCTAACATCATGACCTGAGCCGAAATCAAGAGTCGGATGCTTACCTCGCTGAGCTACCCAGGCACCACGGTTGCTGGTTTTTTTTTTAAGTGGATCGGCAAAGACTCCTTATTGCTTAGGAGGCCCTGCCCTCTGAGCTCAGGCTTGACAGTGAATGTAAGCTCTCTGATTTGCTCTTGCTCTCCAGTGGTTTGGTTAACTCAGGGCAAAGCTGAATATCAGGTGTACTGCACCAAAATGTAATGATCCAGTCAGTAAATGTTGTAGTTATCCTCATTCTAAAGAAGTATATGTCATTTACCTCCTTTTTGAATAAAATACTTGGAAAATACATTTGGTGGTAAAACTCTTTATCCTTAAGGGCATCTAGATACAGGAGAGCTTGGTGATAAACACAGGCCACTGCTGGTAAGACTACAACTCAACATGAGAACATCAAGGGGTCCTGAGTGTTAATAACATTCAGCGGAAAATCAGAGTAAGGGCCCAGGACAGCTTTGGTTCAGGAAATCTGAAGGGCACACTGACTCCAACAGGAAGCCCCTGCTAAACCAAGCCCACTTCAAGACGGTGAGGGGTCTTGGGGGCTTCCTCTAGGGCCAGAGGGTCTTAAACATTTTTGTTCTTTGTATCACCTTAGGTGTTTGCTGAGCTAGCAAGCTCTGGTCTGTCCTAAAGGAGTCAGGTTCTGTGCTCTAGAGGGGTGCCTACAAATGTGCATTTTCAGCAAGCACCTCAAATGATTCTGTTATCCCGATACTCAGAACCGCCTATGACTTTCAGGGCTCCAGAGACTTTTGCCTTCATGGGCCCCTTACTCCATAAAAAGTAAAAAAGTCTTAACAATTACATTTTGCAACTGCATTGATACAAACATGAGTGCAATGAAAGCTGGATTATATGTTGTTGTTGTTGTTTTAATTTCAAAAAAACTAAAATATTTTGGGGCCCCTGAAAAGCTCATGGGCCCTAGCCACTGCGCCAACTGGACAGGTCAGCATTGCTGACACCTGGATATGTTAGCTGCAATGGTGAACTATATTCTTAATAGAAATTTTGTTTGTAGTTCTTACATTCTCAGTATGAGCTGAGCTGGAACCCATTGCCCCACCCAGAAGTGGCCCAGTCCTGGGAGCAGGGGACAATGAGTCTGTATTCTTTAATGCCTCTGGCCTCTACAGGGTCAATGCGTTTAATAATTTCAGTCACGCATGCACGCTTATCTGAGAAATGCAGGATGAAATGCGACCCACCTCCCTGAGTGCCTGATGGTCTCCCGCTTTTACTATCCTTCCTCACTGCCATACTCCCCTTCACAGATAGCCAAGGTATCCATCTTGATAAAATCAGGAAATGATCTCCCATCACCCATTTACACTTAGAAATCCATTCATACCAATGTCTTAACTCTCTTCCCAGGTCTCTGCATGTCAAAGACTGTTCCTCCAACTGAATTAAATGCTTTGTTTCAGAACATCCTTCAAACTTTTGTGACCCCAACCTACATGAGGACATGAAGAAATACATTTTATATCAGGCCCAGTACACACACAAATATAACTGAAAAGTTTTATGAAATATATTTATCCTGAAAAAAATACTTTTCCTGGAAAATTTCATTTACTAATGGATTCACTGAAACCACCTCTTCTATTTCACTTTTAAAAAATGTCGGTCTTACCCACCGTATTGATTTTATGACTTACTAAATGGGTCACAACCTACAAGTTGAAAAACAGTAGTCAAAGGAGTAGCAAACATAAAAAATAAAATATCTGAAGAAAAAGGTATGTCCATTTCTGCAATAAGGATCTAACTACTAAGGGAAAAAGACATCTTACCCTTGGCGACAACATCCTCTACCCCAATGTATTTGATGGAGTGTTGCCAACAAGTTCTTCCTTTTATAATCCACTCAGCCAAATATTTAACAAGCCCCTACCATAAGCTGGCCACTCTGATCAAGGCTCTGTGAATAATCGAAACAAAGTCCACACCCCATGGAGTGACGTTCTGGTTGGGGCAGATAAGCAATAATCAAATAAACAACAGGTATATAGTAGTCAAGTGGTAGGAAGCGCTACAGACGGGTTTCCTCCAGACCCTTCTTTTCCTGGGCAAGTTCATATAACACCTCCCTCACTGCTAGAAGGCATATACTTTCTTTGGATGTACTGATACCCTGAGTCTGAAAACTGACAAGGATGGAGCCAGTAGTCAGTTCATCTTAAAAGATTACTTTGCTTACCTTTTGTTATATATGTTTGACAAATGGTTACTCAGAGATCCATATGCTTTTCTAATTTCTAAATTCTTACTTTGACAGTAATGGTAATAATTATCCCCAGATCTTCTTGCAAATGTAATGAGACCAGGCTCAATTTCACTAGACCAAACCTTTAGTCCATTGCAGGAGCCAGTAACATTCGGTGCTTTTCCTTCCCAGCACCAGGGTTCCTAGATGTCCCAGTTCCTCCATAAGGAGGCCTTATACTGACCCCTACCTACTTTTTCCATGATTGGTATGGTGCTCTGGATGACAGGGGTTAGCCAGTGAGAATTCTGCAGGTGTCACAAGTGTGATCCCTTCAGATCAAGGCAAGAAGCCACCCGATGGATGCATGAGGCTTTCGCTGTAAGGGGAGAGACAGTATTTTCAGCCTTGCGTCCCACACTGTCTTAGTCACCGCTCAGCTCTGACACTGTTAACTCTAAAGCTGCCATCGACAACGTGCAACGAATGGCCTGGCTGTGCTCCAGTTAAAACGTCATTTACGAAGACAAGCAGCAGGCCGACCTCTGCTTGAGACTGCTCAAGAGATTACTTTCTGTTGAGAACATCTGGGGCTTACATTTGAGATCGGCTAAAAGGATCAGATGGGAGAGGAAAGGCAAAGTCACTTAAGAAAGAAGGCCTAACAACTAACAAAGAGCCAGCTGGGCCAAAGAGCAATGTTCATGAATGAAGGGGGCAAGAGACTGAAACACAATTAGGTAAGAACCAGAGCATTTACAAGCATGTGCAATTTAACTTTTTGTTCTTCCGTCTTTTATTTAACAATCATACTACTTAAAAAATATTTTTAAAGTACTGTTTTAAAAGTCATTTCGTTAGAACCACAAACTTCTTCCTTGTATCAGAAGTTGTGCCACTATCCTGGTTACTTGTGGATTCACCAAGCAGTCTAGCAGGTCATCTGTAGAAATGAATGTTTGAGAAGGAGCCGTACTACTATTTGAAGCAATTGGTTCCACAATTGCATCCTCACTTTTACTCATCATTCGTTGCCTCTTGGTACAATGCAATTTTCCAGAGTGTTCTCCATCTTTGCCAACAAAGTCTTTACCATCACCTTCAAATCTACCTCCTCTCTCTGAGGGTAGTTCTTCAGAACTCAGTATTACAGGAACTAGATCAGGGCCAAAGGGACTTGCTGCCTCCTGTTTTCCTGTTCCGAAGACTAAGTCCTGGCCACCTGTTTGTTCCACCTCCGTGCGATCGTGCACATCTGATCCCTCCTTTTTCACGCCCTCTCTACCTGTTCTCAGTGCTTGGATTTCTGCTACCTTAGATGTTCTGTAATGATCCAAAAGGGCAGAAACGGCTCTATTTAAGTAGCGACAATTGACTTCATGGGATGTTTCCTCAACCTAAGGAAAAAGAAAAACACTGTAGAACGGATATACACACTTACATAAATTAGAAAACAAATGTTCCAGCCAGGGTTGACTGATCCCAAGAAACTAACTGCCATGATGAACACCACAAGTGGCCCACCTCGGTCGGATTTAACCAAGCTCCGGTATTGTGTGGGTCCTCTGCAGTCTTCAGGGCACACACAATCATGCGTGTGATTGCCTCTTCTACCCGGGCCTGGTGGTCCTCTTCCTGAGTCAAGATTAAAAAAGCACATTGTTTTCATTTGTCTCTATGTCTCATGGCTTAAAGCGCAGTAGAGTCTCTATTAATTGTGTGTCTTATTCTCTTATTAATATAAACTTCATTAGAGAAGGAATGAATATGTTGTTGGAAGACCACAACTTTTATGTATTCACTAGCACCTGCCATCTAGAAGAGCTGTGGGATATTTCACCGACCACACTGAAGTATTATCCTGTCTGGAAGACACAGGCCTTAAGTATGAACTACCTTGTGATGTTTCTTCCAATCTTTTCCATTTGTTGACATGTTTAAATTTTTTTTAAAAGCACTATATACTATATAATACCTATAGAATTCGATAAGCTAATTGAGGAATGGAAGAAAAATTATAATAAATATGCTTGGCCACAAGAATGAAATGGCTAAAAATCCAAATATGTTTTTTTAAAGATACAATAAGCATAAACTAGAGCATTAGTGATAAATTACATTAAAATCAACAACTTCTTGGGGTGCCTGGGTGGCTCAGCTATTAAGTGTCTGCCTTCGGCTCAGGTCACGATCCCAGGGTCCTGGGATCGAGCCCTGCATCAGGCTTCCTGCTCAGCGGGGAGTCAGCTTCTTCCTCTCACACAGCCTCTGTGTTCCCTCTCTCTGTGTCAAATAAATAAATAAAATCTTAAAAAAAAATAGATAAAATAAAATCAACAACTTCTGTTCATCAAAAGGCCACAAGAGGAAAAAAACCAAACCAGATGTCTGTAGCACATAAAACTGATACAAGGTTAATCTCCAGAATAATAAAGAATCCACACACAAGACAAATGATCCAATTTTTTAAAAATGAGCAAAAGACACGAAGACAGCATTTCAAAAAAAAAAGAGCAACCACATGACTAATAAACATGGAAATATGCTTAACCTCATGAATAATCAGGCAATGCAAATTGAGAAACTGATGAAACTGGCAAAAAAGAGTCTGATAATTCCAAGTGGTAGAGAAATGTGCATTGACAGACTACTGATGGTGGGAGTGCAAATCGGTAGGGCCATTTGGAAAATATGTTGACATTATCTTGTAAACTTGAGAGACCAGCATTCTAATCCTAGAGAAACACATATTCTTTAGAGAAACTCTTGCACATGTGTACAAGAATATTCTATTTATAAAGGCAAAAAATTGGAAATAACTCAATTATCCATCAACAAAACAGAGAACCAATAAATCTGGATACATTAATCCAAGAGCGTAGCGTACCGCAGTGAAAAGGAATGAAATCCCCACAGTAAGACACCACTTCACCCTAGTATGGCCATCATAAAAAGAGATAATAACAAGTGTTGGTAAGGATGTGGAGAAATCAGAATATTCACACATTGCTGGTAAGAATGTAAATGGCTTTGGAAATAGCCTGGCAGTTCCTCAAAAGGCTAAACACAGAGTTGCCATATGTGATGGTTAATTTTATTAGTCAACTTGGTTAGGCTGGTTGTTTGGTCAAACCCTAGTCTAAATGTTGCTGTGAAAATACTTTGTAGATGCGATTAACCTGTACAATCAGTTGACTTTAAGTAAAGAAGATTATCCTCAATAATGAAGGTGGACCTCAGGTGAAGGCCTTAAAAGCAAAAACTAAGGTTTCCTAGAGAAGAGGGGATTCTACCTCAAGATTCTAATAGAGGGGCGCTTGGGTGGCTCAGTCGTTAAGTGTCTGCCTTCGGCTCAGGGCGTGATCCCAGGGTCCTGGGATCGAGTCCCGCATCAGGCTCCCTGCTCTGCTGGGAGCCTGCTTTCTCCTCTCCCACTCCCTCTGTTTGTGTTCCCTCTCTCACTGGCTGTCTCTCTCTCTGTCAAATAAATAAATAAAATCTTAAAAAAAAAAAACCAAAAACGATTCTAATAGAAATCCTGAGTGAGTGGGTTTCTAGTCTGCCAGCCATCCTACAGATTTCAGACTCCAGACTGCAACTTCAACTCTTGTCTGAGTTTCCAGCCTCCTGACCTGTCTTTATGATCCATTATTATACCATATGATCCAGAAATTGCACTCCTAGATGAACACACAAGAAAATGAAAATATACGTTCACATAAAAACTTGTACATGAATGTTAATAATAGCATTATTCATAATTGCAAAAAGTAGACAAAACCCACATGTCCCCAGCCAATGAGTAGATAAACAAAATGTGGTATATCCATTCAATGGAATATTATTCAGCCACAAAAAGGAATCAAGTACTGATATATGCTGAATCCTGAAAACATATAATGTTGAGTGAAGAATGCTGGCCACAAAAGACCACATATTATAGGATTCCAGAATTGGCAAATCTATAGAGACAGAAAATAGGCTGGTGATCGCCTGTGGCTACAGAGGAAAATGGCAGAGCAACTACTCATATATAGGGGGTTTCTTTTTAGGTTAGTGAAAATGTTCTAAAATTGATTATAGTATGATTGCATAATTCCTGAATATACATATAATTTCTGAACTGTACACTTTATTGTTTTTCCACAGAGTATTCAAATGCATTTATTTGGGATCCTAAAATAGTTCTATTATAGTCCATTTGCTTCTTCTTTTTTTTTTTTTTTAAAGATTTTATTTATTTATTCGACAGAGATAGAGACAGCCAGCTAGAGAGGGAACACAAGCAGGGGGAGTGGGAGAGGAAGAAGCAGGCTCACAGCGGAGGAGCCTGATGTGGGGCTTGATCCCACAATGCCGGGATCACGCCCTGAGCCGAAGGCAGACGCCTAACTGCCGTGCCACCCAGGTGCCCCTATAGTCCATTTGCTTCTTTACAGGCTTTTAAAAAGCTGCATTTGTTTAAAGCTAGTAACATTTTATTTTATTTTATTTTTTTATATGATGTTTTTTATCTTTTTTTTTTTTTAAAGATTTTATTTATTTATTTGACAGAGAGAGAGACAGCCAGTGAGAGAGGGAACACAAGCAGGGGCAGTGGGAGAGGAAGAAGCAGGCTCACAGCAGAGGAGCCCGACGTGGGGCTCGATCCCATAACGCCGGGATCACGCCCTGAGCCGAATGCAGACGCTTAACCGCTGTGCCACCCAGGCGCCCCAAAGCTAGTAAAATTTTAAAGAAGTAAACTCCTAGAAGCTCTCAAAACCTCTAAGAAATTTTTTTTTAATTGAAGTATAATCAATGCACAATGTTACATGTTTCAGGTGTACAGCATCAGGATAAAACAGCTCTAGACACTATGCTGGGCTCACAAGCATAGCTATCACCTGTCACCATACAACATTCCTGCAATACCACTGGCTATATTCTCCATGCTGTACCTTTCATCCCTGTGACTTATTCATTCCATAACTGGAAGGCCGTACCTCCCACACACTTTTATCCAGAAAGGAGAGGAGTGGAGGGATGAGTAAAATTACACCACTACAAATATGTTACATACATATTATTTTTAGGTATACATACAATGAAGGACATAATAATGGGAAAATTATTAGAGCAAGAGGAAAGCATTTAAAAATTAACAAACTTTTTTTTAAGTTTGGAAAAAATACCAATAAAATAAATACATTTCAATACTAAAAGAATAAGGAAGAATACTAAGAGAAACGGCACTTAAAAAAGGCACAATTGAGAAGAATTGGGAATATACTTTATTCTCTGGAGTATATTAAAATAGAATCTGCACCACTTTAACAGAGAAACGGAGAAGAAATGAATGTTGTACCACCTGAACCCCAAATCTATGTGACTTGTGACAAGAATACCAGAGTCAGCATTTAGCTTGAGTTACCGTACTGAATATGGTCGGTTTTAAAACCTAAGGGTTTTTGGAGTTAAATTTGGCAACAAGAAAAAAATATGGTTCAGTGCTTGAAGAGACAAGGGTAAAAGCAACACATGACAGAGGAAGATGCAATTACTCAGCTCCTAGACTGCATGCCAGTTTTTCAAGGACGAATGAATGGTCTTCAAACTGTGACATACGCAGAAGTTAAAGAAGAAATGAGAGTCCTGGTTTGGTGAAGGACAGAAATCATCCACTTTAAGTCAGCATCAAGTCCTTTGGTACCAAACTTGTAAGTACTACCTCATAACTTGTTTATACTCAATGACACCAATCCTTCGGAAAATTCTCTGAGAGACAGCTGAATAAATGGTATGTAACAAGCTTCTGAAAAGACCATAGTGAAGGCTTTCAGACTCTTGAGGCCAGGTAAATTCAAATCTAAATAAAATATGAACAAATGATATTCTATAGTACATTAAGAAAGAATACATCACAACCAAGTGGGATTTGTTCCAGAAATTAAGGATGGCTCAATCAACACTAGGATATACATTGATTTAATTTACTCCAATCCCAGATATTTACTAAAGAGGAATATTATATGATCATCTCCACCAATGCTTAAAAGGCATTCAATAAAATTTAACACCTTTTCTGGATTAAAAAAAAAGCAATGAATTGACAGATACTTAACATGATAGATATACAATTTACCCACAAATTCAGCATTTTACTTAAAGAAAAATCACTAGAGAATTCTGTCTAAAATCTGAAAAAGACAAGGACGCCCACTATCTCCATTATTATTTATTATCAATTTAGAGGTATTAGCTAGTGTAATTAGACAAAGGAAAATAAGATACAGGAAAACAAATTGGAAAGGAAGAGGTAAAAGTATCTTAATTTTCAGATAATCTGAGAGAAACCTGAAAACCCAAGAAAGTCAATAAAAAATCACTACACTCAAGAAAATAATTCAAATTAACACAAAAATCAATATCCTTCATATACACAAACAATATCCACTCAGATGATATAATGGAAGAGAAGACCCTCACCTCACTTACCAGGGCAGTCAGGAATAAACCTTTAAAAGAAATGTGCAAATCCAATGTGAGGAAAACTTTAAAACACTCCTGGAACAAAGACAACTAGACTTGGACAAAAAGAAAGGTATCTCATTCTTGGAGAGGACAATTCGACACCATACAGCTTATATAAAATTTAATATATATGGAATAAAAATATCAATCATTCTTTCCCTGAAGCTAGATGAATTGATTCTAAAGATCATACAAAAAGACAAATTCAAGAAGAGCCAGGAAAACACTGCAAAAGAAAAGGTTTCTGACCCTATAGATACTAAAAACATCCTATAAGACCTCTCTTCATAAAACAGGGTGGAAGTGTTGAAAGAGTGTGAAGAAAGGCCAGTTGAAGAAACAGACCCCAAGTACAGTTAGATATCTGGTATATGATTAAGGCAATATGTCAAATCACCACCGAAAAGACAGACTTTAAAATCAATGATGTCCCTGACAATTCTATTGTCATTTGGTAAAAGATAAAAATAGATCTCAACCTTACACTACACAGTAGTAAAAACCTCTAACTGGATAAGAGACCTGAAGATTCAAGAATGAAACAATCCAAACTATGAGAAAA
Organism: Ursus americanus; assembly: GCF_024610735.1. Taxonomy (NCBI): domain Eukaryota; kingdom Metazoa; phylum Chordata; class Mammalia; order Carnivora; family Ursidae; genus Ursus; species Ursus americanus. The sequence continues at coordinate 35,296,311 of NC_142130.1, read as the reverse complement.
CATGGGTGAGTTCCATTATGACCTGAAGAGGGGAAGGTTTGATTCAAAAATGATTCAAAATCAGCTATGATTCAAAAATCAGAAGCAATAAAGTTCAACAACACATCCTGTTGGTGAGGCTGTGGAGCAAAGAAGCACATTCGTATGCTACTGATGGAAACACAAAATGGCACCATCACTGTGAAGTGGAATTTGGCAAAGCCTAACCAAATTAAAAGAGACATTTACCTCATGTTTTGGCTAACTCACTTTTAAGACTCTCCCCAAAGACACTCTTCCAGCAAATATAAAACAACATACACACAAGGTTATTCACTGGCATTATCTCTAATTACGAAAGACTGGAAATAACGCAAATGTCCATCCACACGGGAGCCAGGGAATAAATGATGGTGCACCCCACTATATGGGGTTCCAACTACACAGCTGTTGGAAAGAAAGTGAAAATTTCTCTGTACTATTATTTGTCAAGTTCAGCATAGCATTGTGATGTGAAAAAACCAGGGTGCAGAATAGTAGTTTATTACTTTCTGTGTTAAGAAAGGAGAGGAAATATGAACGATTATGTATGAATAAGCATATGAAACAAATATATAAAAGTTTATATTCTTATTCACATATAAAGTCATACATAAATATATTTATTTACTTAACTATTTACATAGATGTTACAAAGAAAACACAATGGAATGATGAACTAAATGGATAAAAACAGAGTCCTGTGGTGGGAGGTAGGGAGGAGAGACAGATGGAGTGGAGGGGACAGAGATGAAAAGGAGACTTCTCTATATAAAGGATACTTTTAATATCATTTTAACAGGTTAAAGGTTTTACATATTCAAATATTAAATGAGGTCAAAATAGGAAAAAAGTAAAACCAAGTGCTGAAAACAAACGGAAACAAACCTACCTAAAATTAGTAACATAACCACAAGTGAAAACAATCCCTTCACAATGATCTCTTTTTTTTTTTTAAGATTTTATTTATTTATTTGACAGAGAGAGACACAGCCAGCAAGAGAGGGAACACAAGCAGGGGGAGTGGGAGAGGAAGAAGCAGGCTCCCAGCAGAGGAGCCTGATGTGGGGCTCGATCCCAGAACGCCGGGATCACGCCCTGAGCCAAAGGCAGACGCTTAACGACTGAGCCACCCAGGCGCCCCCACAATGATTTCTGAGCACAGTACTTTGTAGCCCCTTGGTGGGATACAGTCTAACGATAAAAAGGATCAAAAAGAAATCTTACACTTTATTTGCAAGTTTTATGATTAGTAATAATAATATTAGAATTTTGAAATTGTAAATTTGACATCTTAAAAAATATACGGGTGGGGCACCTGGTTGGCTCAGTTGGTTAAGTGTCCAACTCTTGATTTTGGCTCAGGTCATGATCGTGGGGTTGTGAGATGGAGCCCTGCATCAGGCTCCATGCTGGGCATGGAGCCTGCTTAAGATTCTCTCTCTTCCTCTGCTCTCCTCTCCAAGGGGGGGAAAAAATATATATAGATACATATACATATATGGGAGAATATAGCAAATATATTATATATATGTACAGATATATATATGTAAAAATTATATATATATATATATATGGGAGAATATAGCAAATAGTAGATGTTACTGTTAGGACTGATATGGACTTTCAGTGTAAGAGAAAAGATAAAAATACAGAAACAAATAAGGAAAAAAATCTATAATATTAACCTTGAATTAGAACTATAAATATATCCATATCTATCTATCTTTCTATCTATCTATCTATCTATCTATCTATCTATCTATCTATCTATCTCATATTCTAGCTTTATCATTTAAAGTTCTGGAAACAGCGACATGCCAACAGTAACAAACAAGAGGCTTAGAGCCCCAGTCTCAGTTTCTAAATACCATTCCCACTAAAAGGAACCATGACCACTTGGAGAAATTATCGCCCTCCAAGCTGGAGGCAGGGAAAGTCCAAGGCAATCCTGGGGTATCTTCTTGTACTAGAAAGCAAGGATACATCCCAAGACAAACGAAGACGTATGAAAAGGGCACAGGCCCGCTTGAAGGAGTTTACTAAAAGCACAGAAGAGAATCAAACTCAAAATGACCTTGGCAAGCTGGAATACTCACTCCAATGAACATGATGACAGCTAAGAGAGGGTGCGAAGTGCGGGATGTGGGTTAAAGAACCAGCTTTACAGCTTCACGATGGAGGGCAACCTGACACGGCAGCTGACCATAGGGAAGAAAGCAGGGATATTCTCGAGCTGAGTACGAACCCAAAGCAAGACAAGATTCCTACAAAAGCTAATGCAGTATTACAAGCAGCACTGAAGAAACTGAGGACCTAAGTCATATGACGTAGAGACCTTATATCTCATGAACTGAGGCCCCTGGTATTCATACATGAAGAGGCCACTCTTGACATGATAGTTCTTCCTCCTCATAGCAGTTTCTGTTCTTAAACACGTCTCATGTGCCTGGCACTGGATTAGATGCCACTGGGGTGGGTGCAATTATAATCCCTGTTCTGCAAGTGAGGAGACCTAGGCTTGACGAGATGAACTGATCATCCAGGTTAGACAGCTAACAAAGGCACAGACCTGTAACTTAAACCTGCCTGGTTCCAAAGTCTATGACCAAAATGGTGAATAGTCCGGGGGGAAAAAAAGTCATATAAAAAACATCATTAAAGAAACCAGAGGTTTTGAGCCTGGGAAAGAAAAGTTTAAAGGGACACATAGCAGGTATCGTCAAATATTTCAAAAAGAAAAAAAAATCGGTATAGTTTCAGAAATAATGGGTACAGTGACAAGCAGGCAGGTGAGAGCTCCACTGTCTAACAAGGAAGAGAGCTACCTTGAGAAGCGAAGCACCGCCAGGACTATTGTAGACGTGACTTTGGACTGGGACCGGACTGTATGTTCACATTTGCTCCAACTACAATTCGGCATGCTACCAGCAGCTAAATAACTAACTGAGTCACTGAGTCCACTGATCTCACTTAACCCCCGAGGGCTACACCTCTTCGCTAAGCCCTGACAGTGCAGCTTCCTGTTACAGTCTCCCCGACACTCCACCTATGCCAAAGCCACCCCATGACCAAAGGACGAGGAAAGCCCAAGGGGAGGAGGCAGCAGCCGAGGAGAGAATAGAGATGCAATCAGGCTTTGGGTACAGGACAGCAGAGATGCCATCAGAGCCTCTGACTGAAGAGGCACAGGTGCAATGAAAGCCTCATTGAGCCTCACTGGGCAGCCATAAGCCAGGACTGAGAATTGTGCAATTAGTAATAAGGGCTCTGAACCAAGAAGCAGTTATCTCCAGTCCATCTGGGCGTGGACAGGACTGGCAATGTGGGACATACACAGCAGATCCAGACAGGCCCGACCCCATTCTCCTAATGACACTAGCTAAGGGAAAAGACCCTGCACACCAACATCAGGGCCCAACGTGTGCTCTTAAAAGAAAGAGAATGGTGCATCACTGAAAATCCTAATTCCAATCTAAACACCCCTTAACGGGGCATTGAATACACAAATTATGGCATAACGAACCAAAGTAATACTAGAGTGTTGGTTAAAATTAATCACCAAGTTTTACAGATAGGCTACATATATCTTACAAGCAGGGATTACATTTATTTTTAAAAAAAAAAAAAAGTACCAGCTCAATCCATGAGTTTATACTGACAGTGACAGGATCAGTGGATTCTACGTAATGCCACCAGTGTCTGGGAACAAACAGAACCTGAAAAGCAAACAAAAAGTAAGTTAGCACAAGAACAGCACATTTTGTTTTCATGTCAGAATCAGACCCTAACTGAAAATGCTAGGAATACATATGAATTTATAGCAATACTGCTGTTGGAAAGGGAAACAAGAAAAGAAAAACCCCACAATCTCTTTATTTATTTTTTTAACCAACAAGTTCACATGTTCTGCAAAGGCTACTGACAGTTTCTCCACCTTCTACTCTCCTTAATCCTGGACCTGCTCTGCCTGCCTTTTAACTCTTAGTAAAGGACTCTGAGATTCTAGCTTTTCCTCCTTTCTACTGAAAAATAGTTGAATGCATTCTGAGAAAGGGCATAGGTAAACCTAGAGGAAGTCACTTCTGTCTTCTCACAGCGTAAAGTCTAGCCAATGAAGAAACAGTACGTAGAAAGGGGGCACTGAGTAAGTGGTGACTCAGAGGAGTAGACACTGCTGGGGAACCTCGGAGGTGGGAGACACAGCATGAACCAGGGAGGGCAGGGGCAGCCTGGTGTGGATGAAGTGTGGTCTGAACCAGGGTTAGGAGAGAATGCAGACAGAGCAAAGAATGAGGACATGCCAGGAGGAAGAGGTAGTGCTGGCAAGGCGGGTGGGACTGTTAAGGGACAGCAAGTAGGTCGGTCTTACTGTTGCAGATGGGGTAACGGGAGATAAAGTGGGAGAGTTAGGTTAGGGCCAGTGGAGGGCCCTGAATTCAGAATAAAGTATCTGTATTTTATTCTGTAAGCATTAAGGAGTTGCTAAGAATTTTTTATTTTTTGAGAGGGAGAGGGTGGGGGGCAGAGGAAGAGAGAGAATCTTAAGCAGACTCCATGCTCCGTGTGAAGCCTGATGCAGGGCTCCATCTCACAACCCTGAGATCACAACCTGAGCTGAAATCAAGAGTCAGATGCTTAACTGACTGAAGGACGCAGGTGCCCCACTAAGAAATTTTTAGTAGGGGGATGGTTAAAATGGCAACATTATGGGAGAGTCTGGGAAGGACAGAAAATTCTTACAGTGGTCCAACTATTAAATGTGAAGATCTAAACAGCAAGGCATAGTAAACAAAAGCAACAGCCAGAGTCAAGGAGTGCATTTGTCCAGACTCAGTACAAGATTAGTACCCATGGAAGTTTGAGCAGAGCAGATGGGATGATCCAAAGCTTTTGGGGCCTCAGATTTAGAAAACGGGTGGCACTTGCTACGAGCAAGGTGGAGCTAGGAGATGGGAAGAGCGCACCTTTTAGGAAAACTGAGCCCTAAAAAGGGCTACTGCATTTCATCATGAGGAGGTCATATATGTCCCATCAGATGATAATTTCAATACAAGGGTAAGAGAGGGAGCCAGCTGTTGGTAGATGAAAGAACGAGCAGGATGTAAGGAACACTGATAGGACAGACAGAACCGCACATTCAAATCTGGCTATTAAAATAGAAGAAAAATGAATTACCAAGCATGTCACACCCACTAGAATGGCTATGATAATAACAGGAATAATGGAAAATAACAAGGGTTGGTGAGGAGGCAAAGAAATCAGAACTTCACACATTCCTTCATGGGAATGTCAAATGGTGTAGCTGTTATGGAAAACAGCTGGGCAATTCCTCAAAAACTTAAACGCAGAGTTACCACAGAACCCAGCAATTTCACTGCTAGGTATATAACCAAGGGAACTGAAAGCATACCTTCACCCAAAAACTGGTACTCCACTGTCTATGGCAACATTCTTCATAATAGCCAAAAAGTAGAAACAACCCAAATGTCTATCAACTGATGAATGGATGAGCAAAATGTCTACGCATCACAATGAAATACGTTCAGCCATAAAAAGGACTGAAGTACTGGTAACATTCCGCAGGATTACGCTATGTGAAAGAAGGCGGCCCCGGAAGGCCACTTGTACGCCCGCACGTAAGTGAAACGTCCGGATTAGGTAAATCTACAGAGACGTAAAATAGATGAGGGGTTGTCAGAGGCCGGGGGACAGGTGCCTGGGGAGTGACCGCTAACAGGCTGAAGCTGCTCAAGTCAAATTATTGGCGTTGGAGCACTCACGTGTGGAGGAACGGGAAACGAGGCAGTGAGAAGGGGGCAAAGGAAGGAAAACAGGTAGGGGAGAGGAATCGCTGGGGGAATAAAACCTCCTAAAGAGACTAAGAAAGCCTTTCATATCGTTAATAAAATACCAGACGGCACGTGCCAGTGTTGTAGAGGTGATTTTCCCCACTGGACAATGTTTCGGAGACAGTCCTTTATAAAGGGAACATCCATGCTTGCGTAAAGCAAATCATTCTCGGTTCATTCTGCCTTTGTTCTCGCACCACTTGGATGCATTCCCACTGCACTTACGTGTCTGGGTTCTAGTAAAGTTGAAAAGATATTAACTGCGAATAGATGTTCCAGAGGTGCTCAAGTGCCCATGCCTCGACACTTTTTTTTTTTTTTAAGATTTTATTTATTTATTTGACAGAGAGACAGCGAGAGAGGGAACACAAGCAGGGGGAGTGTGAGAGGGAGAAGCAGGCTTCTCGCAGAACAGGGAGCCCGATGCGGGGCTCAATCCCTAGGATCATGACCTGAGCTGAAGGCAGAAGCTTAACAGCTGAGCCGCCAGGCGCCCCAACCCTGACACTTTCTCTTAACATTATTAAAAATGACTGTACAGGGCGCCTGGGTGGCTCAGTCAGTCAGGTGTCTGTCTTTGGCTCGGGTCATGATTTCAGGGTCCTGGGGTCTGGCTGTGTCTGGGCTCCCTGCTCAGCAGGGAGTCTGCTTGTCTCCCTTCCCCTGCTGTTCCCCCCAACCAGCTCGTGCTTTCTCTAGCACTCTCTCTCAAATAAATAAAATCTTTTTTTTTAAAAAATGACTGTGAGTTCTTGTTTTCCTCCAAAGTCATTCTCCTCTGTACCAGTAGAAAGAGCTATATTCCCTCTTCCCATAGTTCCATGACCTGTGAAGTTGAGAATTTTGTGTCTGAAGGCTTCTAACAGCAGAGAGCAGCAGGGAAGAAAATCATTCTCATTTGTATTGGTGGGGAGGCATGTGGTATAAGGACATGAAAGAAGTTATAGCTGGGGCATGTACTGACAGGTCATCAATGTTTTAAGGCCCCCGTTACCTGTCCTGGGTTTAGCGTAACCATATGTCTTCGAGCTTTGCAGAACTGAGGAAAACGTTTTAAATCAGGATTGACAACATTGATTTTACTGAATATACTAGATTCTTCGTAAGGGATTCTAGTCGGATAAAGGAAAGGAGTGTCTTCAGGAGGAAAGAGATGCCATCTTTTCCTAATTAAAAAAATAAGATATGAATTAGTTACCAAGCTAGTTAACGCAGACTGTATCATTAGTTGCTAACGTACAGTTATTCATCTGTTGCATGTAACACCCAGTACTCATTATATCACATGCCCTCCTTAATGTCCATCACCCAGTTATGCCATCCCCCTCCCCTCCTCCCCTCCAGAAACCCTCAGTTTGTTTCCTGCAGTTCAGAGTCTCTTACGGTTTGTCTCTCCTCTCGAATTTCGTCTTATTTTATTTTTCCCTCCCTTCCCCTATGATCCTCTGTTTTGTTTCTTAAATTCCACGTATCAGTGAGATCATATGATAATTGTCTTTATCTGATTGACTTATTTCGCTTAGCATAATACCCTCTAGTTCCATCCATGTTGTTGCAAATGGCAAGATTTCATTTTCTTTAATGGCTGAGTAGTATTCCATTGTACATATATACCACATCTTCTTTATCCATTCATCTGTTGACGGACATCTGGGCTCTATCTATAATTTGGCTATTGTAGACATTGCTGCTATAAACACTGGGGTGCAGGTGCCCCTTCAGATCATTCTTTCTTATCCCAAATCAAAGTCTACCTCCTCTTAAGTCAATTCTGTCCCTGATTCTAGAGCTACCCTAAATAATCCCTCCCTTTCAGATATCTGTATTCTTATTTTCTACAGAGCAGCCAACCATACTGCTACCCGCCAAACAGTTCCCAGACTCCTCCCCGTTTGGGTTGTAAACGCCTTAAGTTAACCTGTGTTAAGTTAATCCATAAGGAAGAGAAATGCACAAATGATGCCACCAACTAAAAAGTGGTGTAATATTGGAATTTTCAAAAAGAGAAAACTACAAAATGTTTTAGCCACTTAAAATTTTTGCGAAAATGGAGGTGATAAATCTTAAATCACAAGACACTAGACACACCCATACTCCAAGTCAACAGAGGGGGGATATCGAGGCAAAGAAGGGAGAAGTGTGAAAAAGGAAGACAGACAAAAATACACAGATGGGGCAGCAGAGAGAGAGAGGGACAGGGCAGGGACAGGGAGAGGAAGAGAACTAGCTCTGAGAAAAGCCTTAAAGCTCTTTAGTGACCCCTTGCCGTTACAGTGGGACCACGTGTGTCCTCCAGTTGGCTGCTATTTTCAAACTAAGAAGCAGATACTAAAGTTTTATTTTGCCTTAGAGATAGAGCTGCTCCATTCCAGCGTAGCTATGACTAGTTTGGGAGAACTCTTGGCATTTACTATGTTTAGAATGTCAGCGCTGGAAGAACTCTTAAGAGATCATCGGTCTAATTTTACTTTCAAAGTAGTGGAAAAGGGACCCAGCGCTGGCTCCGTGTCATTCACTGGACTAGTGCTTAGTGGTGGACCCAGAACCAGGTCACAGAGCTCCTGACCTCTTCAGGTTCCAGCTCCTACCTCTGCCTCATGGCTGCATTCCTACAGGACTAGCCATAAAGATGACAATCCCATACAATTTGTTTTGCTCCACTTAAAATGTAATATACAGTCAACCCTTCAACAACATGGGGTTTGAACTGCACGGGTCCACATATGTGCAGGTGTTTTTACAGTAAAACAGTATTGTCAATGTATTTTCTCTTCCTCATGATTTTCTTAATAACATTTTCTTTTCTCAAGCTTATTTTTTTTAGGATTTTATTTATATTTGAGAGACAGAGTGAGTGAGCATGTGAGCAGTGGGATGGGCAGAAGAAGAGGGAGAGGAAAAGAATCTCGAGCAGACTCCAGGCCGAGCACTGAGTCTGATGCGGGACTGGATTCCATGACCCTGAGACCATGACCTAAGCTGAAACCAAGAGTCAGACACTCAACCAATTATGCCCATCTAGGAGCCTCTCACTTACTTTACTGCAAGAATACAGTACATAATACATAAAACATATAAAATACGTGTTAATCGACTGTTTATGTTATTGGTAAGGCTTCCAGGCAACAGTATGCTATTAGTGGTTACGTTTTTAGGGAGCCAACAGTTATACGTGGATTTTCAACTGTGTGGGGGTCGGTACCCCAACCCCCTCATTACTCAAGGGTCAACTGCATATGCATCCTTCTCTTATTAATCAGAAAAGGCAGTCAATCACCATGCCATCCCCCGATCAAAAAACGTTTCACTGTGCTGCATGCTGAAAGAGAATAAGAGGTTATTTGCCTAAAAGTAAACTTCTGGCTCTAACCTCCCTTTCCTGCCTTTGTTTCCAATGCACAACTTACACTAGGTGTTCCATAGAGTTCTTTCTCTGTACACCACATGCTTTCCTAGGGCTCTGCTCCTCCCATCCGTGTCTTGAACATTCACCCATCCTTCAAAGCCCATCATGAACGGCAGCTCCTCTCTGAAATCTTCCTTAACCTCTCCAACAGGAACAGCGTCTCTCCTACTTTCCAGACCCACAGCTCTAAGAAACCGTCCCTAAGAGCACGCTCATTCTGCCCTCTATCACGCTGCCCGTGGGCTCGCCAGTCCTCGAACTATAACTCTCTCAGGGCAGAGAAGTGTCTTACTCATTCACCTCCATTCCTACTGTAACACATGGTACCTCCTCCATGAGGATTTACTGAATAGTGATTTTACTATTCCAGAGCTTTATGAGACCAGAAAATATGCTCGTTACAAAGTTAAAATAAAGTTATATTAATTTTATGTCACAGAAAGAACCCAGGTATTTTTTGGTAATGTTTTCCCAACTGAATTTCTTTCCCAATTCAGAACATGTGGAAAGCAGCTGCTTACAATGATACTTCCCTTACCAAGTTTAAGGTTCAGACTATTATCTCCTTAAGGGCAAGGACCATGCACAGTTGATTCACTGTGGCACCCACAACACATAATAATGCACCTGAACCATCCTAGGCCCTTTGATAAGGACTTAATGAATCCAGAAGTGGACTGCCTTATACATTTTATAGTTTTCAAAATAATTCACCCGTGAAATCTATTCACATACTTATTCACTGTTTCTTTTGGATCCACTCATAATCCTTTTCATGTCTAAAGGGTCTGAGAACTTGGAAAAGGCCTTTCTGCTTTTCCCTCCGTACTGTCCTGTGAATGTTCCAAAAGGTCAGGAAAGGAGACTTGAGCATCACAAATTGGGAGAAAATAAGGCTACACATATAACCTTCTGAGAACCTCCTCCAACTACCAGAAACTCATGAACTCTCATGGAAATCCTGGAATCAGGGACTATCAAAAGTATTGCCCGACTTACCCTATGTATCTTAGGGTTCACAGACAGATGGAGAAGAACTTACCTAAAGTAATAAGATACTGCATTGTGTCTACATGTAGGCACAGACTAACATTTAGACTTGAAAGGGGCCATAAATACCATCTTATTCAGTGGTTCCCAAACCAGGCCCCCTGGCATCTCCTCAGGGTCCTGAAGGTAGCAGCAAAGGCTTTCTTCCAACAAATTGTTCCACTCTTGTTTACTTAGATTTGAAGAAAGGGTCTTCCTGCTTTTAAATAGAATTTTGAAAACTAAAAATGCAGTCTTACATAACAGAGCTAAGCAGACAAGTGTCTAGCTGAACTGGGAGTGGAATCCTGGAGCTCTAGGATCAGGTTTCTGAAGGCAACCCTGATCATGATTGAGAGACACACATGGAAACCATCATTTGAACTGTTCTCCTTACTTCAAAAAGGAGGAAACTGAACCGGAGGTTAACAGATCCGTCTTGGTCATGAGGCAGGCTGACAGGGTGGGGCTGGGGCTAAACCCTCGGGTCTGGCACCTGCCTGATCCTCTTCCTGTGCAGCACACACACACACACACACACACACACACACACTCATGCATGCACCTGTGCCTTACCTTCCTTGTACCTGGAACACTAAGTTACAACCATAGGAGTCCAGATGACAGGGTGTATGGGCCCCCATGGAGCCAATCCACAACGTACTTTCCCGTCCATTTCTTCCAGGAAACCCAAAGTCAGACCATATCACATCCTGTTTTGAAAATAAAGTTACAGCCCGTCAAGAACCAACCAAATGTGCTGTATGGTAGTGCTACACATTTTCACTTGCACGTCTGTTTTTTGGCACTTGGAATACTCTTTTACAGAAAAGGCTATAGATGGAGGAGGTTAAGCTTTCAGAGCAGTCCAAGAAATCATTTAAACCGTTACCATACCTGAAGTACCTCACCATTAGCAGTTATTCAACAAATATTTACTGACTCGTCTCTTGTGATGAATCAGTGAATAAGAAACACAAACATGCCCACCCAAGTGAAGCTTACATTTTAGAGGCTGGAGAGAGAAAATACACAACAGACATAATTATGCATATATCTAGGGGACGAGTGTTTCAGACAGCAGGAACAGTAGAATGGAAACAGCAATGGAAACAGAAGTTTTACCAAAAGTCTCTGATGACATGAACAGAATGTTATGTCATGTATTCTAAAAGTTAAAATGTCACTCATTAAGGAGTGTACTTGCACGAGTATCTGGTGATTTACGGAATTACTATATCACTATGTTGTACACTTGCAACTAATATTATACTGTATGTCAACTAACTAGAATGTAAATAAAAACTTAAAAAGATGTAAAAAAAGAATAAAAATAAAAAAGTCTCTGAAGTTCAACTCAGGAAGCCAGAAAGCCATATTCTCTATAAGCAGGGCAGATATTTCTAGGTATAACTAGTGTGTTAACTTTTTACACTCTAAGGGCATTAAAAAAGCCTTCTCCTAGGTTAATGGAGTTATTTAAAACTATAGATACTGGAGCCTTATTTCACACCTACTAAATCAGAGCCTCTGGGTAGGGACTGCGTATCTTTTGAAATACATATCCATAGATGACTTGCTATGCTCCCCATAATCACGAACTCCTTAAGTGAAATGAACTTTAAAACAGAGACAGCACGGTACTCTCGACTTGACTCTCCTTATGCCTTGTTCTGTGGACAAATCATGCCCTAGCCAACTACTGACCCATAAATACCATCTAGTCCAGCAGTTCTCAAACCAGGCTCCCTGGCATCTCTTTACAGGACAGGGGGTAGCAGCAAAGACTCTTGCTTTCAACAAACTGCTCTGCTCTTGTTTAGGTTGGAATAAGGGGCTTCTTGCCTTTTTTTTTTTTTTAAGATTTTATTTATTCATTTGAGAGAGAGAGAGAGTGTGTGTGTGAGCACGAGCAGGGGGAAGGACAGAGGGAGAGGGAGAAGCAGACTCCATGCTGAGCAAGGAGCCTGATACAGGGCTCGATCCCCCCACCCTGAGATCATGACCTGAGCTGAAGGCAGACGCTTAACTGACGGAGCCACCCAGGTGCCCAGGCTTCCTGCTTTTAAATAAAAACTGGAAAACTATAAATGTAGTGTGACATAAACTCAAATCCATAAATTATAGTATGTATAAGCTAGAAAAGAAAAAGAACATACTAGTGAACCAGACACAGAGGTTTTCCTCTGGGGCACCTGGGTGGCTCAGTTGTTAAGCGTCTGCCTTCAGCTCAGGGCGTGATCCCAGCATCCTGGGATTGATCCCCACATTGGGCTCCATGCTCGGCTGGGAGCCTGCTTCTTCCTGTACCACTCCCCCTGCTTGTGTTCCCTCTCTCGCTGGCTGTCTCTGTCAAATAAATAAAATCTAAAAAAAAAAAAAAAAAAGGTTTTCCTCTATTTCTGCTTTTTTTTTAAGTTTTATTTCTTTAAGTAATCTCTATACCATGTGGGGCTTGAACTCATGACCCCGAGATCAAGAGTCACATGCTCCTCCAACTAAGCCAGCCAAGTACCCCTCTATTTCTTTTCTTCTTTTCTTTTTTAAGATTTTATTCATGAGAGAGAGCGAGAGAGACAGAGCATGAGCAGGGGGAGGGGGAGGGACAGAGGGAGAAGCAGACTCCATGCTGAGCAAGGAGCCTGAGGCAGGGCTCCATCACAGGACCCTGGATCATGACCTGAGCGGAAGGCAGACGCTTAACTGACTGAGCCACCCAGGCATCCCTATTTGTTTTTTTAAATCATTAATTTTTCCTATCAAGGTTTAAAAAATAAAATAAACCAAAAAACACTTCTATGTGCAGAACCTGGGCCTAAATGCTGACACTTCTTTTATCAGTATCTTCCAGCTACATTTTCTATTTTAAGAGACAAACCATTAACAGCTGTAGTCAAAGAGAAAACCACTCAAAGTGGTCTTGAGGAACACTAGAAAAAGCATTTTCATTTTTGTTTTGAGTAAGGAAAGTAGTGGACTATGTGCATATAACCAACGTCTGTCACAAAGGGGAAGTTTTCGTAGGGTCAGCACTATTGTAAATGCATTCGCATATGGCTCACACACAGCCGCTCCAAGGAGTGGCAAAGATCATGTCCCTCTGGACAGAGCCCATAAGCTCCACGCAGGTATTCCCAATGCCTAACCCATGCCTGGCTCAGAGTTAAGTACTTAAAACATTCGTTGCCTGGGAGGGAAAGAAGAATCTGTTGGCTTATTACGGGTAGATGGTTCTGGTCTTGGTATGATGCTCAGTGTTCGGAATACAAAAACTAACACAACACAGGGCTACCCCTCAAATCCAGTAACAGAAGACGGTCCCATAAATGAACTCACATAACGTGGCAAGTGCTCTTCATAGAAGTGAGCAGAGGGTGCTCTACGATCAGGAGGGAAAGGCTCTTGGTCCGAGTGGGGAACTTAGAAGAGGCCTCCAATTAATCTGGCCCTTGTTGAACAATCCACCACACCTCAGTTTGGAATTTAACTAAAGGCAGCTGAAAGACATGCTATATAGAAACAAAAAACAGAGATTTGCCTTACCTAAGAAGAGGCTTGTGTAAGTGATTCTTAATCTTATAGATAATACCCCTTTGGGATTCTGATGAGTGCCAACACCCCTCTCCTCAGAGAAATGCACACATATACACAATTTCACATATACTGAGGGAGTCAATGGACTGACCCCATGTGAGAAACTGTTCTAGGGCCCTGCTTCAGAAAGAATCACAGAAGGAAGATTTTCCTACAGGGGATAGGGGTTCTATGAGAAACTGGAAGAGGCTTCCCTGACAGCAATGACAGAAAAGGAAAAATTACTTTGGAATGATTAGATCAGGGTGACCTAAACTACCTAAAATTCAGCTGCAAATTGGCTGGGAAAACCAAAGCCTGAAAAAAAGTAAATTTGTCAGAAAATAGCATTTAGTTTACCTATTTTGTGCCCCCACCCCAGACTCTTTGAGAGGTGAGGCTTTCTTGCCAATTGTGTTCAGCTACTTATAGATAGTGAAATGTCTGAAATCAAAGTGGGCCCAGAAGGAATCTACATTGAATCTTGCTGGAAACAATGGAATTAATAAAGGTAATTGGTGGGGTGATCTACCCTAGAGTCTGTTCCCACACCCACCTCAACAGTTGGAAAAGTCTTTAGAAATCATCTATACCCATAAAATTTTATTCTACACCATCCCTGAAAAGAGCAATCAAGTGTCTGGTTGACTGTGTTAAAAAGAAAAGTGCAGACGGATGATGGAGTCACTTATGCTAGGCCGTATCACCAAACCAGGGCTTAATATTTAACTTAACTGCAGTTCAACCCCCCTCCCCCCCCCCCCAGAAATGGAGTCTTAACTAGTGGGTCAGGAATTTTCTGGTCAGCACCAATGAGGTAATCTGTCACATGGGCCATCTCCATCCCCACCCCACCCAAAGGGAGCTGAGGTAATCTGCATGATAAAACCCCATGCCCTTCCCACCTAGGGAAGACGAACTTACCTGAACCAATCCTTTCTTTATCTTTGCTAATAACTTCTTGCCCCACCCTCCTTCCTATAAAAACCTTCCATTTTGTAGCTCTCCTCAACTTGCTAGATGGAAGGCTGCCTGACTTGTTTAATAAAGCCAATGAGGTCTTCGAATTTACTTGGTTAAATTTTTTTAACAACTGCTCACTACAAAATATCTGCTTTCATGTAATTCACAGAAGGTTGTAGATTTGCTTTCTACAGACAAGTTTATTTTCTCTTCTGCCAAAAATTGCTGTCTTTACATTATCTGAAAAACTATCATGCCTTTTCTTTTCTTTTTATACGTAAACTCAGTAGCATTAATTTTTCCCTCCAGTTGCTATCTTCTCAACCATCTTTGTCAACAGCATTCTTAAGCCTGACTCCCCAACCCCAGACACAGCCTACATGAAACCCTGTCTATAGGACTGCAGCACTGCATGACCTGGACACGACACCATTTTTGGATTCATGGACTGTCAGACAGTGTATGTGTGTGTTTTGTTGTTTACATGACTGAATTACACCATGACTAATCTTGGCTTGGTATATGAACTTGGCTTGGTATATGTTGCCTAGCCATACTAGCCATATCTCTTCAGCCTTGACTTGTTAATAAATTGTAGGAAAAAGCCATGGGATCCTACATTTATCCTTCTCAAACTGAATCTTATTTCGTTTCTGTGTGGCATTCTACAATGTTTAAATCAACTTGTGTACATGACTCCCAAGCCTTATCTCGAGTCCTAACTTCTTTCCTATTTATGACTACACCCATATTTTCAATTGCTAACAAGTTATCACTACCTGGTTACTGAATTCTTATGGTAGGCCAGACCCCAATACTAACATTTTATGTGTATTATCTCTTTTAATCCTTATGAGACTGAAGGTAGATATACCCATTTTACCCATTTTTATATGTGGAAACTAAGGGACATAATTGTCCTTTGACAGTACTGTTAAAAACCACGCACACACTTCTTGTCATAACAAGTGGGAGGAGGGTGCTACTGGTATTCAGTGGATAGACATTAGGGATGCAGTTCAACACAACAAAGAAAGGTTCTATATCTTGCACAATCTTCATACTGCTGAAAAATTTGATTTTAATTCTCTGAGAGTAGGACTCCAAACTCCATTTCACATATCATCAAAGGATCTTTGGCATGGTTTTAATATATACTGAGTTTTCTGAAATATAATTACTAAGTAAGTCCAGGGAGGATTGTACTTTGTGTTTTTGTAGCTTTACTAGGAGTTGTTCACCATTTTGAAAACCAGACCACCAACAGCACTGAAACTCATAGCTTCTCGGCCAGCAGTATACCCACCAATATCAGTCTGTGCTTATACTGTCTCATAGTGGTGACTCTACATAGATAGATACAAATATACTTATTTAGCCTCATTTCAAGATGTTAAATATACAATTTTGGAAATAGTCTATGGAATTTTATCTTAATTCTTCAAAATTGAACCTTTCCTTGTAGATACATGTAGGTACAAGCATCTGATTTGTTCATTATAACTTCTAGTATAGTCAGGCTTGAATAATTACACATTAAATCACGTATTTCTGATTAAATTCTCCTATATTACAGCAGGGGCATTTTAATTGTTTTTAAAAATTATGTATGAAAGTATGTGTGAAATGCCACAAATGGCATTTCAGAACAGTGAAGAGGACGCAGGCTCTGGTAGGAGACCCCTGCTACGCCATCTCTACAGCTTTCTCAGGATGGACCATACAGCTCCCTGCCTTTGCTCCTGCTGCTCCCTCTGCCCAGCTGGTCTTCTCACAGCTCTCCCACACCCCAGTTCACATATTTCTTTGAAGATCCAATGTAAATGTCACTTCTTTAAATGCTTCCACTCCCCCTTACACAACCTCATCATTCTCTCTTGGTCTCTCCCTCCCCAAGAACTCTGACTCTTTCTACCTCTGACCCATTCTCTTCATCACAGCAGGAGCAATCTTTTTAAAATGTTAAGACCTGTCACTCCCTTGCTTTGCACTTAGAATTAGGTCCAAATGCCCTCAATCCTGGGCCTGTATGACGAGGCCCCTATCACCTTTCTGACACCTTCTAACCCTCTGCATCTCTTTGGCTAGGCTTCAGTCACAATGGCCTTCATTTTTTTTTCCCCAAAAAGGCAAATTTTTCCTTCTTCAAGGGCTTTGCATATGCTATTCACTCTGCTTAGAAAGCTCTTGACCCTCCCTTCACATGACTAGCTTCTCATTTTTTAGGAATCAGTTTAAATATCATTTCCTCGGAGAAAGCTTCCCAACTTACCCTATGTAAAGTAAGTCCCTCTCCTGCTGTTCTTGATTTGGGCCCATTTTTGTTTACTTCATAACACTTAGGACAATTGGCCATTACTGGCTAGATTCACTTGTCTGTCTTCTCCACTAGAATATAAGCTCCCCGAGGAAAAGGGACCAGGGCTGTCTGCGACTCTGTGGCCCTAGCACAGTACCTGAAAAACATGCATCTGTAGAACGAATAACCACTCACATTTTACAGTCATTTTCTGTCTTTTCACCACTTACATACCTCACGAGCTCCAGCAACTGGCAGAGTCCACAGCACACGGCAGAGCTTAAATATAGTCTCCGCATTTATCTATACTTACCTTTGGTACTTTTATGTTTTTTACACACTTATTTTTTATACACTTATTACTCTGTTTTGCTCCGGAATTTTTTTTTTCTTGGGCAAATATAAATCTGGTAGGTATGGTCCTGGGATTCTGATCATCCCAGGCCAGCGCCCAAGTCTAAATGATTCTAACACACAGCAACTGACAGTAGTCATTTGGGACAGCCTCACCTAGAACTTGCTAGCAAGATCCGTCACATCTGCAGTATCCGAAAAGGAGCATCGCAGACCACAGTGTGCTTCAGGGTTGGCCCTGGTTTCTGGAATACATGGAATGTGGTTCCATTCAAAAGGACAGCGTCTACTTTTTTTTTTTTTTTTAAGATTTTACTTATTTATTTGACAGAGATAGAGACAGCCAGCGAGAGAGGGAACACGAGCAGAGGGAGTGGAAGAGGAAGAAGCAGGCTCATAGCGGAGGAGCCTGATGTGGGGCTCGATCCCATAACGCCAGGATCACGCCCTGAGCCGAAGGCAGATGCTTAACCGCTGTACCACCCAGGCGCCCCGGACGGCGTCTACTTAACCACATACCTGATGTGACTACTTAGTCATGTCACTGCGCACTAACACACCAAAATACGTGTGCTGCTATTTTAAAGTACTTCCTTTAAAATGGTCCTTTATGTCCTAGGTAAGGCATTTTTAAGAATTTTTAAAAATTACATATGTAGGTAACTATATCATCTACAAGCTGTATTTCAGGATCATAAAGGGAATGCAAGAGTGGAGAGAGTTGAGAATCAGGACCACACCACAACTACTTCAATCAACAAATACTGACTGATAACATGGGATATGCTAATCAAGGATGGAGACTCAAAAACGCGTAAGACATAAACATCTATATTACTGAATTGAAAACTTTACGATCTGGTTGGAGATGTCAACCTGAAACAACATAAATAACCAAAAAAAAAAAAAAAAAAGCCACAGGCAGATTCTATCTTCTTGATCCCACAACCAGGAGCTAATAATGCATTAGGACTTGAGAGAGAGATCTGAACTTTGCTCCTTTTCCTTCCTCTGCCGCAGTGAGAAGTATAGCATATTGCTAACCTATGGATTTAACCACGAAATAAAATCACCATCAATCATCTTGCCCTAGGCATCTGGCCATAGGACCTCCCCTTGAAACTGCCAGACCTTACAGCGGCCTGAGAACTGCTCTTCCACCAACTTCAAAAGCCTCTTTCCCCTGCTGCATGGGCATTAGCCCTAAGCATCTTGAACAATACACAAAGGATGATGGTGCAGAGGGCAGGACTCATTCCTGGAACCCTTCCTTTAATGCTGCAATTCTCCCAGACCCTATACTTGCTCTACACAGATACCCTGTAATAACTATACTTTCTTTTTCAAATAAATATTGCTTTAATTTTTCATGTCTTTCCATGAGCAGGGTGTGGCAGAAACTGCCTATCTTTCTTAATATCTTCCAATTGTATTCAGGGAGATGCTTGCTAAGAGACACCCATTTTCCAGCCTCCCCTGCATTTAAGTGGGGCTATGAGATTAAGTTCTAACCATTAAAGAGAAGTTGTTAGCTGGGACCTCTGGGAAAGTTCCTTAAAAGTGACACAGAGAGCTGGGAGTAGACTTTTGTCCTTCCCTCCTTCTTTCAGGGATACAGCTGTGATGGCTATTCTGGAATACAAGATGGCCTTGAGGATGGAAGCTACATGCTAAGAAGGACAAAGCAGAGAGACAGTAAAACGGGTTCTCTGGTATGACAAAGCCTCCATTACAGCCCTGGCTAGTGCAGCTCTGAACTCGCCTTACATGAGGGAAAAAAATCATCCATATGCATTTAGTTAGGCAACTTCTATTCAGGGTTATCTGTTATAAGCAAATAAACCTGTTAAAAACAAAACAAAACAAAACAACAACTGCAGGCTCAAAATGGCCACCACTTAGGTGAAGGCCCTAAATCAGTAAAACAAGACTTAATACCTAACCTAACTGCATTTCACCCCCCACCTGGAGAAATGTAACCTTTAACCAGTCAACATGGAATTTCCTGGTTAACAGGAGGAAATTTACTAATAGACTTCTTGCACTCCCCTTAGGAGGGCAATCCTCCTTAAATAATGCATTCCTTGCTAATCAACTTCTTTCTTCTTTTTTTTTTTTAAAGATTTTATTTATTTGAGAGAGAGCAAGAGTGAGTGAAAGAGCACGAGAGAGAGCAAGAGAGAGAGAGAATGAGCGGTGGGGAGGGGCAGAGGGAGAGGGAGAAGCAGGCTCTCCACCGAGCAGGGAGCCTGATGCAGGCCTTGATCCCAGGAGCCTGGAATCAGGACGAGAGCTGAAGGCAGATGCTTAACCGACTGAGCCACCCAGATGCCCCTCTTTTTTTTTTTTTTTAACACTCTCTCTGCCTTTAAAAACTTTTGTTTAGCTCGGTGGAGTTTCCTTCTACTTGCTAGATGGGAAGCTGCCCAATTCATGAATTATTTAATAAAATCCAATTAGATCTTCAAATTTACTGGGTTGAATTTTGTTTTTTAACAGGCCTAATTCAAACTGATTCAGGCGGTTAGTCCATGGAACCTGTCTTTCCCCAATAATCCCATTCTGTCAGGCACTTTTTCCCAGGTTTGCAGTTGGCTAGTCCTAAACCCCATACCAGAGAAATGCATCCCTGAAGACATACTCTTACACTTTGCAGTGGGAGTAGGGAAAGTTCTATGTACTTCCTTGAGTAGATTATAAATTTAGTAGGCTTCCCCAGGCTTGCCTGGAAAACTAACCACCAAGATCAGCATCATTTTTCCAGGAAAAAAAATGTTCTCAGTCCAAATAATTGATACACGAGTAAAATGTCTAGATCATAAGCAATGAAAATGACAAAAGACAATAAAAGAAACAGTCAAAAGGTCTAGATCATCAACTCTTTAATTAAAGAGGAAGACTAGATTTATTATGGAAGTGCTAACACAGGGCTGTTGTAATTCGGTAGTTTGTTAGATACTCTAGTGGGGAGGAGCAGTTCTAGAAGAAAATCGTATCACATTTTACTCCAGTACTTAAAGAAGTTGACCAGGAATCCAGTCTTGCTTTTTCATCCTCCTCCAACCCCAGGTAATCAGCCCCGCTTCCTAGCTGCTTCTTAGATCTATCTGGGAAGTTTATTGGCAGTTTAAGAATGCCTTAAGAGAGACAAGTGGAAATAACACATTACAGGGTTTCAGGATAAGAATAAATGTAACACAGCTTCTGACAGAATGAGCATTATAAGCAAAATTCATTGTTCTCTCATAGTTGAAAACTGGCTGACCAATGAAAATGAACTTTGTTTATAACACAAAAGTAGGGCAGGTACTTTATTCTCCTCTTTCCTGCTTTGTGATGGTGTTCTGAACATATAACTTATAAATAACGATGGTTTTATTTCTTGTATACATAGAGTGATCATTTTCCCAAATAAAAAATCAGGGCACGAGAGGTGACAAAGCATTTTTGTGCCACTTGTGAAGATATGAGTTGGGGAGATACTGCTTGAATATCAACATAATGAAATATTTTAGAAACAATATTTTTCCATCCATAGTTTTCTTTTTAAATTAATTTTGGGTGCCTGGCTCAGTTAAGCATCTGACTTTAGCTGAGGTCATGATTTCTAGGTCCAGGGATTGAGCCCTGCCTGCATCTGGTTCCCTGCTCAGCGGGGAGTCTGCTTCTCCCCCTCCCTCCCCCACTTGTGCTCTCTTTCTCTCAAATAAATAAAGTCTTTTATAAAAATTAATTGATTTTATTTTTCAAAAGATTTTATTTATTTATTTATTTGAGAGAGAGAGCGCGCACACTCACACAAGACCAAGGAAAGGGAAGGGGTAGGAGAGAATCTTAAGCAGACTCTGTCCTGGGTGTGGAGCCAGATGCAGGGCATGATCTCACCACCCTGAGGTCATGACCTGAGCCAAAACAAAGAGTCAGATACTTAACCCATAGAGCACCTAAGTGCCCCCAAATTAATTTTATTGAGATAAAATTTATATACAATAAAATGCAGTCATTTTAGAGTATAGTTCAACAAGTTTTGACAAATGTAATCACTGGTGTAACCAACACCCATGATCAAGATACAGAATACTTCCATCACCCCAAAAAGTTCCCCTTACTCCTGTGCAGTTAACCTGCCTGCCTTTACCCTTAGCCGCAAAGCAACCACCAAACTACTTTCTGTAATCACAATAATTAAAAACTGGATTCCTTTAGGTAAACATAACAGCAATGAGGATCAGTTTTGAAAATTGTTTAATTAAAAATGTCCCCAATACTTTAAATAGGAGACTTTAAAACTCTGGTTGAATTAAAAAAAAATTCCAAATGCATACACTCTGATATTCTAGATTATGCATACTGTTCTAAAACTATGTCTACCGTCTAAGTGACAAAATCATGTTAGGGACAATACTGAACTCTAATAGCACATTTTATACTGTTCCATCTTAAGGTTTGGTTTCTGCATTCTACTTTAAAGTCCCAGGGAGGCCAGTCTTTTATTTTATACAGGTTAGCATCTCCAGTGCCTAACACAGTGAGTATAACAAATGCTCAAAGATTGCTGAGTAACTTACCTAGGTAACTAGACCTATTTTTATGCTGAACCCGAGTAACTCCTAAATCTGTTTCCATTAACAAGTTAAATAATTATGCCAAGATCAGACACCATTTAAAAATGTTGTACAAGTAACCGAATCTTCCATAATTTTAGTTTTAACCAAAGAACTAAAGAAAACTGGTAAGATGCTTATAATATAGAATAGTGGCAAAAAAGCCAATCACCAAAAAATGATCCATTCTTAAGTTGTTTCATTCTAACAGATGGTATATTTTGAGTTGGCATGTTCCCAGAGCCCAGATTCGGTATGAGCTAGTTGGTGTAAGCTCTAGGCTCTGAGAACACCCCAACTCAAAACTGTTCTTTTACCTATACAGTGCTGTTTGGGTGACTCATGGCCGTGGTTAATTTGATTCTATCTGTCACATAAAAAGTTGTCTCATTCTATTAATTCTCCATGCCTATATCAAAAATACAGAAAAACTGATCACACATAATTCCATAATTGAGTTCTATGTCTAAAAAAAAAAAAGAAAGCACAGTATTGGTCAAAACAACAAAAATGAAACTTTAAAACAATACAATTAATTATAATTACATATGAAACTTATAAAGGATAAATACTTCAATTTAAGTTTTAAACAGCCCCGTAAGTGGACATTATAAATTAGCAAGTACTTAAGGCTCTTTTTTCCTTAGGAAAACTACCTTAGGTAATATGAGCAGGAAAGATGTAGCTAGCTTTCTACCAACAGATAGGCTTGGATAAACACCCAAATCCTTACACACCGATTTGCCTCATCAGAAAGCATCACTGGCCATCAAACCCTTTTAATCATTACTAAACCACCTGGCTCAATTTCAAGATACTCTCATAACTACGTTATAAGGTCCAAGACAGGTCAGAACTAATCTACCGTGTAACACATTTTGTGCAATTCTGTGTCCCGGTGACTTAACAGGGCTCCTGAATCACAGCAGCCAATCTGAGTCACAACATAAAATAGCATCTACCTGGGAAACACTGTTGGGGCAAAATCCTTTCTGCTATATGTTGACTCCAAATAGCTCCAATTATGATGATTCTCATTGATAATGACAAAAGGTAAAACCTGTGATTCTTACCAATGAATGAGAGAGGAAGAAATTTTATGTGGGACTGTTACAAATACCCTACCTTTTTTGGGAAGTAGAGAACAAAATGTTCCAAATTAAGTTTTATTTAGATTCATCAAGGATGTGATGGACAACTAAAAAATAATGGGACTAACTTCATTTGCCATACATGAAAGTCAGTTAAGTGTCAAAATCACAATTGTTGGCTACCTCTAAGTCTATAAGATATTTTTCAATCATATCAGTATATTTACCAGACTACTTATCAGTATATGTAAATATTATGTATTTATCTGTGGATAATTTTAATTTGTGGAAGAAAAGAGTTAACAGATGGCAATTTTAGAGTTTATAAGTAAAAACTTATAAAACTAGTAGAAGGCTGAAGAGAGCTAAGAAATTCTTATCAAGACTGACAAATGTTACGATTAATTAGAACCCACAGAGAATTTGACAAAGGTGAAACTACGGGTATAAATTAAAACATTCCTTGGAATATGCTAAGAACCAAAGAACTAACAAAACAAGAAATGGTAATAGTAGGAAAAAAATTCTCTTCTGTAATCATTCAAGCACCTATTATGTATTCATAATACATAATGTTAGCAGTTTGGAGGAATACATAACACACTATGTTAGCAGTCTGGAGGAACAAAAAATTATAAAACATAGTCCCTGTTCCCAAAGGACTAATATTGTTAGAGAAACAAGACACAAACATTCTATGTCATGCGCCACTTAAATAACAATCCAAATAAAACGTACAGGAATGAAGGCAAGGGATGGATAGCTGCGGGTACAGGGGTTGAGAAGCCAAGACTAAATCTGAGCCAGGCCCTAAGAAGTATCATTTTAATAGAAGTCGAGAAGAGCATGAGCAAAGGTCAGAAGACGAGAGAGAACAAAGTGGTCCAGCTCTCAGCAAGGAGACAACAGGGACATATGCCTAGGGGACAGGTCACATCAGTCATATTGGGGAGAGTTTTAAATGCTATTCTTATAGAATTTTAAGTTGTGACATTTTTGTGAACATGATTAATATATTTCAATATTTAATCTATAGCATGACTCGGAATGTATCTTCATGAGAAACTGTTTTAGAATTGATTACAGGGGGAGTTAGAACTGGAGGAAAAAAGAGTACTATCAGAAGTGATGTTGTAAACCAGAAGTTCTCAAGGTGGTTCATGGACCCTTTGGGAGTCACTGAGACCCTTTCAAAGGATCTGTAAGGCTGAAATTATGTTCATAATACTATTAAGATGGTATCTGCCTATTTCTGTGTGTTGACATTTGCATTGATAGCATAAAAAAGAATGGTGAATAAAACTGCTGGTGTCAAGACAGTGGAACCAAAATGTACCAGGCAGCATTGTATAGTTTTGTTTTTAAACAGCTTTATTGTGGTACAATTGATGCATAATAAACAGCATATATTTAAAGTGTACAATCTGGTGAATTTTTACATACACGGACATGTGAGAAATCAGTGCTATAATCGGGATGGCAAACAGTTTGATCATGTCCACGTTTCCCTGTGATCCTTAGTAACCCACTGCTCTCTAGCCCCTTGTTCTTGATCTTTTTTGGTCACTATAAATTTATTTGCAAGTTCTACAATTTTATATAAATGGAACCATATAGTAAGTATTCCTTTTTCATGTTAACTCTAACCGACGTCAAACTAAACAAAGTAGACTTCGGAACAAGGAAAAACCCAGGAGAAAGAGGATCATTTCATCATGATATAAGATTAATCAATTAAGAGGACATAATAATCCTAAATGTATATGAACTTAATAACAGTTTCAAAATACATGACACAAAAACTGACCAACCTAAACTGAAAAAGAAACATATGTACAATTATAGTTGGGAAATTTCCATACCTTTCTCTATATAAAGGGCAGAACAAGTGTACAGAAGATCAGTAAGGATACAGGAGACTCAAACAATTGACTTGAATGACATTTATAAAACACAACAATAACAGAATACATATTATTCAAGTGCACCTGGAACATTAATCAAGAATGACTATATTCTGGGGAGTAAACAATAAATTTCAAAGGACTGAAATCATATAAAATATGTTCTCTGACCACAGTGGACTTAAATTAGAAGCCAACAACAGAAAGATAGCTGAAAACAGAAAATCCCCAAATATTTGGAAACTAAACATTATACTTCTAAATAATCCGTAAGTCAAACAATACTTCACAAGGGGAATTAGAAAATATTTGAACAGAATGAAAGTGATTTTGGAAACTGGTATCATGAAACACATGAGCTTGAAACCTTCTTAATACTTAAAAGACTTTTCTGATGAAAATCGTGATATTAACAAATGTCACTTTTTAAAAATGAAGTATATGGAAATGTGTCAACATTTGGAAGATCTACATAACTGAGTAAACCAGTATTTTCCCAGTGGCCAATGAAAGGCATTACAAAAGAGCCACTCCATGCAAGACGGACCAATGGATTTTATCATGCAAGTACAGAGTTCATTGAGTATGTGTTCAGATTCTTTACTGCCACAAACAAACCTTTAAGAAACTACCTCCTGTCAAGGTTGGTGGAGTGTAAAAAAAAATTCACAATTACCTCAAAAAGTCTCTAAAATAGTCCTATTTTTGCAGCCACATATATGTGTGAGGCAACACATTCTTCATATACTTCAAACAAACCAACAAATTTAATTGTAATAGACTGAATAAAGAAGCAGATGGAATGCAGCTGTCTTCTATGAAGCCAGACATTAACAAGACTTGCAAAAATGTAAAACAATGCCATTCCTCTTATAACATTTAAAACATTTATTCATTCAAAAATATAGTTATTTTCATAAAAATGTTATTATGTTCACACACAAAGATTTTATTTTAAATGAATTAATAAAAATTTAAAAAATTTATCTGTTTTAATGTTTAACTACCCACCATTTTATAACAGATGGAAGAAAGCTTAAAACAGTTAAGTAGTAAGACGTGGTGAATGAATGAATTACAGCGGTAAAAGGAAAACAACTTAGGTACCTGTGATGTAAGACTTGGTGCTCAGAAATCTCTGAGATAAAAAATGATACAATCATTATGAATTTTGTTGTTCATAGCAGATTCCCCTGTTCTAATCCAATTGATCACCATAATGTGAGCTGACCAAAAACTCATTCAACTGAAAACATCAGGTTTCTATAAGGTTCAATTAGAATTCCGGCACACTACCAAAAGGCCTTTTATATCCACACTTAATGGACAGGACACATGCCTGCCCAGTGCTGTCATGCCTGGGATGAGATGGAAGGACTGATGGAGAGAGAGATGAGAGATTCATGCAAGCTAGAGAGAGCCCAGACTCAGCAGAAACGTAAGTCCTTACTCCTAGCTGTGGGGCCCTAAAGAACTAGATGTATTCGGACCCTGTGTATGCATACAGTGTAGCAGTTACAGCTTGCAGGACAGACTGCCCGGGTTACTCTTTTCTTAGCTGTAGAATTTCAGAAAAGGTTTACTTCTTGGTGCCTCTTTTAATTATTATATGATAGGGTTACTGTGATGATAGCAAATGTAAGCACTTAGAAAAGCACCAAGTATAAGAAGTACTTGATAAATATTACTATTACACAATGTTTTACCTGAAATATGGAGTACAAAAGTACTAGTCTAATGATGGGTGAGAGTACAAGAAATACAATAAACGACTCTAAAAGTTAACTATGATATCTAAAAGTTCCAGGGTTAAAGCCTCATAAAGTGATCACAGATAATGTTATAAGAAAAAAAATTATCTCTGGGGCGCCTGGGTGGCTCAGTCGTTGAGCGTCTGCCTTTGGCTCAGGGCATGATCCCGGGGTTCTGGGATCGAGCCCCGCATCAGGCTCCTCTGCTGGAAGCCTGCTTCTTCCTCTCCCACTCCCCCTGCTTGTGTTCCCTCTCTCACTGGCTGTCTGTCTCTCTGTCAAATGAATAAATAAAATCTTTTAAAAAAAAATATCTCAAAATTATCACTTAAAAATGAGTATATAGATTTGGTATAGACTTTGGATTCAGAAAGCATCTACTGAATGTTTTCAATGAAAATGGATGCATTCTTTCATGGTTATGAGAAAAATATACACTCAACTAACAATTCTGAGACAAGTGATACATTTTTCCTTTTTTTATAAAAAGCAAAATTTAAGTAGGCATTTAAAAAAAATTTTAAAGCTACAAAGTATTGATCATTGTATTATAATAACTATGTAAACCTCAGCATCTACACCTTGACTTGAAGTGAAAAAGAAAACTACAGCCTGAATGGAAAAGGAATAGGTGGTGTGGGTTAAGGAGGGCACTTGTGATAGGCACTGGGTGATCTATGGGGTGCCGAATCACTACACTGTACGCCTGAAACTAACACTACACTGTACGCTAACTAACTGGAATTTAAGTATAAAAAAAAGCCTAAGACTATCAGTCTATGTGAGAGGAAAGTCCAGAGAGGGGGTGATGGTGATGGGCAGGAGGAGAGCAGTCCAGGGGGCCGGGTAGTGGGGGCATGACAGCCTGCAGTGATGAAATACTTCTCTGGACAGAGGATCAGGGGCAGGATAAAGGACTCTGGAGCCCTGACCTGATTATGGGTAAGGCAGAGTCATCCAAACAGCTTCCTGGAACTACTCCCATTCCTGCCTCATGCCTAAGACACACACGGAAACCAAACAGGGAGTTTGTGAAATCACCCCACAAAATAAGCTGGCAGTCTGAGGTAGAAAACACTGAAAAGAGGATATGGTAGTCTGCAAACTCTGCTGTCAGTTATGTCAACACATGACAAAGAATTTCCACATTCTTACTTCTGCAAACACTCCCATACTTCTGCAGGACTTCTGCAATCAAATACCAGGAGCCCAGCGCTCTCTGCCTCAGGCCATTAACCTGTACTAACCCCCAGAGCAGGGAGGGATGGCAGCAGCAGAAGCCTGGAATGCCTCCAGGATTTCGTGAACGCCTCTTCAAGTAATAATCAGTGCTGTACTTCCATCCGCCTAACAGAATAAAAACGTATATGTAGGTCAGGAGGAAATAAAGTTCCATACACAATCTATGCTTCCCATATACTCCAAACCAGCCCAGGCAGGCACTGTTCAAAGGCGAACGAGAGAGTGTGTAAGAAGTTTGGTGAGTAGGAAACCAGTGACAAGGCTGGTCATCCATGTGAGCCAAACATTACACTTCACCTGAGCAAATCTTTTAGCTTGAGTGGATAAAATACTTAAGACTCACAGTGACTACTTTTGAGAAATGACAGTGAAGGAATAGGGTACCAGAGAGGTTCTAATTTGTGATCTTTCCTCAAGAATAAATTATTACCATGATTAAAAGGAATGTATTGCCTTACCTGGAAAATATCTGCCTTGTCGTCAAATAGGCTGACAAAATATTTATAGTCAGCATAAGCCCAGAATTTGGAATGATCGTAATCTCTAAACGGTCCAGACATAGTAGGCTGGTCACAGGTCCAGGTCAGGAAATCTTCAAGCGTAGCTTCTACATAACCACATGTAGTTTCAAACTGAGGACCTGCAATGTAAAAGAACCCAATTTTAAATGTACACTGAACACAATTTCCAAATATTGTTGTTTTTTTTAAATGAAGATAATTTCAACCAAAAAAATGTTAACTATCATTTAACATTAACTAAAAATTAATTTTGCACCTGCTACATAAATAGAACCATCTACAATACTCACAATACTCATGATTTAACATAAAACAAGGTTTCAACCTTAAGATTTAAGACTACCCTTAGTATAGCCTGATTCAGTAATCCAGTGGTATACTTTATTTTTTTAAAAGATTTTATGTATTTATTTGACAGAGAGAGAGAGAACAAGCATGGAGAGCAGCAGAGGGAGAGGGAGAAGCAGGCTCCCCGCTGAGCAGGAAGCACGATGTGGGGCTCGATCCCAGGACCCTGGGATCATGACCTGAGCTGAAGGCAGATGCTTAAGTGACTGAGTCACCAAGGTGCCCCAGTGGTATACTTTAGATTATTAATTCCAAGATGTTTTCAGGGGTCTGTGAGGTCTAAACTATTTTCACAATAATACTCTGATATTTTTCATTCTCATTCTCTCATGAGTGTACAGTGGAGTTTACCAGAAGCTACATGACATTAGTTGATGTCACTGCTCTGACAACTAGTGGAATACGTATTTATGTTCTCGTATTTTAATACTGTCTCAGTTTTGATTTATAATATGGTAAGCACCACTAGATATAATCTACATTGACAAAAGCTCATCGGGGAACTAAATAATTTTTTTAAAGGTACAGCATCCATTGCGTTTCTAAATATTACAGAAAATACGGAATGCCTCATGAAGCTGTATGTCATCCTTATCCAAGGGCCATGCTCATCTTCTCTGTACTGGGGAACTCAATAATTTTTAAGTGTGAAGGGATCCTGACACCAAAAATTGAGAGCTATTTCTTCAGATTAGAAAGGAAAAGAAGCAATGACATCTTTTGAAAATGTTCTGACTTTATATTGCACATGTATCATACATAGCTCCTCAGAATCATTAAGTGGCCAATGGCAACTTAAAGTCTATCATTTATTCATTAATTCATTTATTTCAGAATCATTTATTAAGTACCTAATTTGTAACTAGCACTGTGCTCAGGATTGTGGGAACATAAAAGAGAGAGGTAATACTCTTGAATTGAGAATATATTTAGACAAAAATAAAATTTTAGCCAGAATAATAGGAAATTTGAGGCATTACCTAATTAAAAACAAAATTCTGTGCCATAGACACATAAGAAAAGGCAAAGACCCAGAGAAGAGGGTTGATCAGGAAAGCTTAGAGAGAAGTCTATTGTCTGTCCAGAATGGTTCGTTATTGTGGGCATGACTCATTTATGTAAGAACTATTCTTCCAAATTGTGATAAAATGAATTTTTTTGGTAACAAGTAGAATATTTTCAATGCACACTGGAAAGTTAATATTCAAGAAATCTGATTATGATCAACATGAAATCCTTTTGATACAGACCTTCTGCACGTAAATCAGCACAACAGCTGAAACATAGCAGATGCTCAGTAATGGGCACTAATTCTGATTCTTAACATTAACTTCAAAAGTTACCTGAATTAGTAGTAAGAGGAGAAGGGTATTCAAACTCTTCAACAGCTTCTATCTTTTCCCTCCATTTCTGCCTGAACTACCTAGGATTATCTTGACCATCTTTCCCCCCTCCTCTCTTTTTTCTTATAACCTTAGAATGGCAGAGACGTAACAGAGGGGAGGGTGTATGTCAAAGAGTCATCCTAACTCATCTACTTCATCAACTTGTCATCTGACTTTGAGAAGCAGGAAGACTTTACAGGAGTACATTTATCTAAAAGATAAAAATCTGCAATATTTAAGAACTATTTAAATTTGACAATTTTTGAGAAGCACTCAGAACAGTGCCTGCCACTCAGTAACCCATCAACATATATATGTTCTTAATATTATCAACATCACCATCAAGAATTTACCCCAGCAACAGGGGCCCCTGGGTGGCTCAGTCGGTTCAGCATCTGCCCTCAGCTCAGGTCATGATCCTGGATCCCTAGGATGAGCTCCGTGTTGGGCTCCCTGTTCAGTGGGGAGCCTGCTTCTCCCTCTCCCTCTGCCTCTCCCCTCCACTTGTTTTCTCTCTCTCAAATAAATAAAATCTTAAAAAAAGAAAAAAAAGAATTTACCCTGACAACATAGGAATACACAGTTTTGTTTTGTTTTGTTTTTTTTAACAAACAAAAACCCATGTGGCAAGAAAGCCGCATGGTTCTGGGAAATAGGAGTCATTTTATAGTCATTTCAGTAAGCTCCAAAGGAAGCCTGAAGTCCTCACACTGTCTTACAGAGTTTTCACTTCATAAAATTCAATCCAACTGATGGAACTGAATACTAAAGCCATTACTTGAGACACTTGTCCCTGGGGGGTACAGTTGTAGGCCGGTTTTCACAGGCATGTCTGCACTGCAGCCTTCTCAGGGGACTTTGTTCTCTGTCACAGGCAGCTCTGTACTTTAAGAAATGAAAATCTAAAAGGGCAAAAATTACATGTGGGAACTGTTACTGTCAGGAGAAAATTACGATGAATGGAATGAATGGAAATGACAGACTTTTTTACATTTACATAGTGATTTCAAAATAGAATCTTTTGAATTTTTCCTTCCTAGAAGTAGCAGCACCAAAGGTACTGTTTTCATTCTGTTATCATGACAATTTCTTTCTGGGTAGTATAGTTGTTTTTCTTAGTTTATTTTTTGCAATGCAATTATTCCTTCCTAACTTTATTATTATTGTTCTTTCATTTAACATTGAAGTAGCCTAGGCAGCTGCAATTTTCATCCCACTTACTGTCAAAGTGTTAGGTAAGAAGAAGCTCAACCGAGCTTAGGATTTGGAAGTAGTGTGTAAGTTGAGTTTGCTTCTAACTCTCATACAAGGGAGTCCTAAAATATGTCTTGCAGGGTAGGGAAACAAAGATTTCTCCATTTTGTTAGACTTCATCATTTTATTTTTTAAAGAAGATTTTATTTATTTGACAGAGAGAGAGCACAAGCAGGGGGAGTGGCAGAGGGAGAGGGAGAAGCAGGCTCCCCGCTGAGCAGGAGGACCGATGTGGGGCTGGATCCCAGGACCCAGGGATCATGACCTGAGCCGAAGGCAGATACTTAACCGACTGAGCCACCAAGGTGCCCCTAGACTTCATCATTTTACAAGCAAGAAACACTGCATGGAATGTGGGTACTTTTGACCATCATTGCACCCCCATCTACAAATGCTCAGGGTTATTTTTACAACTGTTTTCCTAAATTACTGCCAGCTGAGGTATAGTATTGCCACTGGGCCTATATGATCCAAATGAATCCCATCCAGAATCGTTTCAAAGAGCTATGAGATACTATTATCTGCTTCCAAAATAAACTAAGAGATACACACAATTCAAATAGTATAATTACTATTATCCCAAGCATTCTAGAAAAACTCAAACCAAGACCTAAAACAAAAATAAGAAATCATTCAATAGGAAGGAAACAAGGTTATCACTGATTTTAAGATCAGATGCCTGGCTTCCTAGAAAACCCACAAGAATAAACTTTAACTACATACACTAATAAATAGCTGGATAAAAAATAAACATACAAAAATAAATGGCTTTTAAAAATCTACTCAACACAACTAGTTAGAAAAATATAATAGGTAAAAATGATTTCCTTCATACAAGCTATAAAAAGTTTATATTTATAGTATTTTCAGAAATTTGTAGACCTATATGAAAACCCCAAATCTTTTCACTGAGAGATGAAATGGACTTGCTAGGTGATAATGATATATTTTTGTATAGGAAGATGACAGTATTATCACAAGGTAGATTCTTTCTGAATTAACTTACAGCACTTAATGATTTTTCACTTAAAATTCCAACAGGATTTGTTTAACATGAGTACATTACTTAACTCTAAAGTTCATTTACAGGAATAAAATTCAATAACATCCAAGAAAATACTAAGAAAGAAAAGTAATTAGGGAGGATGAGTTGTTCTTTCAAATATTAAAATACATGTCAGTTGCTAAAATAGCATTTAAAAAATAGCTTCAAAACTGATAGCTCAATACATGGTCCAAAAACAGATGCTGGAATTTATAAGAATGCAGTAATATAATAAAGATGATTTCAAAGTCAGTAGGGGAAAAAAGGATTATTCAGTAGATGGTACTGAAATAAAAGGTATTGTTATTTCCAACTTAACTAAAAAAGTCAGTGAACACCATACATCAAGATAAATACGTAAAGGATAAAGAGTAAAATGTAAAAGGGAAATCAAGCTATTAGAAGAAAATATTAGAATATTTACCTATTTTTAAGATACAGAAAGAATTTCTAAATAAAATAAGACTAAAATGTTAATGAGATTGGACTATATAAAAATATCAGTTTGATTTTTTTTTTAAAGATGAATCTCAGTTTGAGCAAAGGAATGGACAGGCACCCTCGCATGTTCTGACAGGAGAATAAACGGAAATCACCTTTCTGCGAAGCACTTTGCCATATGTACCAAAGGCCTTTCATTCTTTTACTCCACGAAGATCTGAGTGTCCATTAGGTGCTCAGCCCGTGGTGAGGCCTGACCCTGGCCCTCGAGAAGGCGGCCTTCTGGAGGGGAGGACAGACTTTAAACAGGTACTTACTTACAGACTAACCCGTGATTCTAACTGAGCTAAGTGCTACTGGGAAATACAAGGTGCTCTGAGACCAGTGAGAAGCTGCCCCTGATCTGGGAAGCAGAGGCACTACGATCAGGAAAGACTTCCATGGGAAAATGACATCTGAGCTAAGATCTGAAGGAAGAAGAGGAGTTAACCAGGGAAAGCTACAGTAAGGGAAAATGGGAAAGGAGAAAAGAATGGCTGGACTCTATATGCAAAGGCCTTGAAGAAAGGAGAAGCAAACCTCTGGAAATAAAAAAGCTGAAAAAAATGCTTGTTTGGCCTGAGCTCAGGGAGCGGGATTAAGCTGGTGAAGCGAACAGAGATTTCTACACCACACGAAAATTTTGGCCTTTTGCCTAAGGGTTATGGAAGCCACTTAAGTGTTTTAAGCAGAAAAATAGGATGAGATTTGTTTTTTTAAAAACTGTCTCTGGTTTCAATATGAAAAATGGCCTGGATGGGGAGGGCAGGGGGTGCAGAGGGACCAGGGACAACTATGTTGATAAGAGGGCAGGCTAACCCCGCCTAAAGGATGGCCACTTGGAATGAGAGAAGCAGGTAGATGCGCTACATATTTAGGGTGTAAGTCACAGGGTCACCAGACACCACTCAGAGGCGCAATCAGATGACTCAAAGGTTTCTGGTCTAAGAAGGTTCATGCATAGTGCTGCTCCTCGTGATAGCATTCACACCCTTTGACCCAGTCATTTTCCTTCTAGGAATCTATCCTAGGGAAATAACCAGAAACTTGAACAAGATTTGTTTTCAAAGATGCTCACTACAGTCTTATTTATAAATTTGAAGCTTCTAAGCAATCTAAATAATCAAAATGGGAAAAAATTTTAAATTCGTTATGATACTACCATACAACAGTATATTAGCCATTTAAAAGTCACATTTAACATCAAGAGAAACTGCTCAGGACATGTGAAATGAAAAAAGAAAAGCAAGCTGTGAAAATTATTACAACTTTATTTTTTAAAATTCAAAAAGGCGCATAAACATTTATCAGAGTGTAACTAGTGGTTCTCTCTTGGTAATAGGACAAAGTGTTTTTAAATTTATTTGGATCCTCCCATTTTTTCAATGTTCTCTACAATGAAGAATCATACTTTTATTTTTTAATTATTTCTATTTTTAAATAACATTTGTTGAGCATTCACTACGTGTTGAGCATTTACTGTTCTACATGTTTTATGCATACAAACACTTAATCTTTAAAACATTTCTTTTTTTTTTTATAATAATATTTTATTATGGGGGCGCCTGGGTGACTCAGTTGTTAAGCAGCTGCCTTCGGCTCAGGGCGTGATCCCAGCGTTCTGGAATCGAGCCCCGCATCAGGCTCCCTGCTCCGTTGGGAAGCCTGCTTCTTCCTCTCCCACTCCCCCTGCTTGTGTTCCCTCTCTCACTGGCTGTCTCTATCTTTGTCAAATAAATAAATAAAATCTTTTAAAAAAAAATAATAATTTTTTATTCTGTTAGTCACCATACAGTATATCCCAAGTTTTGAAAACATTTCTAAGATACAGAGAAGGAATGTGCCCAAAGTCACATGGTAAGCCAAAATCTGAACCCATGCGAGCTGATACCAGAGTTAGCACTCTTACACCACTACCCTCTACTGCTTGTGGAAATATTGCATTTATACTCAAAGAAATAAATTTAAAAAGAACAATTAAGACAACCCACAGAATCGGAGAAAATATTTAAAAGTCCTAAATCTGATAAAGCTCTAATATCCAGAATAAATACAGTCCCCTACTTACAGTGGTTTGTCTTAATGATTTTTCGACTTTATGATGGTGTGAAAGTGATACATATTCAGTAGGAACCATACTTCAAATTTTGATCTTTTCCCTGGCTAGTGATATGTAACTATGATATTCTCTTATGATGCCGGACAGTGGCAGCAAGCAACAGCTCCCAGCCAGATCATGACAAGGGTAAACAACAGATACACTTAAAACCATTCTGTGCCCATATAATCATTCTGTTTTTCACTTTCACTATCATATTCAATAAATTACATGAGCCATTCAATACTTTGTCATAAAAAAGGCTTTGTGTTAGATGATTTTGATCAACTGTAAGCTAATAAGTGTTCTGAGCACATGTAAGGTAGGCTAGGTTAAGCTATGACATTTGTTAAGTTAGGTGTATTTTTTTTTTTTTAGATTTTGTTTATTTATTAGAGAGAGTGGGGAGTCTGGTTCTCCCTCTGCTCCTTCCCACCCCCCACCCCCACTTGTGCGCACGTGCATGCGCGCTTGCTCTCTCTCTCGCAAAAATAAATAAAATCTTAGAAAATGGGAAAAGGACTTGAATACACATTTTTCAAAAAAAGATATACAAATGGTCAATAAACACATGAAAAGACACTCAACATCATTAGTCACTAGGCAAATGCATATCAAAACCATAATGAGATAACACTTCACACCCACCAGGATGGCTGGAATAAAAAACAGGATAAGTATTGACAAAGATATAGAGAAATTAAAACCCTCATACAGTGGGGGGGGGGATGTAAAATGGTTCAGCTGCTTTGGAAAATGTTTTGGCAGTTCCTCAAAAGGTTAAACACAGAGTTACCCTATGACTCAGCAACTCCCCTTCTAGGTATAAGCCCAAGAACAATGAAAACATATATCCACATAAAAACTTGTATGTAAATGTTCATAGTAGCATTATTCATAATAGCCAAAAAGTGGAAACAACCCAAATGTCCATCAACTGATGAATGGATAAACAAAACGTGGTATATACGTATAATTGAATATTATTCAGCAAAAACAAAAGAAATGAAATACAGATACATGCTACAACCTGGATGAAACTTGAAAACATGCTACATGAAAGAAGCTAGACACAAAAGGCCATGTATTGAATGATTCCATTTATATGAAATGTCCCAAATAGGCAAACCTATTTTGATTGCCCACCAGGGACTGGTGGTAAGGTGGAATCGAGAGTGACCGCTTAAAGGGTACTAGGCTTCCTTATGGCGTGACTGAATTAGACAGTGATGATGGTTGCACAACATCGTGCATATGCTAAAACCACTGAACTATATATTTTTAAATGATAAATTTAATGTTATGTGAATTATATCTAAATTTTTAAAAAAATATATCTTTAGTGAAAACAGAGCAGTTGCTCACAACTGCAGAGACCTTCTACTTTCTCTTTCTTTTATGCTTAAGTATTAGCTTAAAAGTGTCAAATCATTGTGCCTCATCTACAAAATAGGCTTATAATAGTACCACTCTAAGAGGGTTTGAAGATTAAGAGAATTAATATGTATAAAGCAGCAGAAGAGTGCCTCACACAATAGCTCTCAATAACTGTTAGCAATTAGTGGTTTTATTGTTTTTGGAGTCCAACCAGGGTGTGAAAAAAATTACAGTTCTTACTAATCTCCAAATTATTGTCTAATAGACACTTCAGTGGATGGGAGATTTATTTGACTAAAATCAAGAAAGAAAAGCACAAGCTAAATTTTTATGTGCCTTCGGCTGGTCCAGCATTTAATTTTAAAACACAGTAAACATTTGGGTCTGTGATTAGAATAAGATGTTACAGAACTTTAGGTATTAATCCTGCTCTATCTGCCATGAGTACAAGGGGGTTCTAGACACCAAAAACCAGGTAACTCTTGAGAGATGTGCGAGAAGGTCAACATGAGAAAAAGAAGTTTAGAGAAGCTAGAAAGGAAACTGGGTAATTTTCTAGTTCCTTCTGAGTTATTAATAGATACTCATAGAGCCACTTTACAGCAATGCTTCAAACATTGTGAAATTCTAGACTACCAAACTCTAGACACCAAACTACAAAATAGAAGTTAAACACATTCTAAAGCCAGACGATGGTCATGGACTCCTTTAGATTAAAAACAACACTGTTTTTTTCCTTTAAATTAATTATTTTTAGAGTTAACAGAAACTGTGTTATCTGACTAGAAGACAAAATAGCAAAACGGTACAAGTCTCCAGGGGAGAAGAAGCTGGCAAAATCTAATTGCTTAAGAGGATGAAAAAAGACAGCTTTACATACTTTTCATATTTATGCAGTACCATAGAGGTCAGGCAGCTGATAGAGCAGAGATAAAGTTACAACCAAGAGTAAGCCCTATAAATATAGTGCCTGAAGCCAAAAATAAAAGGACACATTCTACATGAGTCAAAAGTAAAAGGGACCATAAGCCTAGTAATCATCTTTCTCAGTCACAGGGGAACATAAATAATAATACATTAACAAATATTAAGTATCTACTACATTCAGTGAACCATGATACCTGAACAAATACAACGTATAACGTTATCAACTGTGTAAGGTTACCAACTATAGGCTTAGTTTTTAAAAAAAAATCTTTTTTTTTTTTAAAGATTTTATTTATTTATTTGACAGAGATAGAGACAGCCAGCAGAGAGGGAACACAAGCAGGGGGAGTGGGAGAGGAAGAAGCAGGCTCATAGCAGAGGAGCCTGATGTGGAGCTCGATCCCATAACGCCGGGATCACGCCCTGAGCCGAAGGCAGACGCCCAACCGCTGTGCCACCCAGGCGCCCCTAAAAAAAAAATCTTAGGACACAAACTGTCCTTCTAAAACTTCCAATAAAACTTTCCCATCTGCAAATGGTCAAAAACAGGATTAGAAATAAAGGATTTTCTAGAGATAAAGCAACCACTGCTAAGAATGTGGGAATGCTACTGAAGAGACATTATTACGATGATTACTTGTAGTCCTACCTGTATCCGTTCTTTTCATTCCCATCCTGAATCGTATCTGCTTGCCACGAAGGACCTCAGAAAGGTGGCTAACAGTCCAGTGCTGTGCTGGCCAATCAAAAGCCATGTTACAGAAGACTGCAGGCTGTTGTAAAGACATTATAATTTCTTTTGCTTTCTCTGGTGTAAAAGGTTTGACATGTTCACCTAGGGAGAGAAATAGATAACTATAAAGTTATTTCACATTATATGAAGGAAACGTAGCTAATATCA
The DNA here is from genome assembly GCF_024610735.1 of Ursus americanus. NCBI lineage: Eukaryota > Metazoa > Chordata > Mammalia > Carnivora > Ursidae > Ursus > Ursus americanus. The sequence continues at coordinate 35,257,889 of NC_142130.1, read as the reverse complement.
TTTCTATTAAGGTAAATCTTTCTATGCAATTATACTACATTTTACACTTCATTTATTACTATTTACATAAATATTTGACCTCAAAAACCATAATTCTTAAATGATTTTTCTCAAATTTTAAATGTTGGAAAACAGTTACAATTTTCAATGTCAAAAAATGTTTTTTAAAAAAGGCTTTCCAACTATATTTAAATTCTAAAAGATACAATTTTCTGAAAATTGTTGTATATGAAATGCTGATGGGAACTACTCTAGAACTACAGTTGCTGGAGTCAGGAATAATTCTACTTGCCATATCATGTGTTTACCCAAAAAGACTACTGAATTCATACGTCAGTCAAAGGGGTGAGGGGGGATTATTTTCATTTCAAGATTTAAAAAGGTAAAAGATGTACTAGGATGGGTATCAATGTTAATCCTTGACTTCAATTGCATCTATAAACAGATGCTGTGAATTACTGAGTACTTCAATAAATTTCACAGAATCAGAGGCTATAAATCCTGGATAGCATGTAATGGTAAGTATTTCCTAAATAAAAGAACAAGTAAGTTTCTCCTTAGAGACATCTTAAAATGAAAAGGTTTTTTAGAAAGTCAAAAAATGCTTCATACTCTGACTCCTGATATATATATGTATATCATCGGCATATATTTATGGTTCTCTAGATTTGATTCTCTAGAATAGTCAGCTAAACCCTCTAATTCATTATCTATTCTGTAATTACACTTAATTCAAAAAAATTAAGAAAAGCTCATAAATAATCTAAATTCTCCCATCATCCAACTTTCTCCTAAACTTTCTGATGAAAAGAAGAGGGATGGGGAAGGAGTCATCAAGGAACTTGAGTAATTTGTACTTGTCTGAATGTAAGGCTTGTTTTCAAAGAAAAGGAAAATTGAAGTCAACTTGGCCCCTTTGCTCAGACAAGCGCGAACACTCAGAATCCTTCCCTAAACCCTTGATGAAAGTAAGCGAGACATGTGAGGACATTCTGTCACTGTCTACATAGTCAGGGCTCCCCAGTCAGGAGACAAGGGTGGACACTCAGAGGGGAAAGGCCGTAGAAGAGCTGGGGGGGTGGGGGGGGGGAAGAGAGAAGGCACCCTTGGGTATCTCCAGGTAAACGAAGCCCCAAGCTTATCTTTAAGTGAAGAGCCTATAAGGGAAACAGGATGTGACCAGGAAAAAAATTTTCCATCTTTTCTTGAGATTGTTTTCCACTTTTGACGTATTTGATAAATTCACATTAGGGGTCTTGATCCACACTCGCCTATAAATGTAAGTACAAGGTTACCTGGATCACGACCCACTAAATCTTCCTGGACTTGGAGTGCCTGGACTCTGTGTACATGAAAAATTGACCAGCTGCATTTTTTATTATGTATTTTTTAAGTTTTGCTAGATTGTGAGAAGCTGCAATACATTCATGATAATACTCTGTTGTTTGTGGCACATAAATTAGTACTATCCTTTGGCAAACAATTAAAAATGAAGCAGAAGTCTCAAATAACCACCCATTAACCTAGTAACTCATGTTATAGGAATTTGCTTTTAACAAAGTAATCATCGGCTATATGCATATTCATATATATTATATATGTATGCACATAAAATACCTACTACCATAATATAACAATAGAAAATATAAACAGCCTATTGTCTAAAAGTAGAAAAATATTTACTGAATATCACTAAATGTTATATAAATTTTTTCCCATGGTACATTATATCCGTTAGCAATAAAAATGAGGGCCATATAGAAATGTGTGGAGATGCAGAGACTGGAATTGACTCAGAGAGCTACTGTACTAGCCAAGTAAGAAGTGTTACAATAAGGCCCTGAACAACGGGGCGGGGGGTGGGGGGCTGTAGGATGGCAGAGGTGGTAGGGATATAGAAATACTAAGAGAATAATATCAAAGACTATTACAACCAAAGACGTGGGGTGGGAGGCAGATACAGCCCTAAGGGAGACTGAGGTTTCCAGACTTTGTGACTCGACAAAAAAAAAAAAGTTAGGTTGCAGCAGTTCATTCTGGTGGGAAGATGAAGAGTTTGGTTTTGAACATCATCATCATAATACATTTCCTTGTATGATGCTTTATTTGCCATGTACTTTTATATACATTAAAACTGCTCATCTGATCCTCTAGGAAGCCTACAAACCACAGGCAGAGAAGGCATTTTGTTTCCATTATCCAAAGGAAGAATAGGAAGCTCAGATGTCAAAGCTCAACACACCAGTGACAAACTGCAACTATAGGTCAGGTTCCCTGATTCCAAGTGCAGTGCTCTTTCCACTGCACCATCCTGCTTCCAGAGAATTCAAACTGTGGGACCTACACGAACACTACAAACTCAGGAGAGAGAGTATAATCTGAAAAGAGAAATAAGTTTCGGAAAGCTGTAGGCCGATTCATGGATAATAAATCCAGGTGTGCTGTCGGGGGGGGAGAGAGGAATGTTCTGGTTTGTGCCTATGAGGGCAGGGGGTGGTGGGAAAACACCTGTAGTAAGACTGCTAGTTCCTACCTTATCCCATACCCACCCCCTTCTTCCTTACTAACAGAACTCTGTGCAATGGATGTGGCTGAAAAATCACAATTCTTAGACTCCTGTGCAGATACGAGTGGCCAGAGATGTGTCTGGAAGTTGCCCGTCAGCCTTTTTGCCCTTAGCCTTCTCTCCTACATTTTGCCTGGAATACAGACATAATGGTTAACCACTTTGAGAGATCAAAGAAAGGCCCAGGGGGCAGGCTGGCTCAAGTGGTAGAGCATTTTAACTCTTGATCTTGGAGTCATGAGTTTGAGGCCTATATTGGGCATAGAGATTACTTAAAATAAGTAAGTAAGTAAGTAAGTAAGTAAATAAATAAATAAATAAATAAAACGTTTAAAAAGGCCCAGGAAATCGCAAACTTCAGCTGAAAGAATGGAAAAATGTCCATCTTTGTGCCACTGAACCAATACCAGCAAAATTCTACCTCCTAAATCCTTTCACATATAAAACTTAATTCTTATAGTCAAGACTGTTTACTAGTTCATAACTGGTTTAACACCTTGCCTTCTAAGGCTATTGTTTTCAAGGACAACCACATTCTCTCTATAAAATACTCTGTGACTTACACTGAATGAATCATGGCTGGTCTGACCCTGTAGCATTCTTTCAGTTCTATACTTGTAATATATTCAAGCTCTGAACACTTTGTTTCTAGAACTTTAACGGGCAGAGAAAAAGAAAGCACGAGTCCTTTTGGGGTAGGGATTTATTTATTCTGCTTATTTAAATCAGAGCCAATAGATCTGGCTTTGAACGTTCCCCAAAGAGTTCTCATATTTGGGTAAGATATATCTTGCCACCCTTCCACAAATACATACGTGGTCATTAGTAACATATGAGTAGTGTTTTGACACTACTTTTTAGATAGCTTCAAAGAAATATTTTTTCCTCTAACATAATGCCTGTTAAAAAAGTATTTAATGATTTGATTTAAAAATTCCCGACATCCCAGAAGTTATTAATAAGAGACACTAAAAACTAAAATTTGCTGAGAAAGCACCTGACCCAGTGACTAGGATATATTAAATGCTCAAACATTTGCTAAATGAATACAACGTGCTATAAAGTGTGTGCAGAACAGAGCAGTAGGATGCTCACCATAACAAGAAATTAGCATATTTACAGAATCTCAGGCCTAGCAATGAAATAAAACCATCAGCTGGTTGTGAGATAAAAGTAATTTGGTTTCTGATAGTTTAATCAACAATGAACTGGGCCATTAAATTAACAAATTTAAGTGTTACAACTTCCTTTAAAGAAGAATGCAATCTACATTGTATTAATTAAATAGCCTAGGGAAGGACTCAGTCACTCCAAGCCAGGTATATTTGCAAAGAGCTATAAAAATTCTGAAGCAACCTTGACAGGCTTTAAAGGATAAGTGTATTTAGGTCTAAAGTTTTAGCAAGCAACAATTTCTAATGAAATGACTTAGAAACTGCTGAAAAAAGATTAGTGATCTAGGTGTTGCACAATAGTCTTTTCTCCATCTAAACGTAGCATGTTATTCAGATACTTTATTACAGCTTTGTTTTCCAACTAATTCTTTGGATATAGTGAAACATGATTAAAAAGCAAATTGCCTTTTTCTCAGCCATTTTTTCTTTAATGAATGCAAGCTACAAGATAATTTGAAACCTAATTTCTCTGAATTTGTTAGCAATCTGCCTTCCGTCAGTTAATACCTGGCTTGGATTTGTATCTGCAACTTAGAATTCAAGAGGAGAATAAGGAAAACTTACCCAAGTTTCCAGAATTTGTTACTAATATTGATAGAATACGACAAAGACAAAGATCCTGAAACTGAAATTAACTCTCATGTCAGGTATAATTTTAATAGAAATGTTAATAACTATAAAATTTTAATTAAGTTTTATTAAAATCGTATTTAAAAGTTTTCAGAAGGTTACATAAGAGTAGGTCACAAAACTGGGTCCTGGTATGGTAAGCTAAATTATTTATTTCTAAATATATACATGGAAGCCTATGATGGTTTCATCAACAACTCTGTATACACATATAAGAAATTTAAAAACTTCTGGAATGGTAGATATTAGGATAAAAAATAATGAACATTTGGGCCACATCAGAAAAACACTGATGGAACTATGCAAGTACCACTTAACAAAATGATTATATTCATACTAAAGACCAAATGGTAAAACTTACACCAATGATAATTTTTCATTTCATAGTCACTATTTTAAAATGTCAATATAAACCAAGAAAATTCCCCTGAAAGTTAATATAATGCTTAAGTAAAATGATGATTAGTCACAAACCCTTTAAATTTCAAGGTCTAGAAGGTGATGCCACTGATGAAACCATAAACAGAAGTGTTGAGGCAGTTATGACATAATCTTTCCAATACCAAGGGTTGGTGCAGTAGTGAACACCCAAGCAGGTTCAGGCTGGGAACAGAAGACAGTTACATGCTGGACACTTCACATCCTCTTCTTCCCATCTTCTTACATTTGTAACTCTTGCCCAGTCAAGCCAAAAAAATCATCTTCTCCTCCTCACTTTAATCCATTTACGAGCCAGAACTCATAAATAGTACTTATAAGTTCAAAAGTAATACTGGTCCTAAACTTAAAGTAAGGAAGAGTAAATCTATATTTTGTGAGGTTAATATTAGAAAGAATAGGGTGCTTGGGTGGCTCAGTTGGTTGGGCATCTGCCTTTGGCTCAGGTCATGTCCCCGGAGTCCCACGATCAAGCCCTGCATCAGGCTCCCTGCTTAGGACGGAGTCTGCTTCTCCCTCTGTCCCTCACCCCTCTTGTGCTCTCTCTCACTCTCTCTCAAATAAATAAATAAATAAAATCTTTACCAAAAAAAAAAAAAATACTAGAAAGAATAGTATCTTAAAGTCTAAAGTTCTTTAAAAGGCTCCAAAGTATCTTCAAAATTTCTACCAGAATGTTTCCATCTAGCTCTTCAGAATTCCACTAGGAAAATTTTCTGTATTTCAAAATAAAATGGCTATTTTATCTAACTGTTCATCAAAAAAATTCAACAGCAGTCTTAAAAAGATATTTGCACACTCATATGCATAGCCACACATTTATAACAGCCAAAAGATGGAAGCAACCCAAACGTCCACTGACGTCATACAATGGAATATCATTCAGCCTTAAAAAGGAAGGAAATCCTATCATATGCTACAACATGAATGAATCCTGAAGACATTAGCTAAGTGAAAAAAAGCCAGCCACAAAAAGACACATACTGTATTATTCCACTTGCATGAGGTATCTAAAATAGTTGAATTCATAGAAACAAAGTAGGATGGCAGTAAGAGGGGCTGAGGGGAGAGAAAAAAGAAGAGTTGTTTACTGAGTAGAGTTTCAGATTTACAAGATGAAAAAGTTCTAGAAATCTGTTTCACAACGTGCATATACTTAACACTACTGAATTGTACTCTTAAAAATGGTGAAGATAATACATTTTATGTTATTTGGTTTTCACTACAGTTAAAAAAATTCAACAGTATAGTTCTGTTATTTGTCCTTATCAAATATAAAGTATTTAGCTACACATGAATTATATATATGCTCTAGCATGGAAATTGTTTACATAGGCTTTTGCTTTTCTTTAAACTCAACTGCCTCCTTGTGCCTTTTTTTTTTTTAATCAGAAAAAAAAAATGACAGAGTACGGCATCTCCAACTGAGGAGGAGTAAATCCGGTCACGTAGGAATGTCAGCACTATACGAAACTCAAGTCCCTACAACTCTGGAATGAGGTTTTTCCTTGGGAATGTCAATGTTAAAACAGCCAGTTATTTTACCACCAAAATGTGCTTATTTGGGAAGAGCAGGGGAATTACAATTCAGGACAAGCAAACTGACTTTAGGAGGGAATGGGGAAGTTGTGAACAAAAGTTCATTGGCAAAAACAAGAGTTGGAGGTTGTGGCGATTTCTCATTGGCTGCAAGGGGCGGTTAGTACATTGTTGCTGGGGCAGGGAGGGATCTTCCTTCTTTCAAAAGCAGGAGATAAATTCCTATTTGAAAAGGGTCCTCCCTTATCAAGTTACTTCGTATCTGCCTACTTCATGCTGGTGATACAGGTTGCCACGAGTGGTATCTGCACGACAGGTCCCCTTTAAGGGTTTCCCTATTCATTTTAAATGTTTACTCATTTCAAGGAAGACTGGAAGAAGAGTTACTTTAAGTATATTCTTCTCTTCATCGAGACATAAACCTGGCTACAATTAAAACTACCAGAGCCCAAGAGAAAGAAATACAACCTCAATCTGAGGGTGGAATCAGATTCAAAGAATTGCACTTTCAATTTCACTGAAAAGCTTCAAACAATGTGTGATCCTCTAAAATCTCAGAATTTAAGTTGATTCTTAACAATAAACAGTTTCATGTTGGTTGGTTGGTTTTTTAAGAATTTATTTTAGAGTAGTTCTAGGTTTATAACAAAATTGAAAAAGTACAGATTTCCCATATATCCCCTTCCCTCATATGCATAGGCTCCCCATTATCAACATCATTCACCAGAATGGTACATTTTTTTTTTTTAACCAGGATAAACCTGAATTGACACATCATAATCACCCAAAGTCCACAGTTTATCTTAGGGTTCAGTGTTAGCGTCATACACTCTACGGATTTAGACCAAAATATAATGACATATATCCATCATTATATCATACAGAGTATTTCATTGCCCTAAAAATCCTCTGTGCTCTGGCTACTGATCACAACCTGAGCCGAAATCAAGAGTTGGATGCTCAACGGACTGAGGCACCCAGGTGCCAGGGAAACAGAGCACCTTTACTAAATAATAAAATATTATGAACTTTAAGCTGTAATAGCAGTAACATGGTTCTTTATTTTGCATTTTTAAGGTCCCTTTTCTTTTCTGTTTTTTTATAAGTACATTTTTAAAAAAAGATTTTATTTATTTATCTGAGAGGGAGAGGGAGCGAGAGAACAGGGGGAGGAGCAGAGGGAGAGGGAGAAGTAGATTCCCTGCTGAGCAGGAAGCCCCCACATGGGGCTCAATTCCAGGACCCTGGGATCATGACCTGAGCCAAAGGCAGACGCTTAACCGACTGAGCCACCCAGGCGCCCTTGGTCCACTTTATTTTGAAATAAGGATTCTAATGCATCTAAAGGATTATCAATATGATCATGTTCTGCTTTTAATAAATTTCAAGCTGTTACTTCAAACAAAAAATATCACATCCTTGAAGGCAAGATGATTACTTTTCTATCTCTAGAGCTTAGCACAATGTTTGGCATAAACTGATGCTAAATGAATGTTTTCTGAATACACACTTCATTTTTACCTATGTATCTAAAATATTAAAAGTTTTATTAAAACTAACCACTTGTTTTCTCTACTTCTGAGCTCTTGAGCACAATCAGAAACAGTTTCAAAACAAAAGGATCCACAAGTTGTGGAACAAAGATCCACAATTTCACCATCACCTCCACTGGGTCCCTTTCCTGCTCCCAGCACGTTAGTTATCAGTGGTTGATTCCTATCACCCTTGCCCCTACAGCAACCATTCTAAAGCTTCTTCACTCTCAAATCCTTAATACCTCTCTCCACTTCCTCACTCTTTGAGGTGTTAGTGTCATACACTCTATGGCCTTGCTCTATTTTTCTTAGAAAACTGAAACCCTCTTCTTCACTTCAACACTTCTGGTTGACCCTGCTCTTGCTTGGTTTTTTAAAGGACACAATCTTCCTTCTTTTCACCCGCATTCTCTGCTACCAGTTCTACTCTATAGGAACCAGTCTGTCTCCTCACCTTCCTCCCTGCCCTCTGGACCTTGTATGACTCAGGCTTTTCTCTGCTCACTTCTACTGCTAGCCTTGCCTGCCAGAAACGACCTCTTTCATTCATTTCCATATTCAAACTATACCAAACTTTCAAATTATTCTAGGAAGTACAAACCAATCCAACTTGCATTAGATCTTTCTTCTCTCAGCCCCGAAGCACTGAAGGTGTGTAAGATTTACTTCCCAATTAATTTCCTCCTGCTTGTGGATATGTCTTACACTACAACTCTCTTTATCTGCATCTTTCCCCCTCAAACTGTAATTTACAAGCTATTTTAAGGCAAGGGCTGTCTTCTACCTCACTGTATGAAATAGTCTTCTGTTTATAATATACATTACAATATTTTTTGATAATAGAATGGTAATAAGTTTGCTCAAAAATTAACTTCCCTATGACTCCCACAATATTCATCATTATCCTGAATACACTGACCCTTTTACATCGTGTATTTAATGTACGCACTTTTTTTACCCTTTGTTCACATAAGTTTTATGTAATTTAAAGCAAAGCCTTCTCTTCTGGTAGGATTTTGTCTATTTAATTTACTTTGTAATGGTAATAAGCAGTCACCCAAACTGTTGATTCTGGAGAGGAGGACAGTTTAAAATGTGGTTGAAAGTTCCATAGATAGGATACTGAGAATCTAATACGAAAATACAAAGTCACCTGCAAAAATGTGTATGTATGCTACATTTTTCAGGGGAGCAAATCCATATTTTCATCAGATTTTTTTCTTTCCTTAGGACTTCAAGATCAAGAATCACCAGTTTCCTCTGGGGCACCTGGGTAGCTCAGTCAGGTTAAGTGTCCAACCCTTGATTTTGGATCAGGTCATGATCTCAGGGTCATGATCTCAGGGTTGTGAGCTGGAGCCCTGCATGGGGCTCTGTGCTGGGCATGGAGCCTGCTTAAGATTCTCTCTCTCCTTCTCCCTCTACCCTGCACCCATGCTTGTGCTCTCAATCACTCTTAAAAAAAAAAATAAAAAAGATTCACCAGTTACTTCAAAAAGTTAAATATAGGGGTGCCTGGGTGGCTCAGTCGTTAAGCGTCTGCCTTCGGCTCAGGGTGTGATCCCAGCATTCCTGGATTGAGTTCCACATCAAGCTCCTCCGCTGGGAGCTTGCTTCTTCCTCTCCCACACCCCCTGCTTGTGTTCCCTCTCTCGCTGGCCGTCTCTCTCTCTGTCAAATAAATAAATTAAATTAAATAAAAAAACAAACAAAAACAAAAAGTTAAATATGGAATCATCTTATGGCCTAGCAATTCCAATTTTAGATATATGCCCAAGAAAACTGAAAACATATATTAACACAAAAATGTGTATATGAATGTTCACAGCAGCATTATTCATAATAGCCAAAAAGTGAAAACAACCCAAATGCCATCAACTGATAAATGGATAAGCAAATGAGGTATTATCATACCATGGGATATTACCAGGCCATAAGAAGGAATGAAGTATTGATAAATGCTAAAACACAGATGAACCTTGAAAATATTATGCACTGTGAAAGAAGACAGACACAAAAGCCCCACATTGTACGATTCCATTTATATGGAACATCCAGAATAAGCAAATATCTGCAGAGACAGAGAGTAGATTAGTGACTGCCAGAGGCTGGGGAGAGGGTCTAATTGGGAGTGACTACTGACGGATACCAGGTTTCTCATTGTGATGAAAATGTTCTGGAATTGTAGTGGTAACGGCTGCACAACTTTGTGAACATACTAAAAACCAGTGAATTGTATGCGTTAAAAGGGTGACTACATGGAAAGTGAATACTAAATCTAAAAAAACCCCTCGTCTTAATCAGCTGCATGCTTGATATCTTTTGCATCATCTTTCCATACCTATGCATTCACACATTACTCCCAACCACCTCCTTTTCTTCAGGTTCCTAATCTCCATGTAGTTTCTCAGGCTGGAAAATTCCAGAGCTCTCCCTGATTTCTTTTCTCTCAGTTTCAACATCCATCAGTCACCAATGCCAGGCCTTTTTATTAATAATAAAAATGGTCGCCACTCTTGAATGTTTTTCCTGCTAGACACTGTGCTAGATGATTCACAATTATCTTTAACTCTTACAATAATCATGCATTTAACAGAGGACAAAACTGAGGCTTACAGGGTAAGTACCTGTTCTTTCATCTTTCTTCCTCCCATCTATCCCCCATCCTTCAGGCATTGATCCTCCTGACGTCAAATCTGATCGTGTTACTCCCTTACCTAAAGCTCTTTAAAGGCCTCCTACTGTCGTAAAGTCCAGACTCCTTAACTTGGTATAAGGTGCCCTTCACGATCCCACTTCCCTCACCACTTCTAATACCAGCTTCTTCAGGTTCCTGGACCATGACATGCTCTTTTTCCTCCTGCCTTTGGACTTGGCACAGAGTTCCTTTATTCATTCACTCAACAAATATGTTCTAAGTGTCCATTATGTGCCCGGGCATTGTACTTGCTGCTTGGGCACTGTGGTGAACAGAACAGATATAGGTTCTGCCCTAAAGGTACTTAAGTACATGTGGAGGAAACAATAATAATCAAGTAATTTCCGACTGCAGTAAGTGAAATGAAGGAAGCAGGAACATAAATGGTTAGGAGTCAGGGGAAAACGAAAATGACTGTTTTAGATAGGTTGGTCTGGTAAGAACTCAGGTGGTGACATACTCTGAAAGCTGAAGATTAAGAAGCCCACTATGTGAAAAGTAGACAAGAGGAGGGGGAAGTGAGTGACAAAAGAGGCTCCTGGAGACATCAGCAGAGCCCAGACCAAGGATTTCTGTAGGTCATGGTTAAAAGTTTGGATTTTATTCTAAGTGCAGTGGAATTCACTGAAGAATTTTAAGCAAGGGAGTGTCACTTTTTTGCTGAACGGAGAAGGGATTGGAGGGGCACAAGATAAAAGACAGGGTCACATGCTGAGGATACGGCAATGGTTTAGGTGAGAAATGTGGATTTGCACAAGGGTCTGATAGTGAAGGAGGGAAAAAGTAGACAAATTAGATGCAGAACTGACCTGACTTGTAAAGTCACCCATTGAAAGTGAGAAAGAGATGAAGAGAGGATATAGTTTGGGGAATTGTCATTGGAGGAAGTAAGCTTACCACAGAAACAGAATCAGAGGATCTCAGGCCCATGCTGGCTCAATATTCAAGAGGTTGATCATTTTCATTTTATACTGTCATCAATTTGCCCAGGGCTTTTTCTAGCAAAATTCAGCCATATAAGTGCAGGTGCAAAGAGGACAAAAGGTTGGGTTCATCAAGAGTATGAGTTCTGCCAGAAAAATAAAAGACAGGGAGGGACAAAGGAACGGTGCATCTTCAGGGGAGAGATCATGATAAAATAGAACATGCATTATAAACTTGATAAGGGGGTTCAGATGGACAGAAAAGATAAGTATCAATGGATGGGAGGTACAAAGTTCAAGAATTGTATCCTTGGGGTACATAAGGTTGTTTATAAAGAAAAGAGACTGTGGTGAGACAGGAGGAAGTTATAATTGTTTCTTCCGCTCAGATTGGTCATTTCCCGCTCTAGGCAAACATGATTATTTGATCTCCAACGACAGCCATCCTGTTTTTCTGCTCCCTGTCTTCCCACAACTCCCCAGCACTACCACCTAAGTTTGTCATGATCTCATTCAATCTTAAAAGAACCACCTCCATCTACTTCTTCCCTGAAGCATTTATGTTTTCCCCACAGGGATCTCTCCTCCTGGTGACAGCCCTCACCCCGTGTGTACTGCTGGTATTATTCATGTTACAAGGTATTAATCATTCTTTTCCTTTCCACGCCCCTTTACTCAATTGAAAAAAGGCATTATTATAAACAATCAAAAGTCTCTAGATCCCCAGTAGCAGTACCCAGAACTGCGCCAGGAACAGAGCACTCAATAAATGCTAACAGAGATCTCTGGCACAGGGGCCACCCAACCTCACTGGTTATCTAAGGCGGGACTCCACCAAAATCTAACAAAAGCTCATAATCTCTGCTCATAAAAGACCCAGACACTTCCATTTATCTCAAGAGTGGGCTTCACTTTCACAAATTTAATTTTAATCCATTCAAACCACCCTCATGCGTGAATCAGCCCTGGCAGAATGTGGGGATACAGAGCCTGCACGATGACTGGAAATCTGGATGCCCCAATTTGAAAAAGCCACCTTCCCTAAAAATAAAAAATTTCTTCAGTTTAATGCAGTGCCGGAGAGACGTGAAATAAGAGCTAGATCAAACGGCCATATGAAAGGTGCCAGAGATTGAGCTGGCACCGGGTTGTACTCGTGGTCTGACTTCAGCCTGGCGCCTACCTTCCACCTCTCCAGCTCCAGCTGCAGGGGCCTTTTCGGTGGTCGCCCCCGGGGTTGCTGCCATGGCTAGCTCAACCCCTACCCCAAAGCGGAGTGGAGTGGCAGCCGGTTCAGGGGACCGCCAAAACCCGAGCTCTGGAGTCGCACGGCAGGAAGGAGCCGCGGTAGCGATTCCAAGGATCCCCCGGAAGCACCACTCACTAGGCAGTCACGTGACGGGCGCTGGGCGGGGCCACGCAGGTTTGTTTTGGTTCCCCGGTTGTTGCAGTCAGCACGTGGTCTCGGCTGTAGCGCTTTTTATCTTCCCCAGACGTTTAGCTGCCTTCCATTGTCGTCTTTTTTAGTCAGGTCCTACATATCTGCCTTGCCGCTTTCCTACACCCAACATTATTGGAGTTTTGGGGGATGGTTTGCATTTCTGTGGGCTCCGGGCAGTGGAATGGGACTCTGCCTCCGCTTACACTGCAGCCGCTCTTACCAGGAGAGCCCACGCTTCTCTTCCACCTCTCTTGCCCTTTTGGCAGTAACGTGACTCCATCTGGTTTTTGTGGCTTCTGGGGAATACGAACTTCAGGCAAATGTCCTTTAATTGCGATCTCCGTGACTCATTTCCCGACCCACACAAGCCAAATCGCTTGACCTAGGGTTTCAAGGACACTAACCGACAGCTGTCAGGCTTCTGGGTTTGTATAATGAAATAAACAACCGGCTGCTTGATCAAGAGATCAACAACCCCGACCCTTCTCACTTACCTTTCGTCTGGTCAAAATTGTAATAACTGGAGATAGATCTAAGTCATTAGGGACAGAAATCTCTTAATCAACATATCTTTTTGCTAGCCTATTAATGACAGGCAACAGGTAAAAAGATATCTATTTCTTTTTTATATACATATGAATGTAATTAGCTAGTTTATAATCTCATTGGTTAAGACAAAAGTTAGCTGATAAAACCAGGCAGTACTTACTGTCTGTAAAAAATAAATTATTTTCAAGGGGCAAATCCAACAGCTCAATCTTATCCTATCTCCCCCTTTAATTTCTAAAGTTAGAAATCAAAAATAATAATAATAAATCCAATATAGAAGCAAGCAATAGCTTAAGTGACCGGAGGTATCCGAGTTGTTTATTGGACACGTGATGTAAACTTAGGCACTTCCTCCTGCAATCCCAGGTTCCTTGCTCAACCTCCCCTAAACACAGCCTTTCTGGGAGTTTCCTTTTCCCGGGCTCAGCCGCGCTCCTCCCGCCTTTTTATTCCTGCCTCAGGGACAGGGGTCTCCACGCCCTCTCCCGCCTCAGTTTCCTCTCCAGTACCCGCGAGGGGGCTGCCCCAGTGCGGGACCCCAGCCTCCTCCCAGCCCGAGGCACCTGCCCCGCCTTCCAGCCCCGGGCCGGTTCGCGCGGCGCAGGCGCACCGGGCGCGGCCCTGAGGCCGAGGGCGACCACAGCAGCTTCTGCCTCTGCCTCCTGCGGCCGCATCCGCGCGGGGCTGGTCGGCGGCCACCCGGACGGTGCTGGGCAGGGGCCCCGCGGGCCGCGCGTCGCCATGGGCGCGGGCTGGAGCAGCGAGGAGGAGCGGCAGCCACTGCTGGGCCCCGGGCTCGGGCCTGCGCCGGGGGCCGTCTGGAGAAGCCGGGAGGCGGCGGCGGCGCTGCCCGCGGCGGCCCCGGGTCCCGGGCGGGTGTACGGGCGCCGCTGGCTGGTGCTGCTGCTCTTCTCGCTGCTGGGCTTCGCGCAGGGCCTGGTCTGGAACACCTGGGGCCCTATCCAGAACTCGGCGCGCCAGGCCTATGGCTTCTCCAGCTGGGACATCGCGCTGCTCGTGCTGTGGGGACCCATCGGCTTCCTGCCCTGCTTCGCGTTCATGTGGCTCCTGGACAAGAGAGGTGAGGGGGTCCGGGCAGCGCAGGCGGGCGCGGTCACTCCCGGGGGAGCCAGAGCCCGGGCCATCGCCGCCCTCGGCTTCGTCTTAAGGGTTATGTGAGGTGACCGACTGTTGCTGGTATCCCATTCCTGACCAGGAACCCTCTGTCCCCAAAGCGACAAATACGGGGAGGCTTCTTTGCCCATACTGTATTTATGTTTACATCAAGGCCCATTATGCAACAGCAGAGATTAAGTGATCATGGTTTTGCACAATGTGGACATCAGAGCATTCCCGTGCACGTGCTGTCTATGTTTTTTACACCTGACCAAAAATGACTGATGCTTTGACTTCAAAGGGATTTGGAGGTGTTGAGGATGAAAGGTCAGAAAATAGACTGATGATGCCCAGGTATAAGGAAGTATTGAGTTGGCTTTGCATAATAGATGACTCCAGCCCAGGGTTTTTGGGAAACTCCAATCTGAATGCTTTGATTTCTCTAAAATGGTGCACGGCAGCTTTAAAGTGTGTGTTTGTGACTAGGTGGTTATGTCAGTTGAGATTTATGACTCTCAGATAAAGTGTGGCAGATGAATGTAGACTCTCTGAGGAATACTCTGGACAGACATCTCACTTTACTACTTGCCAGTGTGATTCTGTGAGGAGAAAAAAGAGGTCAAACAACTGAATGATAAGGCATTGAATTATACCACACAGGTATGGGTAAATGATTCACGATCACTGTGATGTAGCTGCTGAAAAAGGAGGACAGTTTTAGGCATAGAAGTAGAGTGTCAAACAGAAGTAGTTTGATACACTCAAGCATTGGGTCCGAGCATTAATTTTAAGAAGACCATTGACAAACTGGAGCACTTTGAAAGTCATGTGACAAGAATAATGATGTAAAAATCACAATGTGTAAGATTAAGGGAACTGGGTGTGTCAACATTTACAAAGAAACTTGAGGCAGAATATAAAATATGTGAAGATCAAGTAAAAGAGGAATTAGACTCACTGTGTGGAGTTGTAGAAGGAAGAACTAAATTGAGTGAAGCTACAAAAGGATGTAACTCAAAGCAATAAAGGAAGAACCTTCTAAGAACAAAAAGGTGTCCAGCCCTGGAAGGTGTGTCTTGATTGGCATAGAACTTACAGATAGAGTAAGTACTTTTGCAGAGGATTTGTGCTAGATGCTGAGGAAGGTTTCTTGTACTGAGTGAAGTTTTCTTCCCCCCACCCCCCAATTTTTAAAAAGATTTATTTATTTATTTATTTATTTGAGATAGAGTGAGCGAGCGAACGAGAGAGAGAGCATGAGCAGGGGAGAGGAGGAGGGAGAGGGAGAAGCAGACTCCATGCTAGCTGCATCCCAGGACCCTGGGATCATGACCTGAGCCGAAGGTAGATGCTTAACCGAGTGAGCCACCCAGGTGCCCCCTGAATGGAGGTTTTCTTTGTTTGTTTTGTTTGTTTGTTTGTTTGTTTGCTTTTCAACTGAATTATAGATTATATTTGGATTTCCCAGTTTTTCAGCTAACGTCTTTTTTTTTTTTTTTCTCTTCCAGGATTCAGTCTAGGGTCCCAAATTGCATTTAGTTACCATTTCCCCTTAATCTCCTCCAATCTATGACAATTCCTTTGTCATTCCTTACAAGGTTGGCTAAATTTAGGGGAAAATGTTATTTTGTTGTTTCTTTTTATTTATATTTTTGTCAGGAGCATTTTCCAATATCATTTTCTAAATTGAACCAAACTTGTTTTTATGGTAGAAGAATGTTAATTTTTGCCTTTTTTATTATAATTGTATGAACTATCTGTGGCTAGATAAATTCACTTTATAAAATAAGTTACTTTAGGAATTATTTCAATAGTTCCTGTAACCACATGGGAAATTCAATTTTATATTTGCCATTGGTTGAAGCAATAAAAAATAAACTAAAAATTCTTTTTTAGGAAGTGATTTTTCCTTTTCAGTAGGAGAAAGCTAATATACTTGCATATGTTGGCTGTCCTGCTGCAGATGTCCTATATACATACATAGAAAGTAAGTTCTGGCATTCTTGGGTACTAAAATACCTTGCTCCCTAGAGGGTAGATAGTTGTCTGGCCTTCCTGCTGCCACAGGTCCCAGCCAGCTTATCATAGAAGACCGGTTATCTTCCAAAGATGGGTTTGCCAAGAGCAAGTGAGCCCTAGCAGCCAAGTGAAGAAAGTTTCAAGGAGATAGTACCTAAATGTGTGCTAAGTACTGAGAAGATAGACTTCACAGAGCCTGTATTCTAATGAGGAGATCTAGGCAACAAACAAAATTAAATATTTAGTATGTCAGATGATGATAAATGCTATGGAGGAATATAAAGCAAGGCAAGAGAGAAAGAGAGGAGGTCAGTGTTGGAGAATGGAATGCTTGAAATTGAGATTATGCCATGGATGCAATCATAGTAAAGATAAGGTCAGAGTATAAAGAAGAGAACAGACTACTGAGGTATAGGGTAGAGAACATGATCATGGATTAAGAAGTCGGGACTGAGAGGCAGGGATATTGAGATGATCATCTAGTGGATCTTGAAATCACCAGATTTAAGAAAAAGTACTGTCATAAGGAGGAATAATGAGCCAAGACATTTGCAAATGGTGAGGGTGAATGCCCTGGAGACAGGTTTGGTAGGCTCTAGACAACTGCAGCAAGGAGTTTTGAGTATTAGAATTAGATATATATTAGATCAAAGGTTGTTCTGGCCATGATGGAATATTAGGAACTGGATTTATCCTTCAATTTTCAACTAAAAACAAAAAAATTAAAGTATAATGAAACAGTTTTCAGACATTTGACAACAGGCAGGGCAGGGTGGTGATCCCTATGAATGCTTCGGCCTACTGACTTCAGAGAATTTCTAGGTATCAGTGTAGAGATGGGAAGCTCAGACTGAGTGCTGCAGTTTCCCTAGGTTGAGGAGACAGTTGAGAATTGCAAGAGGCCAACTTAGCTAGAATTCTTAGGGTGGAGTACCAGAGAGGAATAAAGCTTTACAGAAAGTTCTAGATCTACAGGGAGTTTCTCTTGAATCTTCAGCTGATAACTGATCAGCGGATACATGTGAGGAAACTACCAAATGCTGGAAAAAGGACCAGCAAAAAAGAACAGGCAGAACAATTCCCAGAGTTCACACAAGGCTTGGAATAGTTCACATTCCCAAGGCTAGAAAGGGAAAAGCTCAAAATGCGTAAGAGCTTGGGTTGAATACTCATAGGGGCATTGCCTCAGTAATAAAGACAAAAGAACCCTAGGCTAAAGAATGCTCTGGTTTCACCTAATAAAGCTTAAAAGTATGCCTCAGAAAGATCAAAAGTAACTCAGCTATATCTTACAATATCGTTCACCAATATTTAAAGAAGTGCCAAAAAAAAAAAAATCCATCATCCAACAAGGTAAAATTCAGAATTCCTGACATCAAAATAAAAATTTATCAAGCATGCAAAGAAGCAGGAAAATACAACCCATAAAGAGGAGAAAAAACAATGAATAGAAACAGATCCCAAAATGGCACAAATGGTAAATTGAGTAGACAGGAACATCAAAACAACTACTTTATTCTATATTTGTTCAAGAAAATAGAAGAAAGCATGAACATGTTAAGGAGAGACACAGGAAACATAAAAAGACCAACATTAAATTTCTATAGATGGAAATGCAATCTGACCAAAAAAAAAAAAAAGATGTACTGGACAGGATTTAATAGCAGGTTAGACATTGCAGAAGGAAAGATTAGTGAACTTGAAGACGGCGATAAGTACTATCCAAAATAGAAGAGAGGGGGGCAAAAAAGACTAATAAGAAAAAAACCAAAAACTCCACCAGCATCAGTGAACGGTGGGACAGTTTTAAGTGACCTAATATACATGTAATTAGGGTTCTAGAAGAAGAGAAAAGTAAGGGAAGGGCATAGAGCGTGATGAAGGAGGGCCCCCAAAATTGAAGAAATAATGGCAGAAAAATTCTGTCTCTATAAACCCACAATTCTAAGAAACACAAGAATCCTAGCAGAAGAAACATGAAGAAAACTACACTGAAGCACATCATAATCATGTTGCTTAAAACCAGAAAAAATCTTAAAAGCATCAAGAAAAGAGACTGGGGAACTTGAGAAAGGAGAGAGTGACAGTGATCTGGAAGTGCTGGGGAAGCAGTGTCATGAGGGGAGAGGTTTTGGTGGGATTAAGAAAGTAAAGAGAACACTTGGAGAAGGGCTTGAGAATATAGGGATTCCACTGATTCACTGACTGTCAGCCTTCCGGAAGGCGCAGTGGAAAGGTTTCAGGAGTTGGGGAGGCTGTAGAGATGAGTTCAGATTAGGGGATATATGAAGCCATATTTGTATAGGGATGACCTGTGAATCTTGGATCTCTCATTACTGATGTAGACAGGAAAACAGGCACAATATGATTGTTCCTGATGGTCCCCAAAGCAGTTTGAGGTGGCAAGCCTATGGCTTTTGGGGATAGTGAGACTGGAGGTCTCCTCACCAAGAACAAACAGAGCTCGTCTTCTCTCCAGTTGATGGAAGTATGGAGCCTGAGAACACTTTTACCAGATGAGCTTTCTGGCTATAATTAATTTCCCATGCATCCACTATGGATGTGCGTGTGTGTTCCGATGAACTTTGCGTCCTGATTTTTTAGGCACAGCTGTTGTAGAGATGCCATTCTTGTACCAAATATGTTCCCAGCAAAAGGAGTCCATGGGAAGGAAACTTCCTGCAGCGTCTGTGCCATATTTGAATAGAATTTATTTTTATTTTCAATCATGTTTGGTTTTCTGAAATTGTTCTAATGCCTTTCATCGATTGGGTTTTGCACTCACATCCTAGTACTGTAATCACTTGGAATCTATTTATTTACATAAAAGTACTAGATGTCTCATAGGCTTATTTTCCTGGTGTCCTCATATCTTTCCTTCCCAAAGTCAGTTGATGTTATTTTGATTACATGAAATTATAGAGTCCTGTCTTGTCAAGATTCAAGTGAGATAAAGAAAACATTTTATTCGGAATTGAGCATCATCTGGGGTGGATTAAGTAATACTTGGCAACAATTAAAAATAAGCAAGAAATCTACAAGCTGTACCTGTGAGGTTGCTTTAATAATCAGCTTTCACAACTTCTTTATTATGAAATGTATATATTTAGCTGTTATATTATCGTCTTTTTAATAAAAACTATAATTGAGTAGAAAAGTGTGCCAACCTTTAGCAGTAATAATAGGAAACTGGGTTATTTGGACTCTGTGGTCATAAACAATGCCTCCCTGCTTACTTGGTGGCTGCTTACCTTAATTACAAACCAAATACTTAGGAAAAAAATAAGTATCGTGTAAAAGTTAAAACCTTACAGTCCCAAATCTGTAACATTTTAATCAGTATCTCATAGGACACCCCATATAGCCTTATAAGAACAACATTTTGCAAGTTTAGCATATTTATGACCATGAATTTACTTTTTATTAATTACATTCTATTTCCCATGGCTATAATGTGGGTTTAAAATTTGCATTCTGTTAGTAGAAGCAGTAAATGAGCAGTATGTATGCATTACTTCTTACTGAGAAGCACAATTTTCGATGATATTCCTTCTGCCAAATTGTATTAATCATATTCAAATCATACAAGAATATTATAACACTAACTCTGTTCATATCACAAATTATCCTCAATGTGGCATGTGTGTGCCTGATCCAGATCTCAAGTTTATTTTCCTTACTATGTTTAATCTGCATAATTACAGTTTTGTTGACTTTCAATTTCCTTGGTTAAGAAACAAAATGCAGCTGATTAAAGATCTTACTGGCTTTATTCAATGATTCTTGAATCGGGCAGGATCTCATCTAGCATATAGAAAGGAGTTCCAAGGGCTGTGCAAAATGAAAGACTTTTACAAGCAGAAGGGAGTGGGAACAAGGAAGTTACAGTAGCAAAAAGTGGATTGCTTGTGGCAGGGTCATTTTCCTTTAGAGGATAGGAGGGGGTCTAGCAGGCAGATTACCTCACTAGCACTGATGGACTAGGTTAGTGTTCCATTTCTGGGAGAACCAAAACTGTCATTAAGTCAGGGCGGTTTGGTGACATGAGGCTTAGCATGAGCAACTCCATTTTGGGCCTGTTGTCTTGTTTTTAACATCTTCAAGCAGAAAAGCCCTTTGAAAACCAAAATACTTAACTATCTCCCCTCTGTCAAAAAAAAGAAAGCCCTGGAAAAAAAAGAAAAATTTGGATTAAAAAATTTGCCTTCAGTCTGTTCACCATGAATGGTTTCAAGGAGGCATTGAATTTGGGAGAAATTGGAAGAAGTGTTGCCACTTTTCCCACATGCTCAGTATGAGCCACCTGTGTGATGTGGCTGCCACAAATAGGTGGCATTAGTTCAGTAGTAACAGAAGTGTAGCATTCCAGCAGTAGGAATTTATAATCCCATTATATTACTATAGCTACAATATTGTGTCTATTTTTGATTACCTTATTTTAATATTTTTATATTCTCTTTTACCTTGTTATCCATGTGACCTACCCTTGGCACACATTTTTTAAATAACTTTATTTGGGATAGAAAGGAAAAAGCTGTTTGGTCCATATTATAAAGTCCTAAGCTATGCCTTTTTTTTTTAACGGTATAATTCTATAAATTAAAAGCTACCTGATATGTCAAGAAAAATAAAAAGACCATTGTTGTATTCATAATCAAAGGGTTCTAAAGGACCAC
This sequence comes from Ursus americanus, assembly GCF_024610735.1. Taxonomy (NCBI): domain Eukaryota; kingdom Metazoa; phylum Chordata; class Mammalia; order Carnivora; family Ursidae; genus Ursus; species Ursus americanus. The sequence continues at coordinate 35,236,584 of NC_142130.1, read as the reverse complement.
CTCATATAATAAGCATTAGCTTGTTCTGATTATTAGATGAAATACATAATTGGCCAGTTGTCATTTTTCAAGAAAATTTAAAGCCATGATCTGTCTACTTTAAAAAACTTTTTAGGGGCAGTTTAGAGTTTTTGCAGCTTGCATTTGAAAACTAGAAATTTTATATTGGAAGTATAAAACTAAAATAGCTAGTTCTTTAAAAATATTTTCTATATTTTTTACTGTTACATGTGAACAAAACATTGTAACCATTCATTTTGAAAAATTGGAACTAATGGAACTTCTTCCATGATGTCATCATTCAAGTTTTCTATTAAAGTTAGAATCATTTCATTTTCAGTATGGAGAGTTTTTTCCCCATGTGTGGAGTTTCAGCAAAAAGCTAAAATATTAGAATATAATATCACTGTGATTGAGTAAAAAAACCTTTGCTTTTAACACTGGACTTACATGAAAAGAATATAAAAGATAACCCAGATTTTTTTCCCCCCTAGGTCTTCGGATAACTGTGCTTCTGACATCCTTCCTTATGGTTTTGGGAACTGGTCTAAGATGCATACCTGTATCAGACTTAATGCTTAAAAGAAGGTAAATCCTATAAATAACTTAAAATTTCTTCCCACATTTTTCTTCTTTTGTTATGAATATATTATATATGTTTGGTTATAAGCTTTTAGTAAATGGTTCCATTTTTTTTAAAGATTTTACTTATTTGAGAGAAAGAGAGGGTGCACACAAACAGGGGAGAGGTAGGAGCAGACTCCTCACTGAGCAGGGAGCCTGACTTGGGGCTCAATCCCAGGATCCTGGGATCATGACCTGAGCTGAAGGCAGACACTTAACTGACTGAACCACCCAGATGCCCCTAAACAGTTCCATTTTTAAGAGGAGGGTCATAGTTGTATTAGCATTTATTTTTTCCGTACATAATGATTAATTCAGTGGACGTTTATTAATTGTCATATGGAAGATGACTATACTACTTTTTGTGTAAATAAAAAAAGAACAAGTTAATCTTCATGCTATCCAGGAGCTGTAATAACCATGAGAAAATAATGGTATAACATAAGGAAGAATAATGTAGCTAGTGCAACAGAAGAGGTATAAAACTGTCCTGAGAGACGAAGAGAAGTTTCGGCTGAGAGTATCAAAAAGAGTTCGTGAAGGAGGTGATAATTAAAGTAGGCATTGAAGGATGAGTAGACCTGGGACTTGGTAACTATAGTTAGGGAAGGAATATTCCAGAGTAGGGAATAACAGGAACAAAGGCAGAGAGGCAGGTAAGCATAGGCCTCTCCTGGGATGGTTAGGTAGCTTCATTTGCATACAGCAGCGTTTCTGTACCTGGGTCTGTGGATTTATTCTCAGAGGGGACAAGGTATATGAAGATTTAAAAGTTTTGTTTTCCTTTTGGTTAGCATATTAAAAATTATTTTACCAGTAATAATCTGTAATTAAAAAGACATTTTTATTGACCAAAGTGTCATTATCTTTTTTTTTTTTTTTTTTAAAGATTTTATTTATTCATTCGACAGAGAGAGAGACAGCCAGTGAGAGAGGGAACACAAGCAGGGGGAGTGGGAGAGGAAGAAGCAGGCTCACAGCAGAAGAGCCTGATGTGGGGCTCGATCCCATAACGCCGGGATCACACCCTGAGCCGAAGGCAGACGCTTAACCGCTGTGCCACCCAGGCGCCCCCAAAGTGTCATTATCTTAAATTAGTGTTTCTCAAACTGGGGTCCTTGGATGTGATCTTGAAGGTCATTGAAAAAATTTTCCCCTTTTAAATGAAGGGGGACAAATCAGAGCGGGAGACAAACCATGAGAGACTGTGGGCTCTGGGAAACAAACTGAGGGTGTCAGAGGGGAGGGAGGTGGGGGATGTGTTAGCCCGGTGATGGGTACTAAGGAGGGCACGTATTGCATGGAGCACTGCGTGTTATATGCAAGCAATGAATCATGGAACACTACATCAAAAACTAATGATATACTGTATGGTAACTAACATAACATAACATAACATAAAATAAAATATTTAAAAAAAAAAGAAAAAAAATTTTCCCCTTAAAAAGGATCTATAAATTATTCAAGTTTGGGAGACAGTCTGTCTACAGGTTAAGGTATAAAAATGGGATATAAATAGAGGAGTTTAGAAAAGGTTATCCAGATTATGAGAGATCTTGATGCCGTCCTGTAGAATTGTGTTTTCCTCACGGGGCAGTTGTAAGCCACTTGGGTTCTTAATTGGCTCAGAGCAGTAGTAGGATCTGACCTGTGTTGGGTAAACTACTGATTTGAGGTAGAGATAGCTGGGAAGAGACCAGGAAAGAAGTGAGAGCCCAACGTGGAACCATTTTTTATTTGTTTTTTCGTTTATCAGTTCACTTAATAAAATTCACTGAACTCCTACTGTGTGCCAAGCTCTCTTCTGAACATGGGGAATACAGCAGAGAACAGTAAAGACAAATCCTTGCCTCTTGGAGTTTACATTCTGGTTGGGGAGACTGACAATAAACTAGATAAATAAATAAAATACCTCGTATGTGTTTTGGAGAAAAAATAAAATAGGAAAGAACGATCTGAAATGTCAGGGGAAGGATGGTGAAATTTCAGAAAGAATGGCCAAAAGAAAAAAAAAAAAAGACAAAACCTTACTGGGAAGATAACTTCTTGGGGTAAGAACCCAAAGGAATGGGCCATGCATTATCTGGGGGCCAAGCATTCCAGGCAGAACAGCAAATGTAAAGGAAGAGCTCTCCTGGCAGGGAGGCTGGTGTGCCTGGAGCCAAATCAGACATGAGAGGCTTCGTGGGAAGTGGTAGGAAATGAGATCAGCACATTATGGGATAGTGGTGGGAATGTGAGATAAGATCCTTTAAGACCTTAGCTTTTTCTGAGCTAGGAAACCATTGGTGATTTTGAGCTGAAGAGAACCCTGGTCACAAGCTGGTTTGTTGAGAATAGACAAGCTGAAGGTCAAGGGCAGGAGTGAGAAGACCGGTTGGGGAGCCCGTGCAGTAAACCAGGTGAGAGATGATGGGTTTCGGTGGAAAGCTATCTTCATTTCCTATCCTTTTGAGTGAGGTTTTAACAGATAAGTTTCATTATTGTGTTTGAGGTGTTCTTAATTTTTCAAACATACGGTCTTCTTTTAAGCATCCACAATTTTTAAATACAAATTTCAGTAAGCTTAACTTCAATAATGCATTCTTTTTAAAAGCCCATTAATATTTGTATTAGCTTTTCTTCTGTTTCGAGCCATCCATTCTATTCTCTGTAGCCCTATTCCCCTTTGTATCTTTTCCAGATATAAAACTCTAAGGGTAATAAGGAATTGACTCTCCGTCTTGGTGAAGAAGGTGATATGGAAAAGAAATAGAGCTCATAAAGAAATATAAACAAAGATAGGAGGAGATGAAAGAGAATTACTAAAATGAAGAGTTCAGAGAGATTGAATCTTTGATAAAAAGAGGGTATAAATTGAATTTTCAATCCTCGTGCGTTCATCTATAAAGAATGTAGGAATATTATCCCCTTAAAAATGAGACTTCGTTTTATGTCCATACAGTATTTCTTTTAAGCAGTAGTATTAATGCATATGCAGCTGTTAAGATGAAAATGCTACAACCAGAATATGTGTTTTGACTAGTAGGTTCAGTAGATCACCACTTCTAAGCTTCCATCTCTGTCTGATATTCAGCAGGAAGGGGCAAAGACCTATAACGTCCATTTGGCCAGCATTGAAACAGGTACTTGGCAATCTGTTTTTGTGCCCGTGTTTTACTTGGAGCTTTTTGAGCCTCAGACCCAGCCTTCTGGACCAGTGTCCCTGTACCCTTGGCTTCCTGTATCTTAGCTTCTGTAAGTCTCCAGACGTGAGAACAGCAGCTTCTGACAAGCTCTTTCCTCAACCTAGACTCTTCTCACCACCTTCCTAATGGTGTTCTATCTCTGCATGGTATCAATATTGCTTTTACCTGCATAGTACCAGTAAAAATTCAAGAAAATTATTTTTCCACTTCTGTTAACATCATGGATAAATCAGGAACTTAGAATAATGAACTATAAGCATTTCTTTGTGATTGGGAAGCAAAGCATCCCAAAAAAATCATAGATGGCATTGCTGCATAGCACTGGATGACATTACTCTGTGGCATGAAATATGATATTACATGCCCAGTAAACAATTTAAAGATTTCTGGAAGGTGAACTTACAGTAAGTTATATCTGCTTTTAATTGTAGGTGTATCCAGTGATTCCTGTAACACAAGCCATGTTATCCTCTAATTCAGTGAATTTTCATTAATATAAATAATAGATAACATTTACTAATGTGTGTTAAATAGTTAAACAGAATGGTTCTAGTGAACATAGATTTCTTTTTTTTTTTTTTTAAGAAATATATTCCATTGTGAAATGTGTGCAACTGGCAAATTATATTTAAAATGACCGTACCAGCGGTATCCAGCTGGCTCAGTCAGTGGAGCATGCAATTCTTTATCTCACGGTTGTGGGTTTGAGCCCCATGCTGGGTGTAGAGATTACTGAAATAAAATCTTTTTTAACTAATTAATAAGTTAATTAATTAAAAAAATAAAATGACCATACCAGAAGAGATTGTTTAATAAATGGTCTTATGATCATTGCTTAGCTATCTGGGGATCAAAAAATGGAGAAAAACTTTAAATCTCTGTCTTACCACTTAAGTAAATTCCAGTTGGATCAAAAATGTAAATGTAAAAAATGAACCATAAAAGTGTTAGATAAGGAGGCTATTTTTCAATGATATTAGAATGAGGAAGACCTTCCTATTAAAATGCAAGTCTCAGAAGCCATAAAAGAAAGGCTTCATGCATTTGACTAAATAAAAATTTAGGATATATGCATGATTAAATATACTATAAAACAAAATCAAAAGACAAGTTAAAAGCTGGGAAATATTTGCAACAATAAAACAAATGGGTAACTTCCTTAGTTGAAAAGAATTCTTCAAATCAATAAAAAAAAAATAGCAACTTAGTAGGAAAATGAGTGACAGATACAAGCACGTAATTACAGAAATTAAAATACATTCGACATAAAGTTAGAGAAAGATGCCCAACTCTATCATAATTAAAGAAATGAAAATTAAAACAGCATGTAGATGTCTGTTTATTGGCAAAAATGAAAAAGTGTGATAACATGTTGCTTGAGGTAGGAAAAACGGGCCCCGCTAGTGTATGAGTAGTTTGGGGCATTCCTATTTGGAGGGCATTTTGGCAGTATTTATTAGATTCAAAATGCAATGTCCTTTAATCCAGTATTTGCACTTCTAGAAAGTTAGCCCAAATATGTTCTACCAGTTTGCAAGGATAACCGTGTTTTGCATCTTTACTTGTAATAGCAGAAGGCTGTTTTCAGAAGGCCTGTGTCTTCGGGATGCCTGGGTGGCTTAGTTGGTTAAGCATCTGACTCTTTTTTTTTTTCTTTTTAAGATTTTATAATTATTTATTCGAGAGCGAGAGAGTGAGCAAGAGAAAGAGCACAAGCAGAGGGAAGTGGCATAAGCAGGGGGAGTGGCAGGCACAGGGAGAGGGAGAAACAGACTCTCTGCTGAGCAGGGAGCCTGACTCGGGGCCCAGTTCCAGGACCCTGGGACCGTGACCCAAGCCAAAGGCAGCCACTTAAGCAACTGAGCCACCCAGGTCCACCAAGCATCCGACTCTTGATTTTGGCTCAGGTCATGATCTCAGGGTGGTGAGATGGAGCCCATGGAAGACTCCGCACTCAGTGGGGAGTCTGCTTGAAGATTCTCTCTCCCTCTCCCTCTGCCCTACCCCCCACTCACATTCTCTCTTCCTCTCACTCTCAAATAAATAAATAAATGAATGAATCTTAAAAAAAAAAAATAAAGAAGAAGGCGGCCAGTGTCTTCAACAGAGGACTGGTTATGGTGAAGTGTATGTTGGAATAGTATGCAGCTGTGAAAAGGAAGCAAAAGTTCTGTACGTGCTGAATGGAAATATCTCCAAGATACATTGTCCAGTTTTATAAAAAGGCAGTTTACGTATTATGTAACATGTTATGTTTAAAATGTTCCTATTTAGGAAAAAAGTAGGAGGGATGTATGGCAAGGACTGTTTGTGAAAGAAGCCATTACCGTTGTTTCTGAGGAGGAGGTCTGGGGAACTAGAAGTCTGGGGTGGAAAAGGAGATTTACTCTTTATCTTGTACTCTTTCCTACTCTTGGGAATATTTTTACCATGTGCATATATTACCTTTTTTTTTTTTTTAAGATTTTATTTATTTATTTGACAGAGATAGAGACAGCCAGCGAGAGAGGGAACACAAGCAGGGGGAGTGGGAGAGGAAGAAGCAGGCTCCCAGCAGAGGAGCCTGATGTGGGGCTCGATCCCAGGACTCTGGGATCATGCCCTGAGCTGAAGGCAGATGCTTAACGACTGATCCACCCAGGAACCCCCATATATTACCTTTTTGACTGAAGACACTAGTTAAGTGAAACTAGAATGATCATGTTAGAGTGTCAGTAATGAGAGCAAGAGAAGGAAAGGCAAGGAAGAGTTATATGCAGATTTCCCCAGTATAGAAATATAAAGCTTTTATATAAAAGTGAACAGTTGGCAGATTTCAAAACTAAGACTCTTCTTTGTAAAATACATTAAGATTCAGATTTTCCTAGATCAGTGTTTTTTAAAAGTATGGTCTGCACACTACCAACTTATTTAAAATACAGATCCTGGGGGCCCCACTGCAGTCCCACTCATGTAGTCTCTGGAATGAATTCCCAGAATCAACAGTTTTAACAAGCTCCTTTCGTTAATTTATGCTCATTTAAGTTGGAGAACTACTGCCCTAAGTACTAGCATCCTCACTTTAAATGGTAACCGATTAAGCAAATTGCATTGTGCTTGCCCATCCTAGTATAATCATGTAATATATTTAATGTCTTAAAGCCGATTAAGATTTAGCTTTTATTCAATCATTTTATTTGCCCTAATTTGACTCTTAAATGTCCAGGGGTCAAGTTTTACAACTGTTTCTGCATGGTGGTAATATGGGCTTCACATGAGAAAGATTGGTAGGGGAAGACAACTCATCTTGATTAGTATTCAACAGGGTGAAAAAAGGGAGTAGAAAGGTGTAGAGAGTAACTTTTTCCCCCTTTTGGTTGTCTTTAGGATATGGTTATTTCTGAGACATTTCTTCCAGGGGCCCATACAGTAATATGAATATTCTTATTTACTTTGTTTAGATTAAATATAATATACATATAGAAGGTACATAAACATGTGTGTACACTTTAGGGAAATAATCATAAAACAGGCAGCCATGTACCCATTACCCAGTTTAGAACTCTAGAACTCCCCATGGGCCACTTTCCTTCCTTACTGTACATAATCACAATCACGCATGTTGATAGGATTTTTGGAATAGGCTGAGTTGAAAGTTAGGAAGAGTACATTCAAAGTCTGTCGCAAATCCTATTTTTTTTCTTCTGAATAAAGATTTGCTCTAGATGTTTTTTTCTCTTATTACCAAAAGGAACAAACGATTAAAACATTTATCTGCAACAAAGTCATTGTAGGAACAAAATAGGCTAAAGTAGACATTGATAATAATTTAATGTAATTAAAAACCCATAAATTAGTAGGATTGTTAAATAAATCATGTTTTATTAAATAGGTTTATCTAATATGTGTTTGGGAAAATCAGTTACCTATTTGGTTACTTTACATGCATCAGAATATGTTCCAGATGGAATAGTAAGCTATGTATTTAAAAATGAGACCGTATAAGGGAAAATTAATCTTATCCCTAAAGAGATTGCTTTTTTCCAAGCATAAAAACAATGAAAGATATCACCAAGGGAAAGGTTTATGGGTTTGACTACATAAACATTTGAACCTTTATGCTTCAAAACAAATCAAAATTAAAACGCAAACTGGGAAAAATATGTGTTGCAAGTATGATAGATAGCGGATAAAATAATATAAAAATATATAAGCAGTTTAGGAAAGTGAATGGAAAAATGGATGTAGTAGACGTAAATAACAAATGTTGGTTCCCAGATTTCATCCTTTAAATTCATAATTCAACAGTCAACATTTATTGACAGCCCATATTATTAATAGGGTATAGGCCAAGCTGTGTAATAAAGATATTAAGGATACACAGGCTCAGTGAGAAAGAAGTTAATTTTTCTCTGGAAAAAGTCTAGAAGATAGTGGGTTGCTTGTAGGCAGCTCTGTTCCACAAGTCCCTCCAAGGACCCAAGTTTCTTTTCTGTTATCGCTCTAACATCCCTTAGGGTGATGTCCTTGTCGAAGTGGTCAAAGCTGGCTGGTAATCATACCCTCGTTCTAGCCCACAGGAAAGGGAAGTAGGACATCCAGGACAATGACTACATCGTTAGGTGATGACTAAGAGGTTGTATATGTCATTTGTCCTCACATCCAGTTGTACAGACTTAGTCACATGGCCACGCCATCCGTAAGAGAGGCTGGAAATACAGCTCAGCAGCCATGTACCCAATTAAAACTCAGGTAGATAATGTAGATAAATATATAAAGCATTCATTCAAAAAGAGAAAAATTGCAGTACACCAATAGGAGAAAAGACCAGTAATCAAAAGAGAAATGCAAATTAAAACAAGGAGATGCTTTTTGGCCCTATCAAGTGTGGTAGGCAGAAGAATGCTCCCATCCCCAAAGGATATATATGTTCTAATCTCTGGAACCTGTGAACATGTTACATTACATGGTGAGGGAAAGCTTTGGTTGCAGGGGGAATTAAGCTTGCTAATCAGCTGACCTTAAAGAGAGTATCCTGGTTTATCCAGGTGGTCTCAGTGTAATCACAGAAGTTCTTAAAAAAGAAACAAAAGAGGAAGTCTGAGAGATGCAGCATGACCAGACTCAAATCTCTCTCGCCAGCTTTGAAGACAGGAAGGGGGCCCTGAACAAGGCTTGCAGGTGGCCACTAGAAACCAGGAAAAGGCAAGGACGTTGATTCTTCTAGAACCTCCAGAAAGGAACACAGCCACACTGACACTTTGATTTTTGGCTCAGTGAGACCCAGGGACTTACATCTTACAGAACTGTAAGATAATAAATGTGTGTTGTTTTAAAGCCATTAGTTTTGTGATAATTTGTTATAAGAGCAATAGAAAACTAAAAACCAAGCTATTTGAGTGCATGCGTGTCTGTATATTTTTTTGAATAATGGCAGTGCTGGTAAGACAGGCACTGTTAATCACTACTGATGGGAATATAAATTACTACAAATCCTTCTGAAAACAATTTGGGAGTAAGTTTCATAAGGCCTTAAATGTTCATATTTTTGACCCTAAAGAAGTAATTTGGAAAGTAGCAAATATTTACATGCAAGGATTATCACAGCAGCATTATTAATATTAGCAAATAAGTAGCAAACATTAGGAAAATGGTTAAATGAGTTTTTGTGCATCTGTATAGTAGACTGTCATGGAGCCATGACAGTTACGATTATAATGAATCTTTCATGAGAAAATGTTTATGATAGGTTGTAAAGGTAAAATAATTTAGTGGATGAACTATATTCAATATGGTATCTAGTTACCTATGTTTAGGTATTGAGAGATGCATTGGGGAAAAAAAACTGAAAGAAAAAATACAGTAGTAGTGGTTGTCTGGGCTGTTTAATTGAGTTATTGAATTTATGGTTCTTTTTTTTTTTTTTTAAGATTTTATTTATTTATTCGACAGAGGGAGACAGCAAGAGAGGGAACACAAGCAAGGAGAGTGGGAGAGGGAGAAGCAGGCTCCCTGTCCCAGGACCCTGGGATCATGACCTGAGCCGAAGGCAGACGCTTAATGGCTGAGCCACCCAGGCACCCCAGAATTTATGGATATTTTCTGTATGCATTTTTCTACTATGAGTATATATACTTTTAAACTAAGAGGAGAAAATAAAAATTACAAGACAAGAACAAAGTTGTGAGACAAAATGAAGGGAGGTAGACATCTATTTTTCCCCTCTTCCTTGCCAAGAGATGATTGAGTTTGGCCTTAATAAAAACCCTGTGAGATAAAGTACCTTTGGAGAAATTGAAACAGCAAGAGAATAAGCGATTCACCAAAGATTACACAGTTAATAAATTTAGCTCAAACTAGAAACTGAGTTTTCTGATACCTAATCTAATACTCTTCACTGTGTTTTTCATGTGCTCTCTGTAACTGGTACTTGATGTTGTTATAAGTTTATTTAGGGCCAAGACTATAATATTCATCTTTGTATTTCCTTTAGTGTCTAGCTATAGGTTCCTTGGCCATAGTAGATATTTCTAGTCGAATCATAATTAGCCCAAATTATTAAAGGATACAGAAGTGAAATTGAGTTTCTTAAAAAAAACTACAGCAGAAGTCCTAGAAGGCTTCTTCCTTTCTACCATCATCTCTATTTCTTCCTTCCTAACTTCCTTTTTCCTGTAATTCATAACATCCCTGACCCTTTTTTTGCCCTATATTTTCTTGGACTAAATAAAGGAAAACTATTTCTAGCACTCTGCCATTTTCAATATCCAGGAAATGGTGTAACATACCAGTTTATTCTGATGCAGGATAATTAGGAATTGGGAGAAAGTTTGTGAACCATTGGCATATTGAATCTTAGAGGTAAGTATTTTTGTGGATTCTAGATTACTTCCTATTAAAAATAGGTAGAATTTAAGTTAAGAATGTTGGGCTTATAGTGAAGAAGGACCTGCTAAGTTTATAAACCAATTTTCTAGTGTTATCACCAACGCTAGTCATAATAAACTAAAGGTTTCTAAAGTAGGTCTATGTGCAGAATCAAAATATGCATGCCTTTGGATCTGAAAGCCTTGAGTTATCTTAACAGTCAGTGATTTTTATTTATACTGTTATTAACAGAGAACCTTCAGAATGAGACCATGTTGGAAGAGTAGAGAGATTGGTGGACCGATTAAATGAGCTCTGATTTTGATTTCCAGTCCTGGCTTAGCCATTAGCTAGTTACATGACTTTGGAGCTCCCCCCCCCATACTTTTTGGAGAAAAGAAAGTTATAAAATTATAAGTGTGATTTTAAATGTAATATTCGCCTCTCTGGAACTCAGTTTTTATATTTGTAGAATGCAGAGGTGGTTATCTAGGTGAGGTCTGAAGTCTCTTCCAGCTATAAAAATTCTAATTCTAAAACACATTCCAAGTAGAAAATAGTTGAGGAATCATAGGTATTTGTTCCAGGATGTCAGAAAGCAAAAGGTTAGGATACCAGAATATCATTAAATACAAACTAAAATGTCAAGTACATTAGAAAACCATGAACTGTGGATCTTCAGTTTGAACTTTAGCTATTGGCATTTGTTTGAAAAGCTATAGTATATTGAATGATATGAAGTGGAACGCAGCTGTGCCCAAATGCCATACCACATGCCAGTCAGGCCCCAGCTTGAGGGGCGAGGGGCGGGGGTACTGGCTGAGGGCTGAAGGTGAAGGGGCACAGGGCAAGGGCAAGACTCTTGTGAGGCTTCTGTAGGTCCATCACGTCCAGTCCCCATGCCCCCTCTCCCCTCCTCCTGCCAGGCCTACGGAAGGGCACAGGGCAAGGGCAAGACTCTTGTGAGGCTTCTGTAGGTCCATCACGTCCAGTCCCCATGCCCCCTCTCCCCTCCTCCTGCCAGGCCTACGGAAGGCTGGCAACCCCCCACAGTTCATGGGGGTTGCCAACTGACACTAGTGGGCAGCACCCTGGTCTTCCTGCTCTTCCATCTAGTCCTTTTTTTTTTTTTTTTTCAGTTAGCCCACGTATAGTACATCATTAGCCCACATATAATACATCATCAGTTGGTGTAGTTCTGCTACTGCTGCTGCCGCCACCAGAGAAACTCCAGGTCTTTAATATCCTCTCAGCCTGCAAGGGAAATTACCCTCTCGCCCATTTTCCCACTTGGCCTGTGGGGAAGGGACAAACACAGAAGTAGGCAGAAGCTAGGTAGAAGGAAAAAAGGAAAAGGGGGAAAAGACCAGAGGAAGAAGGGGAGAGGGAGTAGACCAAGGACACAATGAGAGGAGACTGTGATGAAGAAAGAGGGCAGCACGCTGGCCCCTGGCAGGTGTGTCACAGCTTGGCCTGCAGAGTTTGAGATTTGCAGTCCCCGAGCTGTGAATGTGTACTGGCCATCATCAGGTGTGAAGCTAGAGCCCTTGATTTAGCGAGTCCACTTTCTGGAGAGCTTCCTTTCTGCTGCAGGGCTTACTGCCCGGGAGCTGCCTCCAATCCTAACTGCTGCCCACCCTTCCGGGGCCCACTGCACTCGAGACGGTAATAAAGCACTGGCCGTGCTTTGACCACCCTCAGTGTTTGCTTGCTTGCTGGCTTGTTTGTTTTTTTAAAAAAGCTTTATTTCCAGAATATTTATTAATTACCTTGGTTTTTGTATCACTGAATTTAGATTTTTTTAAATTTATAAATGGGGGTGCCTGGGTGGCTCAGTGGGTTAGGTGTCTGTCTTCAGCTTGGGTCGTGATCCCAGGGTCCTGTGTTCAAGCCCCTCATCAGGCTCTTTGTTAGGCAGGGAGTCTGCTTCTCCCTCTCCCTCTGCTTCCCACCCCCCTGCTTTTTCTCTCACTTTCTCAAATAAATAAATAAAATCTTTAAAAAAAATAAAAATTATAAATGGAGTGGATGTGTGTGTTTAGGTAACTGTGAGTTTTTTTGTTTTGTTGGTAACGGAGAGTTTTATAGCGCAAGTTAGTTGTGTATTTCAGCAACGGCCCTTCTCTGTGCTGGAATTAGTCTGTGTTCTAGTCACTAGAGAGCATCCACACTTCGTGAGACACTGGCGAATTTAGAAGCCAGGTTCCTCATCTGCAATGAACTTTTACTTGCAAAACAAAACTGAAGCATATAATGATGATGCAGAAAAATTGACATTAAGTGATGGGATCTACTTCCCTTTACTGAAGATTGTGAATCACTCCTCTTGACAGTCAGCCAGATCGATAGGTGTTAATTTCTGAAAGTCAGCTTCTTTCCAGTGCTAAGAAAGGATTAGAACAATCACAGTGAGTGGCATTTAACTTTCAGTATGTGACGGCAACAGACTTTTCGATCCAGACAATTCTTTTAGGCTGGGTGTTTTTTCTTGTCACGTTGCCAAGCTTACATACCTAATTTTTGTTCTAGCATTTGTTTCTAACTACTAGCATAGTCTAAATCCAAATTTCCATTTCCTCATGAGTCTCAACTTCATCTTCAGTATTCTACTGAAACTGCTTCTACTCAAATCATAAATGACCCTCCTTATTGACGAATCCAGTGGTTACATTTTAGTTACCAAATGATCTTTGTATGAGACTTGACACTATCAACCATTCACTCTCCTCTTCTCAAAACCCTTCTCTCCGCTATGCTACCTCTTTCTTTCTTTCTTTCTTTCTTTCTTTCTTTCTTTCTTTCTTTCTTTCTTTCTTTCTTTCTTTCTTTCTTTCTCTGTAATTGCTCCTTCTCAGTTGTCTTTCTAGACTCACTCCTCTTCCTCTATTTAAAAAATATTGTTATTTTCCAGTGTTTTTTCCCTAACCTCAAGATGTATCTCTTAGCTTAGACCTCTTTGTTTAGCTTCTGACCTACATTCAACCACTTATTTTACATTTTTATGGAGTTATGGATGCTTTCGCAATATGCAGTCATTCACCTAGCTACATCTGTTGTATGGCTGAGAACGGTCTTCCAAACCATCCCCTGTTCCATATCCCCACTGTTGCTGTTGCCAGTACTGCCAGAGGGTCCTTGGCCTAGACTCAGTGCCTGAGAGTATCGCACTCTGGCTTTCCTTCAGTTTTACTGTTCCCAATGTGCTGAGGAGTCTGTAGGGCCAAGGAGATATGCCCACCCTGCTTATCATGTCTAGCTACACAGGACCCCAGATGTCCCTGCAACAGGCCTTTTTCTCAGGTCTGTTCTTCTAAGAGTGGACCACATCCCTGGTGTGTGCTCCCCGAGCTCGAGGGGTTGCCAAGGGGCAAGGTTTGGAAGGCAGGAGAGCTTGGAGGCAGACCTTCAGGTCCCCGTGCATACATGCAATGATGATGTAGACCAGAGCTAGAGGTCAGAAGAGAGGGAGGATATGCAAGGTCCTCCATTAGTACTCTTATCACTGGCCCCACAAGGATTAAGGGCGGGATTAATTATTGCCTCATTTTTCTTTATATTCCTGGTACATGCTGATAGGTGATGTTTCAACTACCCCTAAGGACTCTAAGGGCAAGGGCTTTAGCTTTTTAATTTTATATTCCCATATGCCTATCACAGTGCTTACCCAATACACAACTTAGTACATGTTTGTCAAATAAGTTAAATAACACAACTTGTATTGAATAATTTATAATTATTTCATCTCCTTTATTGTCATTATAAAGAGTTTATTGTAATATTTGTATGATTTTAGTCTTATGATGCCCTTTTTTTTTTTCAGAAAAAAAAATACCTCTAATTTTGTATTACCATTAAATGGGAAAACTAGATTTTAGATACAAAACTGAATTTTATTTTTAAATATATTTTTACAAGTTAATTTCATAAAATAGAGTAAGTTAATAGGTAACAGAAAACAGGGTCAGGCAAACATGAAAATCTTGATATTGCAGGACAGTAGTTCTTATAACTAGTTATATTAGTAACTGCCACACCCTGAAGGACTGTAGAATACAAATATGAGAAAGAGCAAGACTATGTTCTGGAAAACGTAAAGATAACGGGAAGAGCAGGAACCGCGTTTCCCTGCCAGGTTTCTCATGAATTCAGGGGGGAACCCCAAGATCCTATGGGTCTAGTTCCACTACTGACTTCATCTGTGAGAAGTGTGTTTGTGCATGATGACTTTTAATGCAAAATGCACATAATCATTAGAATGATTTTTAAATACCAAATCAGCATGTTTTAATTCACAAGCTGATTTTTCATTATGGTAATTCATGTTTTAGGTTGGTCCCCCAAGTTCAGTGACCTTGTGGACTTAGAACCCATATGAAATGTCCCTAGTGCTGATATACCTGCTTTTTGTACTTTTATCACAAGCTCACACATTCTGTGACTCACGTTTGCTGCTTAAAAAATAGTCTATTCAGGACACCTGGGTGGTTCAGTCAGTTGAGCCTCTGCCTTCGGCTCAGGTCATGATCTCGGGGTCCTGGGATTAAGCCCTGTCTCAGTGTCTTTGCTCAGCGGGAAGCCTGCTTCTCCCTCTGCCTGCCTCTCCCCCTGCTTGTGCTCTCTCTCTCTGTCAAATAAATAAATAAAATCTTTTAAAAAAATAGTCTATTTGTGATTCCACTGAGAGTTAACACATAGTTAAGCCATGGCAATAATTTGAGTTTTGTGCCTTAATCCTTTTAGGATTCATAATGTTTTATCATGTTTTGTTTTGTTGATAGTTTGTTTCTTCTGTGTTTGTTTTCTTCTCTGAACATTTTTAGGCATAATAAAATTATTCATTACAGCCCTTCTCCTCCTAGATGAGATGGGTCTTTCAGGAACACCTCATTAAAGGTATTAAATATCAAAGCAGTTCCTCTCTGCGCCATCATGCACTGTCTGTTGTGCCATCACGGATCATGAATAAAACCACTCAGTGATAATTGTTTGAAGAGTATTTCTGTGATGAAATTGCTATGTTACAGCTGGGGATCCACTGGTGTTTGGAGTAGGGATTTGGTTTCATAAACAGTTTAAATTGTTTTTGTCATTTAGAAAAAAGTTCCCCTTTCACAAGATTTTAAAATGTCTTCAGTCTTAATTTAGTAGTAGTAATGATTCTTGGAGCTCTTTTTGCCTTCACAATAAGTTTTCCAACATTTACAAAGATTTGAGCAGACCTAACTCACATATTTCACTTCCCACTCACGCCTCTACAGTAGGGCCCTACCACTCTCCCATATGCCTGTTTAAAAAACTTTTTCTAAGTCTCTTAAGGTGGTAATTATTAAATAAAGGGTGGGGGTTGGTCTCCTCATGGTGATTGAATAGCAAAACGGGGTCAAAAAGTAGTATCACATGTATGTCACATAAACTGTTCCTTCCCTTTCCTCTACCTCCAAGACAGAAGAGGTTGATTTGCCTCCCTTTCTTGGGTATGCTTGTTGGACTTCCGGCTTCTCTTCTCCTTCAAGGCTACTCTTGAATGAGAATGTGTATGTTGGGGGTGGAGGGAGCAATGGGAGAAGAGGGTTTGGTTGGCAAGGAACAGGATAGAGTACTAAATAGAATACTGAGAAAAGATGAGCAAGAGAACAAATGGAATAGAAGCAAGAAACTACCCTTCACCAACCCTTGCAATTAAAGCCACAGAGTATTAGGACTGGAAGGAACGTAGTGCTCCTGTAATTAGAGTAGTTTAACCTAACAGATACTCAGTGAATGGATATTGAATTTAGACAAATCTCATTTTGCGGGAGAAGAAATGGAATCCCACAAAGATCTATTGCCCAGAACCATTCAACTAGTTAGTTGCAGAGCTGGACCAGTACCCAAGTCCTCTAATTCCTCAGCCACTTCCTTTTCTATTAGAAGATATTATAATGATGGTTTTCTTTTCTTTATTCTTTTTTTTATTCCTGTCACCTGGCAGAGCAGGCATGAAATGTTTTATATCATTTTATTATGATTTCTTTCATCATGATAAGTGCATTGCTTAATCCCCATCACATATTTTCCCCACCCTTCACCCGCTGCCCCTCTGGGAACCATCAGTTTGTTCTCTATAGCTAAGAGTCTGTTTCTTGGTTTGTCTCTCTCTTTTTTTTTTCTTCCTTTGCTCATTTGTTTCTTAAATTCCACATATGAGTGAAATTACATGGTATTTGTCTTTCTCGGACCGGCTTATTTTACTTAGCATAATACTCTCTAGCTCCATCCACGTCATTGCAAGTGGCAAGATTTCATTCTTTTTATGCTGAATACTATTCCATTGTACTTTTTTAAATATCATTTTATTTTAAGACACGTTGAGCTCAACCATATTATTAGTTTGAATGGCTGGTGGCATTTACTAAGTCTGTTTATAAGATGCAATCTAGTAGAAAGAAAATGGATTTTGGAGTCAACCAGGGTCCAGGTCTCTGCTTTGCCCATTAGCACTTGGGCAAGTACCTTAATCTTCCCAGAAAAACAGAGGCTTTAACATCTCAACAAATAAAGATAATAATAGCTACCACATAGGGTTTTTGTAATGAATGAAACAAGGTTATTTGGAGTATTTAGTTTGGCAGGTGGCATAAATCAGAGGCGTCAATAAATGAATAAGGGGTAACTGTTACTGTGTTTGGTGTCCCTCATGGGGAGTCGACATGCTTTACCTTGTAGACATGTCCTGTTTTTTACAGACGTGTATCCTTAATGCCAGAGTTAAACTGCAGTTTGGCTAACAACTTCTTGCATAGAAATATCTGCTTCAGCTGCCTCACAGCCTTCTGATTTTTTTAATTCCAGACTAATCCATGGAGGACAGTTGTTAAATGGATTGGCAGGTCCCACGGTAATGAACGCAGCTCCGTTCCTCTCTACGACGTGGTTTTCTGCAGATGAACGGGCCACCGCCACAGCCATTGCATCAATGCTCAGTTATCTTGGTGGAGCATGCGCATTTTTAGTTGGGCCACTTGTTGTCCCAGCCCCCAATGGGACGTCGCCTCTTCTTGCTTCAGAGACGAGCAGGACCCACATTAAAGATCTCATAGAGACTGTATTATATGCAGGTATTTTGCAGTTTATTTTGTTCCCCCTCTACTTTATCTTTATCCCAGTCCTCTTTACTCCACCCTCTATATCAGATCACTTCTTATGAAATACTTACGAGGACCAAAATATACATATGCACATGTGTGCTTTTCTTGTCATGGAACATGGAGATGCCTATTTAAAACTTATCCTTTCTAGGAAGTTGTTAAGTTTAAAATGTATTATTGCTGCATGGAAGTTTATTTCTTATTTTTACTCTTCCCATCCATTTACAACTAAGCACCATAGAACACATTGTCTAGTGTCTTTTCTAGATATCTGATCAGAATAGAAAACTAAATGTCATGATTCACAATAAGTATTTGTTAACCATCTATTGGTAGCTGTTAAGCCCATTTTCTCCCTTGCAATTTCCCCCCTCCTCTCTGACCTGGTAAACCCGTGTCACCCACGGTTTATTCTCTTCATTCCCTATCCTCTCTCTGTTTAGTTTATTCTTCTCTTCATTCCCTATCCTCTCTCTGTTTAGTCTGTTAATAAGGGCTATTGACCCTTCCAAAACATTTTCTTGGTCCTTTCTCTTTATTGCTAGGGTTAAGCCCTACTCCACACTTACATTGTAGTCTCTTACAGACTCCTCCGCCCTGTATACCTGTTTGTTATTTCCTTCTACATTCAGAGAACTCTTTATAAGTTTTTGTGTATTCTAGCATTGTGCTAAGTGCTGGGAATTGGTAAGATCACTGAGAAGACTATTAACATACTAATAGATATACAGAGCTTGAGAGACCTAACTTGCCTGAGTTTGGAGAGAAGTTGAAGAGTTGGGGAAGGCTTCAGCAAAAATGTGATAATTAAAGTTAAGAATTTCATAGGAGTTCACCAAGTGTTCAAGTGAGGTAGGGCATTCCACATAGAAGGAATAGCCACTGCAAGGGCAGATATGGTATGAGAGAGCTCAGTATGTCCAAAGAACTGCACATAATTTCATATGGCTAAAGTAGTGTAAATATGTATATGTGGGTGTAGGTAACAAGTGGCAGAAAATGAGGCTGGAGAGATACAGGACCATATTATGATGAACTTTCTATTAATTTACTCACTTATTCATTGAACACATATATTTTGACCTCCTATGTATCTGTTCCCGTGCTAGGCACTGAGGTGGACATGGTTCCAACTTTCAGAGAACTTAAGAGTGTCCCAAAGGAACAGACTGGTGAACAGTTGTAAAACAGGGTGGTAAGTGCTGTAACCGAAGGCGGACAGTTGCTCTGAGACCTCAGGAGGAGCACCTAGGTTAGATTTTGGAGGTCAAGTAGAGCTTCCTGGAGACGCAGCATCTAAGGTGGAGCCTGAGGGATGAGAGGAAGTTAGCCAAATACAGTGGGCAGGAGGAAGAACATACTAGAAAGAGAGGGGGCCGTGGAGAAGAAGCCTTGTAATGGATGAGAGCCTGGTATAGTCAGGCAACTCAGAGTCCAGAGTGGCTTAAACCTGGTTTAAGGTTTAAGGTTCACTACTTTCCTGGTCAAAGTAGTGACAGATAAGTTTAGCTAGAGAGGTAAGCCAGGCTTACCTGGCTTGCAAGACTTGTAAGCAGGGCTAATGGGTTTGAAATTCACCATATTGTAGGCAAAGGCCACACTCCGAAGAATTTTACACTAGAGAATTATACAGTGAGATTTACATTTTTAAATATGTTTTTGAGGGAATATAGCAAAAGCAGAGGCTGTGGCGTATATAAAGCATTTAACCCCCCCCCCCCCTTAGACAACTCCTTTTAAAGAAAAAAAACTGAGGGGCACCTGGCTGGCTCAGTTGGTAGAGTGTGCGACTCTTGATCTTGGTGTTGTGAGTTCAAGCCCCATGTTGGGTATAGAGATTACTTAAAAATAAAATCTTTAAAAAATAAATAAGTTTTTCTTTGTTTAAAAAAAATAAAAGAAAAATGAAATTTAAAAGTAGTGAATAAAACTGAAAGCAGTGTCACATAAATTTTAAACTTTATTTTGGTCACATCATTCTTTTTATTGAAAACTTAACAATAATCGTGTCTTTTAAATGGCTGGATTTTAGGCACTGTTCGGCAGTATTAATGGTCTTCATCCTTCTGGTTCCTGGTTCCAGTGAATCCAAAGCCTCTACTCACAGCTCCCTAGTTATTGCTTCAGTGCTTTCATATTTGCCAGTCTGCTTTCCTGAAATATTGTCCCATGACCCTTATTCCATTAAAAATATTTTGCTAGAATTGCCACATTAAAAGATTAACGACTCTTAAATTATTTCAAAGGCATCATAAGAAAAGTAAACTACAAACCCACAAATCCTGGCCAACCAATTCTAACAACATTATAAAAAAGGATTATATATTATAACCAAATGAGATTTATTCCTAGGATGCAAGGTTGGTTTAACATGTAAGACTCAACTAACGTATGTATCAGTAGAAAAAGGGAGAAAAAATATGTGATCATCTGATGGGGGGGGAGCATTAACAAATCCAACGCCCTCTCAAGATAAAAACACTCAACAAATTAGTTGGTAGGAGCTCCCTCAACCTAACAAAAGGTGTCTATGAAAAACCCACAGAAAAGATCATATTTAATGGTCAAAGACTAAAGGCATTCCCCCTGAGATCAGGAATAAGACGAGGATGCCTACTTTTGCTCTGTCTAGTTAATATTGTGCTGGAGGTTCTAATCAGAATCACTAAGTAGGAAAAAGAAAGAAAAGGCCTGTAGATCGCAAAAGAAGTAAAACTATTTCTATTGAAAATAGCTTGATCTTGATAGAAAATCCTCTGAAATCCACCACAAAACTACCAGATCTAACAAGTTCAGCAGGAATGAACAAGTTCATCCTAAAAACACAAATTTTAGGTGCAAGAAAATGTGTTGTATTTCTATACATTAACAATGAACAATTTCTATACATTAACAATGAACAATCCAAACATGAAATTAGGAAGATAGTTCAATTTATAATAGCCTCAAAAAGAAAATATTTAGGAATAAATTTAACAAAATAAATATAAAACTTGTGTTCTGAAAAGTATAAAACACTGTTGAAAGAAATCACAGAAGACCTAAAGAAATGGAGACATCCCATATTCGTGAGTTGGAGAGTTTAATATTGTGAATATGGTAATATTCCCCAGATTGATCAACCCATTCAGTACAATCCATCTACCTTTGTTGCAGAAATTGACAAGCTGATCCCCCTCCAAATTAAATTAAATTAAGTTAAATAAGTAAAATGAAATTGACAAACTGATCCCAAAATTTATATGGAAATGCAAGGGACTCAGAATAGCCAAAACAGTCTTGAAAAAGAACAAAGCTGGAGAATTCACACTTCCCAATTTTAAAACTTACTACAAACTCAACTTCACTAATTAAGACAGCAGGGTATTGGCATAAGGATGACACAACTCAATGGAACAGAAGTGAGATTCCAAAAAATGAGCCATTACATTTACAGTCAATTGACTTTTCATAAGAATACCAAGACAATTCGGGGTGCCTACCTGGCTCAGGTAGAAGAGCATGCAACTCTTGATCTTGGGGTCATGAGTTCGAGCCCCACGTGGGGTATAGAGATGACTTAAATAAAACTTAAAAAAAATGAGTACCTTGGGGCGCCTTGGTGGTGCAGTCGTTAAGCGTCTGCCTTTGGCTCGGGCGTGATCCCAGCATTCTGGGATTGAGCCCCACATCAGGCTCCTCTGCTGGAGGCCTGCTTCTTCCTCTCCCACTCCCCCTGTTTGTGTTCCCTCTCTCACTGGCTGTTTCTCTCTGTCAAATTAATAAATAAAATCTTTAAAAAAAAAATGAGTACCAAGGTAATTCAATAGAGAAAGAATAGTATTTTCAACAAATGTTGCTAGGATGTCCATTATGCAAAAGAATCTGTTTGAACCCCTTCCTTACATCATACATAAAAATTAACTCAAAATGGATTATAAACTTAATGTAAGAGCTAAAAGTAAAAACTCTTAGAAGAAAACATGGAGTAAATCTTTGTGACCTTGGATTCGGTGTGAAATCTTAAAAGCACAAAAGAAAAACCAGATAACTGGATTTCATCAAAATTAAAAACTTTCATGTTTCAAAGGACACCCATCAACAAAGGGAGAGGACAGCTCACTCTGGGAATGGGAGAAAATTGTTGCAAATCATATATCTGATAAAAGACTTATATCCAGAATATATAAAGAACTCTTACAACTCAACAACAAAAAGACAACCAAATTAGAAAATGGGCAAAGGACTCAAATTTCTCCATAGAAGATATACATATGGCCAACAAGCCCATGAAGAATGCTTGTCATCATTAGTCATTAGGGAAATACAAATTAAAACCATAATGAGATACGCTTCACATCCAGTAGGATAGCTATAACCAATAAAATGGAATGAGGTGCCTGGCTGGCTCAGTTGGTAGAGCATGTGACTCTTGAACTCAGGCTCTTGTGTTCAAACCCCACATTGGGTGTTGAGATTACTTAAGAAAATAAAATCTTCCAGGGGGCACCAGGGTGTCTCAGTCAGTTAGGCGTCTGACTCTTGGTTTTAGCTCAGGTCATGATCCCAGGGTTGTAAGATTGAGCCCCACGTTGGGTTCCACACAGGAGTCGGGCCTGCTGGAGATTCTCTCTCCCTTTCCATCTCCCTTTTCCCCTCCCCCTACTCATGCTCTCACACACACTCTCTCAAATAAATAAATCTTTAAAAAATAAAAACCTTTTTTTAAAAAATGGGAAATAAATATTGGTGAACAAGTGGAGAATTTTTAATCTTCATACGTTGTTAGTAGGGAAATAAAATGGCACAACCACTTTGGTTCTTCAAAGTGTTAAACATATATTATCATATGACCCACCAATCACATTTCTAGGTATATACCCAAGTGCAGTAAAAATACATCCATGCAAAAATTTATACACAAATGTCCATAGTAGCATCATTCATAATAGCCAAAATGGAAACAATCCAAATATCTATCAACTTAAGTGGATAAAAGATGTGCTTTATCCATTCAATGGAATATTATTTGGCAAGAGAGGAGAATAAAATTACTGATACATGCTGCTCCAACATAGTTGAACCTTGAAAACATTACGCTGAGTGAAAGATGCAGGTCACAAAGACCACTTCTTCCTCTCCCACTCCCCCTGTTTGTGTTCCCTCTCTCACTGGCTGTTTCTCTCTGTCAAATTAATCTGATTCCATTAATATGAGATGTTCATAATACTCGAATCCAGGGACACTGAAAGATTAGGGAGTGGTTGCCTGGGGCTGAGATTTGGGGGTAGGGGGTGGGTAATGAGTACAGAGTTTCTCTTCAGGACAGTGAAAAAGTCCTAAAATTGATTGTGGTGATGGTTGCACAATTCTGTGAGTATACTAAAATCATTGAATTGTGCACTTTAAATGTATGGATTGTATATTGTGCAAATTATCTCTCTGAAGCTGTTTACAAAAATGCCAATAGAGAGAATATGAACAAGGCAATCCCAGAAGAAGAAATACAGATGGCCAATAAGTATATGGAAGATGCTCATTCATTGTTGTTAATTAGAAGATCTGTAAATTAAAACAGTTCATTAACTTCTTATTGCTCCTCAGACTGACAAAGAACAAAGACATTATCCATGTCTAAATGTCTTACAGGAATATTGTACTTTTTGCTAAGAATATAGCCCTAGAATTAGAATTAAAATTATCCAACTGAGTGGACTCAGGAAATCACTTAGTCCAGTCCCTTTATTGACAACGAAGAATAAAGGATTCATTCAAATTAAAAGTTAATTAATGGCATAGGCAGGTCTCTACTCCAAGTTTCCTAACTTTCCTTTTGGGAGTCATGCTTTTCTACTAAATTGGACACAACAAAAGTTGTGACTTACAAGTGCCAGAACTCTGGAGGGAATGATCAGGACTCCTACGATCTTTTTCTTACTAATGGTACCAAATTAAGATTGTTTGGATGTTCATTTTACTTCCAATTGTTTAGTATTCTACAGTGGCTAGTCTTTTTAGTCATTAAATTTTGCTTTCTTTTTCTTGTTATTTTTGGATGCATTCCTGTTTTGTTCAGATTCTCCATACAGCCTATAAATTGAGTCTGTGCTACGCTGTGCTTTGGAATATCCAATCATTGATCAAATAAACCTCCTATCCTATTACTACAGTTTCTGTATCATATTTTCTTTCTGAGTACCATGCTTATTAGATAATCATCTTATATCTGTTTCAAAATCTTATACTACAATACTCTTGGTTTTTAATGTTTTTTCCTTCGAGTAACCTTTGCTTCTGCCTCAGTGTTTCCGTCTATGTAGTGTGTACCATAGTATGGCTTCTTACGTATGAGCTGCTGAAATTTATATCTTTACGGATCTGTTTTTTTCACAAGACTGAACTAATTTTGCTAGGTACTATATTTTGCTTATCTTTTTATGCCTAGAGCTTAATGATTTGTTAGATAAATAAATACTTGAAACATTGAACTTTCTGTGTTGTCTGGTTAACATTTTATTCTTTTTTTTCTCCCCTGCCCCCAGAATTTGGAGTTGTCTGCTTACTGTTTTCTGCAACACTAGCTTATTTCCCACCCCGGCCTCCACTTCCTCCCAGTGTTGCTGCGGCTAGCCAGCGGCTGAGTTATCGGCGGAGCTTTTGTAGATTATTAAGGTAAATACACTTTGAATCACTGAGTGGTTTTGACTAGCACCTTTAAGATAATTTCACATTTATTTAAGGTAACTTAGGATGGTAATTTTTCAGCAACCCATTAATCAGGTTGCAAATAATTGATAAAATACTGATTAAATATTTTAGAGGGGTTTCCTATCAGAAATCTATTTTTAAGATTTATTTATTTGAGAGAAAGAGAGCATGCACACACAGTGGGGAGGAGAGGGAATCCCAGGCAGACTGCAAGCAGAGTATGGAGCCCACTGTGGGGCTAGATCTCAAGACCCATGAGATCATGACTTGAGCTGAAAGCAAGAGTCAGACGCTTAACTGACTAAGCCACTCAGGCACCCCTATCAGAAATCTATTTTTAAAAATCACCCAAAACAGGGGCACCTGGGTGGCTCAGTCAGTTAAGCATCTGCCTTTGGCTCAGGTCACTGGGATCGAGCCCCACCTTGCGTTGGGCTCCCTGCTCAGTGGGGAGTCTGCTTGTCCCTCTCTCTCTGCCCCCACCCTGCTCATGCTCACACTTTCTCTCAAATAAATAAATAAAATCTTTAAAAAAATTTTTTTAAAAAATGGTTTTCTTTCTGTATAGGAATCCAAACCATTTTATAGGTGGCCAAAGTGATAGCTCAGATTTGTGAAAAAATTTTTGAAAAATGTTTATTGGACATTTAATTCTGATTTTGGGTAACTAATTTTTTTATTCCTTTTTGACTGATGAGAAGAAACCTCCTATAAAATTTACCATGCATTTGTTGAACATGTCCTTTAATATTATCCACTAAATTGTCTTAAAATTTTTCTTTACACAGCATTCATTTTGCTCTGCTGCAACACATTGCAGTTGCCACTCATTGTGAAATTTGCAACATATTTTCTTCTACTCTCTTATTTTTTCCTTCATAAAATATTCAAATAAGCAAATTACAAAGTTATATCCGTGTAAAAAAAAAAAAATGAGAACTGAGTCCGTTCATTGACACCAAGATCAGTGACAGGTTGTAATACTAGAAACAACACATGCTACACCCGGCACATTCCAGTAATATCTTACCCAACGTAGAAGTTAAAGTGAAATATAAGTCCTACCAAAAAAATAAAGTTGTGGTTAATGGGGAAGTACTTTGCACTGCTTCTGTTTTTAAATTTGGTTTAAATTAATTACAGTGAAATAAAATGAAACCTTTAGTTCCTCAGTGTGTGAAGAATACTAGCCACACGTTCGTAAGGCTGTGTCACGTTGTTTTTCAAACTTTGGTTCAGAGCCAACTAAGTTAGTAGGTAGACCACCTTTAAAAAAAAAAAAAAGTAGGACGAAATAAGCTAGAATGGAAATATTATTATATCACATGTAGTAAGGGTACATGTATTTTGTGAGACTTCTGTTTCAAAATATACGTATGTATATGTGGGGAGATCACAAAGTGAAAATATGCTTGGAGTATAGCAAAAAGTTTTTAAAAATCACATCTCTGCAGCACATAGAATATTGCCTTCCACATAATAGGCAAATAAAAATATTCATTAAATTGAATGGTGACCAGTGGTGCATATGTGTAGGATGACAGTTTAAAATGATAGTTTTTTTTTAATGTTGTTTAAGTTTTTCCCTATGCAGCACCAGAGTTTAGTTAGCAGTCAGGAGAGGTAGGTTTGGTCATATTATGCCAGACTAATAATTTGGACTAGTCTGTGGAAAATAAGGAGTCACTGAGGGATTTTAAGCTAAGGAGTTGTGTAAAAAATTGTTCTGACAAGGAAAAACAATGTAAAATTATCACTCTGACCACAATATATACCCTGTGTTTGCTTCTAATTACTCTAGAGTCAAGATCTTTATTCTCTGTTAAAACCATAAAGTAGAAGATCTTTCCCTTTTCACCAATGTCTAACATTCCTTCATTTCTTCCATTATTAGTTAAGTCTGCAGCATTGCCTCTAGGGGAGGGCTCTCCAGGGGAGTTCTTTGGACCTGCCATGCCCCATCCCCCTAGCCTATCACGTAGTTTTCCCTGGCCCTTCAAAGGATGCCTGAAGTCATTACTTTGTGGATTAATCAGAGTAACTGCTTCTCTAGATTCTAATTCCATTGTCTGGGGAAACAAAAAAATCATTGTTTATGCTCCAAAGTTTTCACCACCATTATATATTTATTATCTTTCTAAAATAAGTAAATAAATCTTTAGGGACACCTGGGTGGCTCATTCGGTTAAGTGTCTGTCTTCTGGCTCAGGTCATGATCCTGGAGTCCTAGGATCGAGCCCCGCCCCAGTGGGAAGCCAGCTTCTCTCTCTCTCTCTCTGCCACTCCCCCTCCTTGTGCGCTCGCTCGCTGTCTCTGAAATAAATAAAAATCTTAAAAAAAAAATTAAAGAATAAATCTTTAAAAATAATAATGATAAATTTCAGATATCTATTCCCATTCTGTCATCTACCTACAAATTTTGTCCATGGATTCCTTAATTATTAACTTTCTGGTTTTATCTTTTACATTGAGGTATTCAACCCACCTAGAATCTTCCTTAGTACATGATGTTAACTAATGATGCAGGAGTTTTGTGGGGGTTTTCCCATAAAAGAAACTAGCACTATCTACTGAACAATCATTAGCAGTTTGTTAGCCCTCTGTTCTCCATTGTGCTTATTCTTCAGCTGTTTGTGCACCATTTTTTATTTCAGCCATGCAGTTTGTTTTGATATGTGATAGGATAAGGGCCTCCTTTTTCTTTTTTTTTTTTAAAGGTGAGTTAGCTTTCCAAGGACTTTTATTTTTCTATATAAACTTTAGAGCATATTTAAGTTTCTAAAAAATTCAACTGGAATGTTAATAGGGATTATATTGAATTTATTGATTAATTTGAGGTGAATTGACTATATAGACTGTCTCTCCATCTATTTAGATCATTTTCTATGCCCTTAATTAGTTTAAAGTTTGCTTTTTCTTTCCCCCCATAGAGATCTTGGGCTTTCCTAGCTATTGTTAATGGTATGTAATTTTTATTACATTTTTTAAATTAAACTTTTTGTGTGTGAAATAATTGTAGATTCGCATGCAGTTGTAGGAAATAATACAGAAGGATAACATGGGCTCTTTACCCAGTTTCCCCTAGTGATAACATCTTACAAAACTGTTGTACAATATCACAACCAGAAAATTAACATTGACAGTCAAGATAACAGAACATTTCCATCGTCACAAGGATCCCGTTTTTTGTCCTTTTGCAGCCACATCTACTTCCCTCCTGCTCTGCTTCTTAACCCCTAGCAAACACTGATCTGTTCTCCATTACTATAATGTCACTTCAAGAATGTTATGTAAATGGAATCATATAGTACGTAAATTTTGAGAGTGGCTTAAAAAAAGGGGGGGGGAGCAAACCAGAAAACAGACTCTTAACTATAGAGAACAAACTGAGGGTTGCTGGAGGGGAGGTGGGCAGGGCATGGGTTAAATGGATGGTGGGTTACGGAGGGCACTTTTAGTGATGAGCACTGGGTGTTGTGTGTAAGTGTTGAATCACCAAATTCGACACCTGCAACTAATATTACACTGTTAACTGGAATTTAAATAAAAACTTGAAAAAAAAAAAGCATAATTCTCTGGAGAGTCTACCAGGTGGTTTTGTGTTTCAGTAGTTAACTCCTTTTTATTGCCGAATAGTATTCCATGGTGTGGAGGTACAGTTTGTTTAACTGTTCACCTGTTGAGGGACATCTGTGTCGATTCTAGAGGGTTTTTGGCCATGACAAATTAACATTTATATGCAGGTTTTTGTGGGAACGCAAGTTTTCATTTCTCTGGGATAAATGCCCAGGAGTGCAATTGCCATTGTATGGTAGTTGCATATTAAGTTGTTGTTGTTTTTTTTTTTTTCTTAAACCTGCCAGGCCATTTTCCAGAATGGCTGTACCATTTTTCATCACCACAAGCATCTGGTGTCTGTGCATCTTCACCAGACTTTGGTGTTACCACTGTGTTGTTGTTTTAGCCATTTTGATAGTGTGTAGGAAAGTACAATCTCTAGAGGGCAACTGGCATCATCTGTTGAAGTCATAAATCCACATACTCTCTTGACGTGGCAGTCGCACTTCTAGGAGTCAGTTCCCCAAATGTACTAGTGCACGTGTGAAATGACTGTAGGAACAAAAGAATACAATTTTATATATAAAATGTAATATATATATATGTATATCGTGTATATACCATATGTAATAAAAAATACAAATCTCTCAGTGAGGGCTGGTTAAATTATGATATAGCAACATAATGGAGTACAATGCAGCTCTAAGAAAGAATGAGGAAGCTCTTTATTGACGATGGAAGAGTTCTTAAGACTTATTAAGTTAAAAAAGTAAAATTCAGCGAATGGTTGTAATATACTACCATTTATGTAAAAAGATTGGGTAAAGAATATATATATATACACACATACACAGAGTATATATATTAATATGCACATATCTATAATATACGTACAAATTTCTATAATAAGAATATATTCTTATACACACACATTTGTACATATACATAAGCTTGTATATTTTGAAATGTTTCTGGGAAGTTGCCTAAGAAAGTGCTACCACTGGTAATTGTGGGAAGAGGAGAATAGGGTAGGGACGTGTTTTCCCCATATTTTCAAACTTTTTGGTTTTGAGCCATTTCCATTGTATTGCCTATTAAAATCTTTGACTAATACAAATTTTAATAGCAATAAAACAAAAGTTAAAACTGCTCTCTGAAAATAGTAAAACTAGCAAATTATCTATTTCTTTTTAAGCTTTGATTTTTTTCCCCTCCACTTCGTTCATAAGGAGAAATGGTAATTTATCCTTTCAAATAAGAGCTTTTTTTAAACTGAACCTCCCTATTCATTCTATGAAATAATGTTGGTAATTCATCTATATAATAAACATTGACAACTTTAAACAATACGAACAAGAAGGATTTTTATAAAAACAAAAAAATTTAAAGAACTTTGAATTTATTATGAAACTGACAAACATTTTCTATTTCTGATTCTGGTGTTCCAGTTTCCAAAGGACTTACATTTTTCATGAGTAAGAATTTAAAATCAAGATTTTTGAATCCGCAGTAATATTTTCTTTTACTTCTCTTTTACAGCAACATGAGATTTTTGATGATTGCTTTAGCATATGCCATACCACTTGGTGTATTTGCTGGTTGGTCTGGAGTTCTGGACTTGATTTTAACACCAGTGCATGTCAGCCAAGTAAGCATTTTATTTTTATATAAGCTGTAGGTATTTTTAGTTCATTTAAATTATAAATATTGTCTGCATGTTCTTGGTTTAAGCTTCAAGGCCTGGGTAAAATATTATCTGATATCATTGTTGCAAAAGCAAGATCCTTAGTGAAATAGTTAAAAATAATATTGATTTTCTTCCTGGATTTTGTTAACAGCAATAAATTTTACATTTATTTGGCTACTATTAATGATGCTAATAAGCAGAAAACTAAAGAAGGAAAATCTTCATTTTGTTGACTCCATCCTGGTCTTGCTTCATACTTTATAAAGAAGATTAAGATCCCATCATCAAATATGTGGCTACTTTGTCATGTAATTTCTCACTTTCTCTCTAGTCTCAGAATAAAGTATCTCATTTCTTTAAAAATAACCATGTCACCTATATGCTTCCAGCCATGTATTCCTTCTCCTCACTTCCAGGTGGCATGATAGAAAGGAGTAGAGGGCTTTGAAGGGGCAAACAGAGGGAATCCAGCACGCTGGTACGCCATTCCGTTGTATGAATGAGCAACAATTTGTGCCTTCTACTGTTGGTGAACGTTTGGATTGTTGACAGTTTTGACTGTCACCAACAATGCTGTAGGAATGTTCTCATACACTCTTGATGCACCTCTATACACATTTCTGTTTGGATATATAGCTGGGAATAGAATTACTGGTTATAGTATATGCCTGGTTTGATAGATGATGCCAAACTTCCCCCAAAGCGGTTGTGTCAGTTTATAGTCCTACCAGCAGGACATGAAATTTCTCATTGCTCCACATCTTTACCAACGCTTGGCAATGTTAGTCTTTTTAAAGTTAAAGATGCTAGTGGCTGTGCAGTTAAGTGCCATTATAGTGGTATCTTTTTAAGTGTTTGTTGGACATTTGAATATCCTTTTTTGTGACACACCTGTTCAAGTCTCTTGCCTACTATTGGGCTACCTTTTTCTTGCTGATTGTAAAGAAGAGAGCTGTGCAGAAGGGGGCTCCCTAGAAGACTGTGTGGGGTCTTCAGCAAGTCTTGGCTGAGAAATGGAATGCACATATAAAGGGCAGAGCTACCAGAGGCTTAACAGAAAGACTGCTAGGAGGTGTAAAGCAGAACGAATACAGCAGAGGGCACGCAGTGCTGGGCTCCGCCGTAACGGTAAGACCTCCTTAACACCTTGTTAATACCTGGGCTGCTTCTGAGACGCAAGAATCTAGGCCAAAATTAGAATCAAGGACCATGCCCTAGGTAAAACAAGGCCTGTTCTATTTAGACCCACCATACACAAGCCCTGACAAAAATCTGCAGAGGAGACAGTTTGGAGATTGAGTCCTACCAAGTGAGGAGGGCTTGGGAAACACTTCGGTTTCTACTTACCTACCTTAATAAAACACAGAATGAAGCCTATACAAGTTCAAGGTGGTTGGTTATTAACTGAACTGCCTACTAACACAAAGCGCAAAAATCAACCAGTTTAGGGAAAGATAAAAGGATTCAGAACCTTTACGTTGTATCATCCATGGCATGTACCATACTGTTAAAAAAAAAAAAAATTAGACAGGAAATGTGACCCGTATTTACAAAGAGGAAGTATTGAATAGAAACCAACTCGGAAATAGTGTACATGTTGGGTGTAGCAGAGACCATAATGCAGAGAGAAGGAGAGAAATCTTCGCTTGCTCAAAGTTCATTTATATATATATATAATATGTATATATTATATATATATATATATATAAAATATACCATATATACCATATTGGGCAGCAGATACAGAACAGTTCTGTCATCATAGAAAGCACTGTTGGACAGTGCTATTCTAGAAGCTTTATCATTATTCTTGTCACATTTAAACCTAGAATTGAATTTTGTGCTTGTTTTAAGGTAGAAATTCAGTTTCTTTTTTTCCCATATAGGTATCCATTAACCTAGTATCAGTTTTTTTTTTTAAAGATCATGCTTTTCTCATTGCTCTCTAGTTCATCTTTGTCATAATGAAGTGCCCTTGTGTGCAGAGATGTGTTTCTAAACTACTTTTTTCCCTCTAGTCTATTTGCCTGTCTTTGTGCTGATACCAAAGTGTTTCAAGGTATTTTAGTGTTATAATAAATTTTGCTTTTTGTAGAATAAATATGCCCCTTTATTGGGATTTTGGCTAGAATTTTTTTAAATCTATAAATCAGTTTAAGAATTAACTTCTTGGGGCGCCTGCGTGGCACAGCGGTTGAGCGTCTGCCTTCGGCTCAGGGCGTGATCCCGGTGTTATGGGATCGAGCCCCACATCAGGCTCCTCCACTGGGAGCCTGCTTCTTCCTCTCCCACTCCCCCTGCTTGTGTTCCCTCTCTCGCTGGCTGTCTCTCTCTCTGTCGAATAAAATAAAATCTTAAAAAAAAAAAAAGAATTAACTTCTTTGTAATTAACTTCCTTGTAAATCATATATTTATTAATATGTTCCAATATGTTATCCTGTAGAACTACATTGTCTGGTACAGTAGCTACTAGCCACTTGTGGCTATTTAATTTGAAATTTAAATTAGTTGAGGGTGCCTGGGTGCCTCAGTCAGTTAAGCGTCTGCCTTTGGCTCAGGTCATGATCTCAGGGTCCTGGGATAGAGCCCCACGTCAGGCTTCCTGCTCAGCGGGGAGTCTGCTTCTCCCTCTGACCCTTCCCCCTGCTCGTGCTGGCTCTCTCTCTCTCAAATAAATAAAATCTTTTTTTAAAAAAAGAAATTTAAATTAGTTGAAATAAAATAAAAATTAACTTCTTTAGGTTCTGTTTTCTCTAATTTCCTTTGGAGACTCTGTATGTTATACCTTCGTAGTATATTCCCTATGTCTCTTAATCTCTTTTCTGAATTTTCTATCCTTTTGCCTTTCTCTGCTTCAGACTGGATGTTTCATCTAGCCTTTCTTCCAACTCACTATTTCAGTTTTCATCTCTAATATTTTGTTAAACTCATCTCTGAGTTGTTAATTTCAGTTATATTCTTAAGTTATAAAATTTTTATTTGATTCTTTTTCGTAGTTTCCACATTTCTGTAGAAGTGCTTGATCTTTTACTTTTTTGAATTATTAAAAGTAGTTGCTTAAAATCTCATAATTCTTTGATCTGGATCCCCTGTGGGTCTGTTTATATATTTGGTATTCATTTATGTTTTCTTATCTCCCAAGGTTTCTTATCTCCTTATGAGGTGTGCCTTTATTTTCAACTGAGTACCAAACAGAGTATATAAAAAGTTGTAGAGCTCATTTAAGCATCAAGACGATGTTATTTAACCCCAGAAAGATCTATGTTTTTTCTTACAGGAGTCTAGGAATCATGTACTCCAGTTTCAGGAATTGTGATTACTTAAAGCTGGTTTTTTTGTTTTTGTTTTTAAGATTTTATTTATTTATTTGACAGAGACAGCCAGCGAGAGAGGGAACACAAGCAGGGGGAGTGGGAGAGGAAGAAGCAGGCTCCCAGCAGAGGAGCCTGATGTGGGGCTCGATCCCATAATGCCAGGATCACGCCCTGAGCCGAAGGCAGACACCTAACGACTGTGCTACCCAGGCACCCTTAAAGCTGGGTTTTAGTCCCACAGAATACTGTTCTATTTCCAGTGTATAGTACTCTTAGGTATAGTCCTTCAAAGTCACCATCTAAAAGCTGAGGTTTAGGGGCGCCTGGGTGGCTCAGTCAGTTAAGTGTGACCCATGATCTCAGAGTCCTGGGATTGAGCCCCACGTCGGGCTTCCTGCTCAGCGGGAAGTCTGCTTCTCCCTTCTCTCTGTCTGCCACTCTCCCTGCTTGTGCTCTGTGTCAAATAAATAAATAAATCTTAAAAAAAAAAAAAAAAGGCTGGATTTTTTTTTTTTTTAGCAAGGCCACCCACCTTACAATAGGCCCTGAACTCATATTTTTTTGTTTCCTAGGTCAGCAAGGCTATTGATAACCCTCAGCCCCTTAGCTACCTTTTCTGAGATCAGCAGACACCCCAAAGGGAAAAGTGTCCCCAAATACTAGGCTTATCTTTCTGGATTTCCTTCCCATTCTATATCACGGTTCCATAATTCTGGAATTACCTTCTTGGCCTTCCGATGCCATCAGATGGGTTTTCCCCTAGATTTTCTAGTTCTCAACCAGAGTATCAATCCAGATGACCTAGTGTACCTTCACCGTAAAAAGAAAGCCTTCCTTTAGTTTTCTAACTGATTTTTCTGGATGGCAGGTATTCTAAGCACGCTCAATTCCAAGAAAGAAGAGTGTAGCGCCCATTTAAATGATTCTGGTTTTGCAGATCTTACGCTTCACATTATAAATCCTGAGACGCCCTTTCAAGTATCTCTCTCGGTATAAACTCGGAGAGACCAGGAATCACACCAGGTGTTAAATAAAGTGAAATTTAAAATTAAATGAGCAAAGAGGGGGCACCTGGATGGGTCAGTTGGTTAAGCATCAGACTCTCAATTTCAGCTGAGGGTCAGGTTCTTGGGGTCCTGGGATTGAGCCCTGAGTCAGGCTCTGCACTCAGCAGGGAGTCTGCTTGAGATTCTCTCTCTCCCTCT
This sequence comes from Ursus americanus, assembly GCF_024610735.1. Classification (NCBI taxonomy): domain Eukaryota; kingdom Metazoa; phylum Chordata; class Mammalia; order Carnivora; family Ursidae; genus Ursus; species Ursus americanus. The sequence continues at coordinate 35,202,348 of NC_142130.1, read as the reverse complement.
GCCCCCCCACCCTTGCACATACTCTCTTTCTCTTTAAAATAAATAAATCTTTTTTTAAAATTAAAATTTTTAATTTATTAGTGGATAGAAAATATATATATATGTCATGAACAAAGGAAGCCGAAAAGCACAATTGGCCTGAAAGGAGCAGGATCAGTACAGTCAGATGCATAGTGGTTCTTAGCCTGACACAGGGCCCCCACTCACGCAGGGGATAGATGGAAATGTTTGGGTGGGCCTTAGGCGACGGGCGCTAAATGCTCTGCAATGAGAGGGGCAGTTGTGCAGAACAGAGAATTCTCTGGCCCCAAATGCCAATGATATGAAAAAAAAAATGTAGAGATAAATTAAGCCTCAGGCTGTTCTCTTTCTCCAGAGAGTACTTATCTTTGTTCTGGCACCAAACACTGTTAAGTAATTGTATTACTTAGAGTAGGCTAAGCTGCTATGAGACTTAGAATCCCAACATTCTGAGGCTTAAGGAATTTATTTCTCATTTACATAGCAATCTAGGACATTTGTCCACAGTTTGGATAGCTCTTTTCCTCACACTGCTTTAGAGACCGAGGCTGCTTCCACTTTGCAGCAGTCCTGTCCCCTCGCACCTTGTCATCGTATGCAGGGTTCAGGCTGCTGACTACATCCCGGTTCTAGTGGTCACAAAGGGAAGGGAGCGTGGAGGAGGCACACAGCCGTCTTCCGGGTTCTCGCCTAGAGGCTGCACACCTCCATTCTGCCCGCTTCCAGCACATGTAGTCACATGTGTTTGAATGGCAGCTGAGACGTGAAATCCAACTAAAGGCCCAGGTAGACGATAACATATTTTGGTGCATAGGTGTAATGAGAAATATGACTAGGAAAATAATAAATGGTAGAAGGTAGTTTGGGCAGCTCTCAAGTGCCAGGTCAAGTTTGGACTTGGCCCTATAACCACAGTGAAAGCCAGTAGCTGTTTCTGAACAGGAAAGTGGAATGATTGGGATAATTATTCTGGCAGTAGTGGGCAGAATAGATTGTGGGGGACGCCTCGGTGGCACAGCGGTTAAGCGTCTGCCTTCGGCTCAGGGTGTGATCCCGGCGTTATGGGATCGAGCCCCACATCAGGCTCCTCCGCTGGGAGCCTGCTTCTTCCTCTCCCACTCCCCCTGCTTGTGTTCCCTCTCTCGCTGGCTGTCTCTATCTCTGTCGAATAAATAAATAAAATCTTTAAAAAAAAAAAAAACTATTACAGGAATCCAGAAGTAAGAAATAAGGTAATAAGCAATACGGTAGCCATGGGAAGGGAAAGAGGAGACAAAATGCACTGATACTGTTAGGGACCCATGGAATTCCAATGGTAACCACTTACACGTATTGAACATTTTACATTTATTAGCTTATTTAAATCTCAAAAAGAAACCCTTTGTTATCCTCATTGTAATAATGAGGAAACCAAGAATTAAGGGTATGAATTGGGACAGAACCCAAGTCATAGTAGGAGTTAAAGATACGTGAGTGATGGGTAAATCTAGGCAGCATTTGTGGATTGCTCTGAGAAAGTTTGGCCATGAGGGGAGGAAAGACATAAGACATTAGATAGATGGAGAATCATCATCAAGTAGTAATAACAGCCTTTATTGAGCACTTCCTGTATGCTGACCACTGATCTAAGTCCTGTACACAAATTACCTCATTTAGTCCATTTTATGGGTAAGAAGACATAATTTGTCCAGGGTCACAACGCTACTAAATGGCAGGGTTAGAAATGTTTTTCCACGAATGAAATGAGCTATGTATTTGAAACCCAGCTCAAATTGTCTTTCAGCAGTCTTCCTAGGAGCTCAACCCCCATTTCTCTCACTCTCACTTGCTCTCTCTTCTGTGACTCTTGATACATCTTTAATTGTTGCCAGATGTTTGAGCACCTGATTATTTCCTAGTAGTTTCCTGTATGTTGCTTGTATTTAAACTTCTTGAGGTCAGTGACTATCTTCTGTCCTTTTCCTATTAAGAGTTCTAGTACAATGTAGTACATGCTTGAAAACATCTATTTGTGAAAACATCTGATTGTTTTGTTGATTTAAATATTCCAATAAAAAGTTCATCAAGGATGTACTTACTTAGATAAGTTGTATTAGTCACACATGAATCCTTTCATTTTATTCATTTTCTTAAATAGTATTTTCTAGATTTGTTGCCATTTAGCTATTGATTATATATTGAATTATACATGTACATAGAAACTCATACGTATATATTGAATTATATATTGATTAGAGAAGCTCTTTTTTTCATGCCTTCTTAATTGCAACCTGATAGTCTTATATTAAAAGTGTCTGCACTTTCTCCACAGGTAGATGCTGGCTGGATTGGATTTTGGTCCATAGTTGGAGGCTGTGTTGTTGGAATAGCTATGGCAAGGTGAGAATATTTTATGTTAAACGTGAATAGACTGAACCAAAACCAAAAAACAGGGAAAAAATGGCTGCTTTTGGTAAATGTTAAAATTCAGGGGGAAATAAAAAGGCAAAGGTCAGAGAAGGGCACTTGTTCAGACTACAGGAAAATTCATATGCAGTAGAATTTGCTACTACAAGAAACCTTTCCCAGGAGGAGTCTGTCCTAAAATGTTTGTGGAGGATGAAGATTTATTTCCAGCACAATGAAGCCACCTCTCTCCGTATTATTGGAGAACAGCATCTACAAATGGAACCCAGATAAAGGTGGTACAGTAATAAAGACAAATTGATTACTTATCAAGAATAGAGAAGAATTGAAAAGCATCGTTTTTAAGAGCATCTCTAGAACTTTGCATGAAAAGGAGGATCTGATTAGCAGATATTTATTTTCGGTCTTTTGTGGCACATACATTCTTGTGTTTTCCCATTTTGATGAAAAATGTACATAAGGATTTCCAGTTTCACCAAACTCCCTTTGATCTTAACCTGTAATGACAACACATTTTTAGAATGAGTCAGAAGGAAAAGGTCTCATTTTTTTTCTGGGGAAAAAAAAAAAAAAAGGAAATATCACTCATCCAGGTGACTGCCTGTAAAACTATTCTTGGTGTTTCCAAGGAGATAATACTCATTCACTTCCCTAATCATTTACCTTGTTTCATCAAAAACAAAATTAAGCAATCAACTTTACCAGAAAGAGAAGAATCTAATTACATATTTGGGGAGATCAAATAAGATATGTAAATCACCTCAATTTCTAAATACTTAAACATAATTGACACAGGATAATATTATATCTAGACCTTACAGTTTACATAGTGTTTCTGGGATAATGAAAGAATAAATTGACAGTGTAATTTCGCAATCACTCTGAGGTTTTTATAAGTTAGGGAAATGTAAGAATAAAATCTAAAAGCTAAAGAAGAGGAATAGGAAGAGAGCATTTGTAGGAAATCACTACATGGATACATTGACCTGTCACGTTTGACAGAATCCTATCTAATTTTTCTAATTAAATCTCCAGGCCAATTATAGTGAGTCATCATTAACCAAATCCTATTCTGAGCACCTTGTCATAGGTCAAAGAGGGAACTATTATGTATCAGAAATGACATCTCACATGTACCTTTCGCTTTATTTTCGTTCTATAAACCCTTAATTTTATCTATATAGAAATGGAGCTGGAGGGAAAAATGAGAGTGAGGACATTTCTAATTTGTTGAAATGGTAGTTCTAAAAAATACTACCCTTACTTTGAGATCTGAAATCAATTGTAGCTCTCTGCTAGGCCTAGAATCAATTTTAAAGTTAGGTTCATAACACCATTTTGGGGATCCCTAGAACAGAATCTCCTTATAGACATTAGTGCTTGGGTGAATTTTTATGTAATTATGTTACTAAAGGCCACTACCAAATGTCCAACAGTATACTTTGATGGTATTACCCCATCGGAAAGGACTAGGTCTACAAAAACAGCAGATCACAGTGGCTAGCTTATTCTTGTGTGATCTGGCCCTGTCAACGTCCTCACTGTTCAACTGTTTCAGTTCTGATTGTACCAGAAAACTATTTTATTCTCTCATGCCTTGCCATCTGCCTGTCAGACAAGTACATTCTTGCAGCATACCAAAACATAAACCAAAAAAGTGTTTGGTGGGCGTGAAATTATAACAGTTTTTGGATTTTCTTGAGGGAAATTTCTATCAAGTTGTGGAACCTTTTTCAGGGTACATAAGAATTCTCTGCTAGTGAACTTTAATAGTTGAGAACAAACCTAAGTCACTGGGCAGAGGTGCATCCATTTTTTCCACCAAAAGATGGCATCAGCTGTCATAGGAAGCTATTTTAGTCTAGATAACGCTTACAAACGTGATTAACCTTATCAGGTCGAATAAGCACAAAAGATGGCATCGAAAGTATTAAGAAGGACAGTAATGTAATCACAACAGAAATTAAGATCAATTTTAAAGCCTCAAAGTAGAAAAAACATGGTAAATGTTATATTTGGGATGGGACCGGTTTTTCCACGAGAGGAACAATTCTCAAGGACAGAGTAAGTTGTATGTAGGCACAGCCAGAGAATTGTGCCTCTCCAGCCAACAGTTAGCAGATGAGGAAAAATGATTGGCAAATAGAAAAGTCGTGGGTCATAACTAAACAATAAGCATCTCTACCATTTGCCTTTTAATTTCATGTTAATTCAGAAAAAAGCAGGAATTTTGAAAACTTAAAATGCTATGAAGCATAAGTCACAACCTTTATAGGATAGTATTCGTTACTCCAGAGCTACATTCTTGCTCTCCCGGAGCTTGCAGTCTAGTAGGGAGGACAAAAAATAAACACAAGCGAAAACAAGAGGAATGCCAATAGAGATGAATGCTCTGAAGAAACAGGGTATGGAGATGGGATGGATGGTGAGGACTTCTCCCATGAGCGCGGAGAGTCTTACTGAAGACTCTGAGACCTGAACGACCTGTGGAGTAAGCAGGAGTAAGTCACGTCAGCAATGGGAGTAACCAGCATTCCAGGCAAACAGGACAAATGCAAAAGCTGCGTGTTGCTGTGAGAAACAACCCTTGCTTATATGAGAAACGGAAACAGGGCTGCCCAGCTGGAGAAGAGTAAGGCAGAAAGAGAGTGGAGATAGAGCCCAGATCATAAAGGAACGCAGGGGCTCTGAGGGTAAGCATTTGTATTCTCCGAGTTTGAATTTTGAAAGAGCCGACTTTGCCAGTTTATGTCAACAAGTTAGCCTGTTTTCTAAAACTAGAATAATACATGCTCATTATAGAATGTTTGGAAAGTATAGAAAAATACTTAAGAAAAGTAAAAGTAGCATTTAAAACCACAGAATCCATCCTGTAAGTTATAGATCTTGAACAGAGATGACATTTTGTGTGTTTTTTAAGGGAAAAAAATATTTGCCACAAAGTAACACTTATCACATACACACAAAATGTACCAGTTAAAAAAAGTTTTGTTACTTGCTTTAAAAAGAACTCATGGAAACTTCTTCAGGAAATTATTGTTTAATGAAAGTGTGTCATTAATTTAAATAGTACCTTAAAAATCTAGGTAGAATTATAATAGAACGTTGTTTCTTTTCAGGTTTGCAGATTTTATCAGGGGTATGCTGAAACTGATTCTTCTCCTCCTGTTTTCTGGGGCTACCCTATCGTCCACGTGGTTCACCCTGACCTGTTTGAACAGCATCACACACCTGCCTTTAACCACAGGTGAACACAGACTGTTTTGAACTTTGAATAGATATTTTCAGTTCACAAAAATATATATACCCCAAAAGTAGGAATTTTTCTTGTTTTCCATAACTAATGGAAATATAATAATTATTGTTATGAAACTATAAAAATTATGAAACTAATAAATGTACAGAAATGTTTCCCGTGTCCAGGCATCAAACTATCTTCCCATCTAAAAGGAGTTCAAGAAATAATTTAAAATATTTTCATTGGTATTTTATGTATGGAAAGGTAGTATAATCTTTAGTCTAAAGTTACATAGCATGGAAAAGCCTATATTCTTTTAAAATTGGTATCAGAGCATGATGCAAAGATTCTTATCTTCTTTATAGCCATTACATCATTGTTAAGCCTACGGAAAATGAACAAAGGCATACAGCTATGATGTTTGAAGTATACACCAGTAAAATTCTTTCAACCAGCACCTGTAGGTTATTCAGTCTTCTTGCATCATTAATACAAAACACAGCTTAATGGCAAATACCTATTGCACGTGTATTATAGGCAGCTTACTCAGCTCATCTAAGTGACCTGAAATATTTATAGTTGCTATTGCATTGTTATTAAAAGTATCATTTGGGGGGTCTGTATTAGTTTTCTATGGCTGCTGTAACAAGTTACCACAAATATAGTGGCTTAAAATGACACAGATTTATTGTCTTACATTTCTGTCAGTTAGAATTCCAACCTGGGTCTCACTAGGCAAGAAAGAGTCAAACTCTAGGGAAGAATCCACATCCTTGCCTTTTCTAACTTCCAGAGGCCACCAACATTCCTGGGTTCTCCCTTCCTCTGTCTGTTAAGTCAGCAATGGGTTAAGTCCTTTGCATACAACATCACCTGCACCTTTCTTCCAAGTCACATCTTCCTCTGAGCTCTCATCTTCTGCCCTGCCTTCCACTTTTAAGGATCCATGTGATTACATCAAGGCTACCCAGATAATCCAGGATAATCTCCCAATTTTAAGGTCGGCTGTTTAGCAACCTTAATTCCATCAGCAGCCTGACTTATACGTAGACTAAAGGAACCTTCCTCTCATGGAGTCCCCATAAAACATACATGCCACTGGGCAGTAGGCCCCTGTAGAGCCGCTTTCAGACTCTCGTGTACTCTTACCCATGCAAGTGCTTGTTACAACAAGTAATCCTACAATCCTCCAGTCTGCCTTTATAACAAATAATCCCATAATTAAACACATAATCCAGTAGGTGGCTATTACTTGCAAACAGATTTAAAAATCTGCATCTTTAGCAATCTCTTCTTAAAGGAAAGGAAGAAGCAACAGAGCTCTCTTGGTCTATAAAATGATCTGTCATAGTATCCCAGTTTGCATGTGTGTGCTCTGTAATAAAATGACCAGCAATTTATATATCAGAGGCATCAAATTTTTCAAAGATGGCGTTTGTTTTAGAGTTCCTACCAAGCCAGCTTCCCTGGAGTGCCTCAGCAAATTCACAAGGGCATCATGGGTTATTCTGAATTTCTGAAGGAAACACAGAGATATTCCACATCTGTCAGATACTCTGTGAACCTTTAATTCAAGAGAGTTCCCAGTGTCATCATTAGATCCCTGCTGCATTCTTTTTGATAACATCCTATCTTTGCAAAGTTTGGTTTCCTGCAGTGGCTGTGATAAAAACTAAATACTGCACAAAAATCAGGAACAGGATATGAGGGTGGGTGTCAGTCTGATTCTCAGATTTGATTCCAAGATTTGAGAAGTCATGCAGTGCCCATCAGATTGCACGTATCTCATTACAAGTGATTGTGGTTATTTGAGAATGAAATAAAAATATATTTCTTTCAACATATGGGTATTATTTTTTAGATGGCCAGTAAATTGTCAGGACCTATATATTTCTTAAATGGTTTGGCCCCAGCTATGTAATTAACAGAATTGTTAGTTGTTTCTTTTAGCCTTGGGCACCATGAAAAAATTACTGAGGCACTAAGTGTGCTGTGAAGGAAGGTTTGGAAATTTCTGCCCTGTACCATCCTGCCAGGAATCCCCCTCTTTAATTTTTATTGCTTTGCCTATAAAGCCCAGTTGTCCAGAATAATAGTTTTTGGATACTGTGTACTTTTTATATACTAATATTCCTACGTTAGGGTTTTGAACCATTTTGGCAAGTATTCTGAGCCAGAATTTTTTGTTCTATTTTATTTTATTCGGGTATAATTTCATAATTTAGCAGTTGCACAACATTCTAGTAGAATAGTTTTAGTTTACAGCTCTTCTTATTCATGGCATTATACTCAGATTTGTGTATGTGTGCATGGTACTGTATGTCAGTACGTATCTGTTAGATTTTATAAGAATAAAGTTGTGAGTATATAATGAACACATTTTTGCCCTTGAATTAAGTGTAGAATATTCATTATAAGATATTACATTCATTAAGTTTTAAGTATTTTCTATTTGATAAAATTAACAGTTTTATTTCTGGGTGTAGGCATCAAGAAAATACATGTATACCTCCCTTTTTGTGTAGATTTGTAATAATGAGCATATTTTACTTATTTTTTTAAAGTTTTACTTTTATAATCAGAAAAAAAGCATGTATTGAAAACTATACATCTTTTTAAATCTTAAAGGAAAATTGATATAATTGACCCTGGTCAGGACTATGTTTTTCCAGGCTGTCCTTGAAAATAGTTATGTTGGACAGAAAGGAAAGCAGACTTCTAAATTAAATCAAGGCCAGAATTGAAAGGTTGAGTTTGATGCGGTCATCTTCACAACCACTGAATTTATAAATTCTGTTGTTTCCAATTGCAGGTTAGTTTTTGAATGTCACTTAGAAACTCCTTAAAGAAAGAAAAAAAGAAACTTCTAGTAGATACTTTTTAAACTGCATTAAAAACTAGATTTTCACATTCCTTTCCCGAATGATCATGGTGGGTGTTTTTTTTCTCTTTCCTGATACTTACCCCCTGATAGTTACTTGCATGTGTGTCTTATCTCCCTCACCAATCTGAAAATCTGGAGCATGGACTTGTGCCTTATCAATTCTGACCCCAACTCCCACCCCACTACCTAGCACAAGCCCTGAGTAATGAATGAATGAGTGAGTGGGTGAATGGATGGATGAATGAAGTGTGTATTATCTCCATTTTGAATGTCAGTAGATGTGACTTATGGCTGGTAATAGCAACCGTGGTCACTCTGTTATCCAGCAGTAGCTGTAGGCAGGCAAAAGGGCACATTTTAATGGAACAACGGAGAATTTGAATAAATCTGTCACAGACACTCTTACTGCCTTTATAAAAACCTGACCTAATTCCTTTTAAGTAAAAGAGCTTTCATGAAAGGGAACTTACTACAAAATCTAATTATAGACAAATCTGGACCTTTAGACTGATATTTAAAGCCAGTAAGGGCAAATTCATATTTCTTTTTTACCAGAGTCGTTCTTTTTTTTTAATGAGGAAAATATCTAGTCTTTTCCCCATTTCTAGTAAATTTAGTATTCCTGTTGTTACTTTTAAATATCAGAAGAATCTGCATGAAAAGTGTGAAAATACATGCATTAGTTTTAATTTTTGACATAATAAATTAAAAGCTAGGGGCGCCTGGGTGGCTCAGTCATTAAGCATCTGCCTTCAGCTCAGGTCATGATCCCAGGGTCCTGGGATCGAGCCCCGCGTCGGGCTCCCTGCTTGACGAGCCTGCTTCTTCCTCTCCCTCTGCCTACTGCTCCCCCTGCTGTGTTCTATCTCTCTCTGTCAAATAAATAAAATCTTTAAAAAATAATAAAATAAAACATAATTTTGTTCAACCCATGTGTTACAAGTGCTGCTACTACTAAAACCTTCTGTTGCAGTATCTTTTGTGATCCGCTGATGTTGGTATTATTGTGGCCATCTCTCTAGAAGAAAAGCCGATCATTCCATTCTATCTAGAGGTGCAGCGTCTTGGGACATGTACTTGCTTGTATACATCCGCTTGGAGGCTATCAGCGGTATGCTTTTATTTCCTTAAGGAAACTCAGTATTTAAAATCGTATTATATCTTTATTAATCGAAGTATCTTCAATATGGCGAATAAATTAACTCATGGCTAGATAATGTGAGTTTCAAAATCTTGAAGCTCATTCTATATACAAAATTATGAAAAGACATTTTTCACCTTATCTGAAAAGTAGGTATCTAGCCCTGTTAGCCACAACTCACACAGTCATTTTTCACTGAACAGATAAATGCTTTGAAAATGGCATTTTGAAAAATGTTAGCACTTTGGTGTTGCGTTTGCTGAAACGATATAATTTGAGTTTTAGCAGAAGTTGCCTCGGGAGGTTCTTCATCTAATTCAAGTTACTGGAAGACCACAGTGACGAGGTCAGAAACAGATAGTGAGTGGGGAGCAAGGGGAGCAGATGAACTAGACGTGACTACAAGCTGACTTCAAGAGGTATTTGAAGAAAAAAACCGTATTTGGTTGTTTTGAAAGGCATGTGACATGTATAGGCGAGAGAGTGATCCTCTTCATAGGAATGAGAAAATTCAGAAGGGGATGATAAGTGTGGTTAAAGATATGCACACTTTTTTTTTTTTTTAAGTAGGCTCCACACCCAGCATGGAGCCCAATGCTGGGCTTGAACTCATAACCCTGAGATCAAGATCTGAGCTGAGATCAAGAGTCAGATGCTTAACCGACTGAGCCACCCAAGTGCCCAAACATATGCGCACTTTTAAGGAAATTAGGGACTTTAAGGAAAGAAAGCTAAGGGACTTAATTATACTTTCCACCTTGGTGAACTGGATGTGACTGTTACTCATGTTCATGACTGTCGGATCAAGAAGGAAAAAATAGAACGTGGATTAAAAGAAGAGAATGGATTTGTGAAAAATCTTCAATGTAAGAATCATGAAATGTTGATAGGGCCTATTGAGCACATATAAAGTTTATCCACGGGGATTTTCAAGAAGAGGAACGGGTCTGTTTCGAGAAGGTAGAGGGCTTGACCAGGTAATCGGTCAGTGTTCCATGATGTAACCATGCTTCGCCTTCTGCAGAACCACAGATAATTCTTTGGGAACTTAAAGGTTACTGATAAACCTATAGCTGTGGTATCTGATACACAACCAATCTCGACTCTGGGCCCACTATTTCAAAGGATTATTAGTTGTGCTTCTGCGAGATACAGCCACTTTGTCTTCTAGCTGTTAAGAGACGCTAAACCTGTCAGCTTCAATAGGACTAAACTGAGCCAACAAAGAGGCTGAACAAGGGACACCCACAAAATAATAACATACAGAAAGAAAATCACCACCATTAATGAATATTGCAGCAAAATAGACCCTATCCTCTTTTGGAGCCAGTTTCACAAGTACATGAAGTGTGCAGTAGCGTATTTTAATCAGTCGTGGGTCATGAAGGCCACAGCAGTCATTTTTAAGGAGAAAACATGAGGCCGAGAGGAGAAGCACAGCTCAACAATATAGAAATGTTCTACCAGTGTGTGTGTACATGCATATGTATGGATCCCATATATTCAACACACCCAAAACCGATGGAAAAAACCGTGCCGTTAACAAACATTGTGAATGTTTACTGTTTCTCTTTTTACATGTGTCTTTATTTCCAGAAGGATTATTTTCACTTGCAATATCAAGTTTAATTTAGATTGTAGAAATATTTTTAATAAAGGTCTAATAATTCCCAGTTAACTTTCCTAACTTTATCATAAAATAAAATTCAGTGTGCATAATAATAAAATTTATCCAATAAAGTATATTAATGTTATAAACCAACTCTTTAGGGAAGTTTCTTGATTTTAATCCTTAAAACTTTTCATGATAAAAATCTGTGCTATTTTATAATCCTTATTTATAATACTTCTTTATAAAACTAAATAAATTCTCTCTTATTCTTACCTATCTCGGGACACCTATAAAATTTTTGTTTTTAATATCCTAGTTAAGTTCTCTTCCTAAATTGATATGTTATTGATCTACTTGAATGAGCTTTAGTTATTATCTGATATAATTTATCATTCAGTAAATGAGTCTCTTCCATTGCAATCCAGATATATGTCCGTCTGACTGCAACTGGAATACCACCTCAGAGAGGAAGCCATTCCCTTCCCATTGTTCGTCAGCTGTGGGTCCTGGGAAATTCTTCAATGGAGATAACTGATTTGGAGCAACACAGCTTACAGGGCTGGTTAGCTCCCTCCCTCTTCCGCTGACACCCTCAAAACATTAGACCTGTCCTGTCTGGCCTTCGCCTTAATCTAAGCATCCCTCGGTTCTCACAAACTGTCCTCATCAGACATGGATTCCCAGCACTGACCAGTCCAGTCAGCCTCTTCTTTTTTTTTTTTTTTTAAGATTTTTTTAAAATTTATTTGTCAGGGGGGAAAGAGAGAGCACATGCGTGCACAAGCAGGGGGAGTGGCAGGCAGAGGGACAGGGAAAAGCAGATTCCCCACTGAGCAAGGAACCCAATTCAGGAATCGATCCCAGGACCCTGGGATCATGACCTGAGCTGAGGGCAGATGCTTAACTGACTGAGCCCCCCAGCCGCCCTGAGTCAGCGTCTTCTAAACCTACCATAGCTTGTCAGGGTTTTCCTGAAGACTATTGCTAATAGAATTTAGCACACTTTACCTGCTGTACTCAGCACCTAATACTGGGGGCTATTGCTGCTCATGATTAGACATAGGTTTTGTTTCTTTTAAGAATGAATTAGATATAATTATCTTCTTAGCACTGTGATGTAGATGGCTGCTAAGCCATAGATGCGTGTCCTGTTCCTTTAGAGGTGATTTGTCCTATTTACGGTTCCAGCATAGCAGCTTACTTACATATAACAGGTGCCTGATAAGTGGTTTTGAAGAAAGGCTTATGTTTTCCCTGTTATATACCTAAACACTAATTTTTGAACCCATTTTACATTTATCATGACAACATACATTGTCTTGTTTGTAACTTTTTGGTGCTCATGACAACATACATTGTCTTGTTTGTAACTTTTTGGTGCTCTATTTTTTATTTTGTCATCTGTCTTATGTGCGATGACTTCCAGATATTGTGCTCAAAACAGATTTGGGAAGTGTGCCTTTTGTGTCCATACCAATGAATAAAAGAAACACCAAGTCTTACTCTTTTTTTTCCTTCAATCTGACACAGTGGCTTGGTAGAAAACAGGCTAGATTCTGTAAGCCTTAATTATATTATTTTTAGCAATGCTGATTTACATTGTTTCTAAATAAGTCTTGACTTTCAGAACTTTGGTCACTTCATCTGTAAGATGCCTTACATGCTTCAAAGAGTCAGTAGGATGATCAAATATGATAATATATTTGAAAGCAGTTTTTAAAATGTTTTAAAAATTACATAAACCCAAGGTTTGAAGTTGTTATTAGTGGTATCTTGAGAATCTCATTAAACGTTGAATGAAGTCGTTCTTTTTTTTTTAATATCTTATTTATTTATTTGAGAGAGAGTGCAAGTACAAGCAGGGGGAGGGGCAGAGGGAGAAACAGATTCCCCAGTGGGCAGGGAGACCAACTCAGGGCTCCATCCCAGAACCCCCGGATCATGACCTGAGTCGAAGGCAGACGCTTAGCCAACTGAGCCACCCAGGTGTCCCTGAATGAAATAATTCTTATCTGAAATTTTATGATTGTTTTATAACACTGATCACCTAAGGTTTGAGTGTTTGGGTTAATAAAAATGTATTTTATACATAGTTTTGTTTCCCTAAAGTTTACTAATTTGGTTTGTCATTGGGAGCAGGAGTGGGGGAAGTAGTACTTTCAGGGTTATGATCCAATTCATGTTCTTGAAATACATCCATTGTAACTGTATTTTGTGCTACACAGGACTTTGTTTTTTGCAGTTTGAATTGTGGGCTTGTGAAATTTTATTAACTTCTCTGAAAAAAACTCCGCATCAGCATTGTGTTTGTTCTGCTAAATTACCTTGACTTTTTAATTGAGAGGCAGTTTATTATAATTTTAGTATCAGCACTATAGAAGGTCATAGAAATATTTAACAATCATGTAGTTTGAACCCTCTCTGACGAGCAGGAAATTATCTTGTCTTCCTGACTTTTAATAGATGACACTCACCCGCTGGATCTGCCAAACCAGTGTATAAAGATACTATATCAGCCTCTCAACTGAAAACTCAAATGGACGTCAAATTCAAATCAGCCTCTAGTTTACGCGTGTCCCAGAGCACTGGGGAGTATATGAAATCAGTCCTAACGCAGCTACTTTTCCCCATGCTGATTATGGTGATCTTAAGTTAACCCTTTCCTGTGTAAACTATTCTTATTCTTTCTGTAATAACAAGTGATTTCAGTACATCCATCCAGTTGTAAAACACCCTCTTGGTCATCATGTTTATACAAGAAGCAAACCCCCAGAGTGAGAGAATTGAATGAAAATACTTGCTTTTTGTTTACTAGCCTCTGAAGTTATTTCATCCCTCTCAGCCCATTTATCCTACGTGTAATAGGATTTCTTATAAAATGAAGTGGGAATATTTGTGTCAAGGATCCTGCGCAAGGGCTGGGTTACATGGCTCCCGGGTGGGAAGTCTGTGGGTCAGGCCACCCAGCGATAACTGTTTCTGAATCGGTGAGCTGAGAAACTTGCATGAGGGGGAGTTGGATCAGCTGCTGTTTCATTAGTTTATAATAAAATTCTCTTTATTGCTAGTCAAGATGTGTACAAAATAAATAATTCAAATTCAATTAGTAGTGAAAAGGTATACAATGAGAAATGTCTACCCTCCTATGGCCTCCAGTTTTTCTCTTTAGGGGCAACCCTGAACGTCCATTTCTTGGGTATTTTCCCAGAGAATTCTATAAATTTACAAAAGGGTGTGTGTATGTGTGTCCCTGTGTCCATTCTTTTTAAAAAGATAACACACTTTTCCACACCTTTTTCGCTTACATAACCTTAGATGTCATTAGTATCACCATATACAGAATTACTTCCATTTTTAATGGTTGCATAGTACCCCTTTGGATGTTTGATGAATTTTTAAACAACCAACCCCCTATTGATGGACATTTAGCTTGTTTTTAATCTTTTCATATTACAAACATTATTGCATTGAGTGTTCTCAATATTCTTGTGCCTTAATAGCTATGGGATAAATACCTGGAAGTGGACTTTCTGGGTCAAAGAGTAAATATGCACTATTTATTTTGACAGGCATTTTCAAGTGACCTGTCAGAACATGAACTATTTACAGTTCCGTCAACAATGCTTAATTACAACAGAAATTTTGTCTGTGATAAAGATTTCCTCTTCCCTTCCCAGAACTCAGATACCTAGGAAGCCAAAATCAGAAGGGTTTTAATGCGCATGAAATGAAGCCAAGGGAGTGGAATGGTCTTAAGGGGTTTTCAGACCCGCCTGCCACCAGGCTCTACTTTTCTGAAACATCCTGTCCCTCTCTCTCTCTGTACCATGCTTGATTGAAAATCAATAAAACCAAAGCTGTCCTTCATGCTTGCAGTGAAAAGCATACGGATAGTCCCCTGTCTGTATGTCCTCATCATTATCATTTTTTCTTCCTTTTACAACGTGCAATTATTATATGCAGATTGTGGTAATTTTTCAGTTATTTTAACTTGCCTGATTACAAATTACATGTGAGGGTTTATTTCTTTCGGACATAAAAATGTCGAAAGGATTTTTTCCAAACGTGTTTCCTAAAAACAGCTTGTGAATCCTTAGAAGTAGCATTTCCTGGTTCTTAAGAGTTTGATTTTTCCTGTCATTTATTTCAATATTTTCTTATTTCCAATTCCTAGACTCATCCGTGTTTGGGTCAATAGCCATCTCTGCTCTGATTACCACTGACTGACCGATAAATTATTATGAAGTGTTTTGTAGATAGAATATGCTATAAAAGCTACCAGTGACATTCCATCCACACATTTCCTAATGTGCCACTAATGAGTCACGTGAAAGGGGAATGTGTTGATTGATTTATGTGATCCGTGTCTGGCAAATACATAGTGAGCATGAGGGGTTTTGTTTTTAAGAATCTTGAAAATTGGGGCACCTGGGTGGCACAGCGGTTAAGCGTCTGCCTTCGGCTCAGGGCGTGATCCCGGCGTTCTAGGATCGAGTCCCACATCAGGCTCCTCCGTTATGAGCCTGCTTCTTCCTCTCCCACTCCCCCTGCTTGTGTTCCCTCTCTCGCTGGCTGTCTCTATCTCTGTCGAATAAATAAATAAAATCTTAAAAAAATAAAAAAGAATCTTGAAATTTGCTTCATATTTTAAGTGGCATTTATTTTAATTACCAGATGTTTCCCGTTTAATTCTGTGAGTAGTTTGGTCACTGCTTTAGCCAGCAGTGTGTTCTTTATTCACTGTCATCCTTTTGTTCTCTCTCTTCATGTGTATCTTCTAGTCAAAGAAAGTCAATATAATCACCAGCTATTTGTGTGATAGAATTACTAAATATTTTATAATCCTGAAGGGCTAGTGTAATTGGAGGAAGAAACAGGAGTTGAGGTTACCGTACAGAAACTTTTTTCCTTAATGAGTACTTTTATTTAAAATATTTTCCCGGAAAAAATAAATAAATAAAAAAAATATTTTCCTGGGCGTTCCCCTCTACTTGCTGGACGAGAGGCTGCCCCGTTCACAAGTCATTTAATAAAGCCAGTTAGATCTTCAGAATTTTTAAAAACAAAAAATAAATATTTTCCTAATAACCTTAGGCGTAGAATAAATTCTACTCGTTATTATCTGTGGGTATGATATTAGTCTATAAGGGATGTGTTTTAAGTTTCTGTACAATATCATTTTTTTCCCCTCATTGGTTCTTTTTTTACCTTTGAATTTAAAGTAATGAAAGTTTGTATGCAGAGACAGTAGCTGTGAAATAGCTATTCGGAGTGGGGTGCATTTCCCTAGACATTCTTCTAAGAATAATAATAATGTCCTTCTTCAAAGATTTCACTACGGAATTGGGTTAATGGGCTTTTTATTGCTAACCTGGGATCCTAACCACTATTTATTATACATCTCTGGGTGAAATTTTTTTGTGTTCCAAGAAAATTACATGTACTTTAAAAAACTGTTGACATAAAACTCATTCCAAAATTGAAGACTAACTCTATTTTAAGTGTTTCTGTAGGAATTACGTACTGGGTATTTTTATTTTGTACTTGAGGACGATTCCTGACCAGTCTCTTTAAGTATGTAATTTTCAGTAACACTTAATGTTTCTTACATTTATTCTTAGATTTTAAGTTCTCTTTAAAATTGTAGAATGAATTTAGATTTCAAATTAAGTTGCTATATTTTATCTAAACATCTATCAGCCAGGAGTGTGACTAAGGGAGAAGAGTCCTTTTAATTATTATCATAGTGGTAAATTGTTTCTGTGCTTTGGAGTAATCCATACCAAAAAGGCAAAGCAAATAAACTGGCAATCATCCAGCAACAAAACCTTCTCCTATCTACGCCACAAAACCTGAGCAAAGAGCTGACAGATAGTGATACATTGTCAGACTTTATCAGCTGCCACTGGAAAGATATGAAATGAAATTCCAGAGTTGATACTTATGAAAGAGAATTCCCAGAAGATCTATCTGGTAGGACTCACTGCTGCTACCATGAAACTAAAATGTTTGTGTTTTTATTTTAGTGACATTGTATGCCTCCTGCATTCTCCTGGGAGTGTTCTTGAATAGCAGTATACCTATATTTTTTGAGCTTTTTGTGGAAACTGTCTACCCAGTTCCAGAAGGAATTACTTGCGGAGTTGTCACTTTTTTAAGTAATATGTTCATGGGAGTACTTTTATTTTTTCTCACATTTTATCACACAGGTAAGAAATTTGACTTTTTATTTCCTATCTAAATGTGTTACAAGAGAGGTTTGTGGCACTGATGTGTAGGGAATTTATATGGAGAATTCTCACCAAAGCAAATTACTTTATTTGAGCTTTCACGTGCCAGTAAAAAAAAAAAAAAAAGATCCTCAGTTATTTTCCTAAGCCTGATCTAATGCGCCCTCACTCCCTAGAGTTTCTGGTTTCATTAACCTGGACTGGGGCCCTGCATTTGTATTTTTAAAAGCCCCTCAGGTGTTTCTAATATGCAGTTTCTTTGAGAACCACTGGTATATTGCTTTTTAAAAGGTACTTAAAATCTACTATCTTAACAAAATATAAATTAATGTCTGAGGCATATTTGTAGTGTAAAGCCTAAGAGATGAATGGGGTCACCCAAGGGGTGTGTAGAATGTATAGAACAGCTCTGTCCAGTGGAACTTTCGTGATGATGGCAGTGCTCTTTATCTGTACTGTCCAGTACAGTTCCGCTAGCCACATGAAACTAGTGCAAGTAAGGAATTGGATTTTTTAAAAATTTCTTTTGAATTAATCTAAGTTTAAATTGCTGCATGTGGCTAGTGAATTGGTTAGCACAGATACCGAGTGAGGAGAAGGTTGAAGTGAGAACCCAGGAGTACATCTTGGAAGAAAAGGGAGACCCTTACAAGAGAGAGAGGGATGGGGTCCTGAACTCAGCTGGAGGAGTTAGCCTTGGACAAAAGGAGTTAGGAGAGGAGGCAACGTGCATGGGCACAGAAGCAGACACGTTTCCCGGGGAGATCGTTGAAGGAGGTCCTCCTTGATGGCACCAACTTCTGCTTATAAGCCAATCCGTTAAGAGCTGGTGGGAGGACAGTGGAGAAAGGGCTTACAGAGAGAATGAGGCATTAATCTTTGAGGGGTGGGAGGAGACACTGTGGGAACAACCGGAAAGGTTGCTGGGCATGTTGAAGGCAGGCCTGCCTGATGCTGGGGTCCATGGGTTTGTAGTGACTCTCTTTTGCGTAGTTGTTTGGTTTTCTCTGATATTCTTTCTTCTCCTGTCCAAAATCTGTCTTACTGTTTCAGAAAATTTGAGTATAATTTTCTGGTATTCTTTTTTGCATGTTAAAATAAGGACTTATACATGTGATTCTTGAATGTAAAGCTTTTATTGATTTCTACTAGGCTTAGATCCTGTTTCTTCGTCTTGATCTGTTATTACTACCTTTTTTCCTCATTGCTATTCTCTTAACTGCTCATCAAATACCAGTAAATTTGGATAATTTGTAGATGGAAGAATCTAATTTGTAAGATTCAAAGGTAAGAAATGCGCCAAAATGTGACAGTCCAAGAGTCCTAATTGTTGTAGGAAACTTTCTGACAGGCTTATAATTGAAATAATAGCCATGATAACCCGCCTTGTTTGGGAAATAAATTTTTGAAACTTTTCAAAGCTGATGAAACAGTCTGGCCTGGGTTTTGGACAACATTTGGCATTGCATTTTCACCTAACGGCAAAAAGCATCTGAATGAAGTATTAACTTCTTAATGTATCATATATAATTAATAACAGACTAGATTATTTCCGTCAGTCAGTAATGCAGGTACAGTAGGTTCTAACTCTCCTAAACTTGGTCTGAGTTGGGTTTCTCCTACGGAGGAGAGAGATTAATGAAGTCAGCCCGCTGTTAACGGTCCTTCTGGAAACATGTGTTTCTGTCAGGGAAGATGCCGTCAGGAGGTGCTGCTTCCAGTGTGTTTTCTAAAACGGAACAAACAGTTCTAAATAGAATAAACAATTACTGCACATCAGCTTTAATCCACTTCATTGTGTCACAGTTGAAATTAAGAGGCTCAATGCCTCTCTTTTGCATGATGAAGTATGAGGGATGGCTGTGTTGCCCCTTCAGGTGATAGAAACAATTTTCCAGCTCATGGGCACAGCTTTGCTAAGTGGTCCCTGCAGCCTGCTTCGAGTGTGGTTTTTTCTGTCTGCTGGAAATCGAGTTTTGTCCTGCCAGTATATAAAAACAGTAGATGCCAGATAATGTTATTCCCCAACAAACCTCTTGCATGTGGTCTCTAAAGTATAACATGTATTTATTAATCCATTTTAAGGCAGAGAATAGCCCTCTACGGTCTGAGTATGGAAGAGCCCAGTGTTATTCCTGGTCATTTTGCTTGGCCGGTAGCGTGTCTGTGTCCCTCCGCCAGTCCACCTGCAGCTTTCCATCTGTTCAGCAGAGATGAGTCTGGCGCGAGTGAGCATCAGTCAGTGCCCACCCCCACCCCCCATTTTGCAGATTCCTGGTGACCAGATACTAGCAGATATGTTTGTTTCTCTGGCATAGGTAGCAGAACAAATACGTAGCAGTATTTCTGCTAATTCCTATCTCACTGATGTCATCAAGGGTCTATCTAGCCGGGGAAAAAAGCTTCCCTCTTTTTGGCTGGTTTCTGATCACATGTTTGTATACATATCTGTGTCGGTGTTAAAGGCTTATGCCTCACCTCCATGATTGTGGAAAATGAAACTTTAGCAGTTAATTTTAATCCAGCAAGATGATTTTAGGGAGAAAAAAAAAATCTCAGTACATTTTGACATTTTAGAGAGTTAATCAGAAGGTATGTGTGAAAGAGCCTAGGCCAGGTCATCACTGGCACTCACCAGATGTTTGTCTTGTTTCCTTCTAGATAATTCACTGCTTGCTAGTAGGAATTTAAATATTTGTAAGCATATTTGTAAAACTGAGCTGCTCCCAATAATGTTTGCTTGGAGAATCTCACTGAGTTATTTCGGAAAGTACAGTGATACTTTATCCTAATAATGTCACATACAAACTCAGTTTGAGGATGCTGTTAGGTTCTTTATATGCTCTGAAATATATTCTAATGTTCTGTTTCCGCTTTGTAACTTGTTCTGTAGGCTTCTATTTTAAAGGAATGCTTTTGCCTGTTTATGTGTGAATGTGTGTAATAAATGCACACAGATATGCCCGCACTCCCTGAGGCCGAGATTACTAGAGCCATGACAACCTCGTTGAGGCTCTTTCGCGTAGGATTCGCTGATCTTGCCCCAGAAGTCCTGCAGCAGGAGCCCACACGCCCTGTAACTGAGGTTTGAGGAAACATACGCGACACATCTGAAAATCCTGCAAAGTTATTTCCTAAAAATAATTTTGAGTTCCACAGCCGAGTCCCCTAAACATGTCTTGGGATAGATGGAATTCCCTTCCATCACAGCCAGCATTCAAATGCTGTAATTCAGTCACGTTAAAACGAAAAACTCACCCAGAAGTCAGTTATGTGTCAGGACTCAATTCTGTCAGTTACATGATTGCAAGGCCTGGTTTTTAATCATCGCGAAGATCTGCGGTTTCGTAGGGTCACTCCTCGAAGAAGCACTAAACTTCCTGACTAGAGTTCATGTCCCCACAATGTGCTACTTCGTGGGTGACTGTGTCACAGATAACTTTTCAGGGCTGTACAGGCTGGCCCCAGAATGACCCCATTAGAACGGCGCTACTGGTGATTTGCCTACAGATCATGGCCGTTGCCATCATGGATGGGGGACGTCACACCAGCTTCTATGCCAGTGCTGCTGGTTTCTTTGGAGCCCTGGGTCGTAGGTTCTCCCATGTCCTGTTCTCTTTCTCTTTGGGGTACTTGGAACTGTATCAGAAGTTTCTTAGAGTTTTTCTGTCTTGGGTTTTTCAAGGTCACTTTAAAACACACACACACAAACACACACACACATACTGTTACTTGCTCCCTAAGAGAAGCATATTTGTAAAACTGAGCTGCTCCCAATAATGTTTGCTTGGAGAATCTCACTGAGTTATTTCGGAAAGTACAGTGATACTTTATCCTAATAATGTCACATACAAACTCAGTTTGAGGATGCTGTTAGGTTCTTTATATGCTCTGAAATATATTCTAATGTTCTATTTCCGCTTTGTAACTTGTTCTGTAGTTTGTCTTGTTTGCTATTCTTTTGTTCTAGAAGCTTTGTGGCAGTTTTGGCTAAATGCACTAAAGGTATTTTACCTCAGGCCTTTCATTTTGAAGTGGCTGACCGTGAATTTGAGGCTGCATTGTGGCTCGAGAGATTCAGGGGCCTGCCTGAAGAGTGAGCCGTTGACTGTTGGTTCCCAGAACAGGTTCAGCAGATGAGGACTAGTAAGGAGTAATTTTATACGTAGGGAGTAATTACACAATGTTATGGTCAGATCTGTTGGGTGGTTAACGGGAGTGAAGGGAGCAGGGCATTACACCATGAAATCATGAGGTCAGGGGGCTCTTCTTGAACGAAAATGGAGACAATTGTGTTAAATCATCGTAATTCTGGTTAAATCCCCAAAGAAAGTAAAAGGCTGGTTCTGGAGGGTGGTATCTGGGACCAGACAAGTACTTCAAGGTGGTAGAAACTTAAAGGGAAAGATGAGGTGAGAAGTGTAACAGTGCTTCTGGAAGAAAAAGGTAAGGGGGCGGGCGAAATCCTAATTAGTTCGGTCCCAACAGAGCGTCAGCATTTGGTGCAGAGTCCACTTGACCAGTGGTGAAACAGAGTGTCCAAACCGCACAGTTAGCCAGGACTGCTCAGGATGCAGCGTGTGTAATAAATGACAAAGAGCCAGCAGAAAGAGAGAGAGAGGCAGACTGTGGAACCTTAGAGTGTGGATTTGTATTTTCTCTAGGGAAAGGCCAAAGAAAAGGAATATTAGAAAACCGTGCTCACTTTAAAAAGGTGTAACAGTGGGGCACCTGGGTGGCTCAGTCAGGGAAGCATCTGCCTTCGGCTCAGGTCATGATCCCAAGGTCCTGAGATCGAGTCCCTCATCGGGCCCCCTCCTCCGTGGGAAGCCTGCTTCTCCCTCTCCCTCGGCCAGCTGCTCCCCCTGCTTGCTCGTGCGTGTGCTTTCTCTCTCTCTCTCTGAAATAAATAAGTGAAATCATTTTTTTAAAAAAAGGTATAACAGTTAAGAATAAGAAAGTTTCAATGAATCAGGACCCTGTTGGTTGAATTATGTCATATGACACCAGGCTCAGAAAGGACAGCCGGTGACTTTGCTACTGAAAAGTCATGTCAAACTTTGAAGCAAGCTGTTTCCTGCTTATTAGAGCACCTGTGCCGTGGTTGATGTGAATGGTTTGCAGTGGGAAGATGTAGAGACGCACATCTTTTCGCCTTCTGAAAAGGCCAATAATTTCAAAGAACACTTGCAGTGGGTTGAGCCAAGTGAACTGAACTGAAAGGTGGATTCGACTTCTCAGACGGGGCACAATAGTAAAAACCAGCCTGCAGACCATAACACTAAAGAACAATTATGAAGCATTTTTATAGATTTCATCTGAATTCAGGGAGAAGGAATAATTTTACAACTCTGATGAAATAAAAGGTCTGCTTCGGCAGTGTTTGATAAATGTCTAGGTTTGAGGAGAGCAAGGACAAATTGGTTATTGCTACCTGTGTGTTACTGTAGCCCCCATAAAACACAATCTCTTTAAGATTTAGCAGATGTCCTTGTCGTAGAGCACTTTGTCAAACCATACTTTTTTTTTTTTTAGATATTGCTTAAAATTTGACCTCGAAGTCAGAATGTTCATTTTTTTTTTAAAGATTTTATTTATTTATTTGACAGAGATAGAGACAGCCAGCGAGAGACGGAACACAAGCAGGGGGAGTGGGAGAGGAAGAAGCAGGCTCATAGCGGAAGAGCCTGATGTGGGGCTCGATCCCATAACGCCGGGATCACGCCCTGAGCCGAAGGCAGACGCTTAACCGCTGTGCCACCCAGGCGCCCCCAGAATGTTCACTTTTAATACAAATAGTATGCTGTTCTATTTTACTGCTCTTTCTCTCCCCCCTTTTTTTTTTACTGCTTCTTTTTGCCTGTTAAAATTATCATCCAAAATCCAGAAGCTGTATGGTTAATATAAGAGCTGACAATTCTGGTGTGTCATTTCAGGGACTATTGGAATAAAGACAAGATTCCAGAGGTCACAGCCTTCCTGGGTGTTTAGATTATAGTCAATCCAAGTAAAGCACAGAAAACAGCTTTGCGTAGAAATACCACTGACATATATGTCTTTGTTATATGCTATAGAATAGCATGTCTGACTTCTATAAAATGTAAAAATTGTGGGGAGGCTGCTTTTGGAAGCGTATTACAGAAAAAAAGGTATTTCAGCACCTTTTCTTACCACTTGGTTTTCTATTTCCATTTCTGAGCATAAATTGCGCTTTTAGCCATATGAATTATGGATTGAACCAAAGCAGCAGTGTAGAATCTTTAGGATGATTTTTGAAGATTAAGCCAGTATTAGTATTCTATAGACATACAGAAGGAAAATGTAAACCTATAGCAGTGGCCAAAGGAAAGAAAATGTACCAGGGAGCTTTTCCCCCTCGTTTGTTTTTGTTTTTGTTTAAGATTTTATTTGTTCATTTGAGAGAGAGAGAGCGCAAGCGGGGCCGTGGGGCGGGGTGGGGGGTGTGCAGAGGGAGAAGCTGACTCCCCACTGAGCAGGGAGCCTGCCACGGGGCTGGATTCCAGGACCCTGAGATCATGACCTGAGTCAAAGGCAGACGCTTCACCGACTGAGCCACCCAGACACCGCTGTTGTTTTGTTTGTTTGTTTAATTGAAATTGCTAAATGGATATTGAAGTAGGGAAGTTATCCCCCCATCACCAACACAACCTCTTCATGCCAAGAATCTGCTCGCTTGTGCACCCAAAGCCTCAGGATTGCCTGGCAAGGAGGGCTGGGTGGAAGGAGGCGGAACAGATGCCCAGCTCAAGGGCCCCTGGAGCTGGACGAGGCCACGCCAGGCAGCCCCAGTGAGCGGGTGTGTTTCAGTAGCATGAGGCTGGGATTGGCCCGTGGGCAAGCCCCGAGTTCATGAGCCAGCATTTTTGAATAAGCATGTTCTTGATACCATTAAACCAAGTAACAACAGAATTGCCTGTTTAGGTGATTCCTATAGCCTTTTGGATAATTGGCATCATGCATAGCGTTGATGCTATAGGGAAGAAAAAGACAACTAGAAAGAAATAAACCGAAATATTCACAGTAGTTTCTCTGAGGGTAGAATTAGGATTAATTTGTTATATTTCACTTTGTGTTTTTTCATGTATTTTCTAACCTGTTTCACAATGATTATTACGTGCTGAGAACTAGATATTTCTATCCAAGAACATCTAAAAGTGTTATCTCCAAACTCAGGTGATTTTCTTACTTGTCTTTCTAAACTGTCAGATATGTTTAAACAGAGACAAGAGTGATAGTGATAGAGGGCATTTAAAAATAGCAAAGAAACATTTAAAAGTATTGATTTTTTTCCCCCTTTGGAGGAATAGATTTTTTTTTTTTTGCCACCCAAGTCAAAGTGGGTTAAGTTGATGAAACGTTATTAACAATACCGATTAAAAGTATTGCACATGAAAGCGGTAGAAGACATCGCATGTTATCACCTGACCCCAGACCGCCACTGTGTCTTGAAAACCGGTTTTCAGGCCTCCCACGATGCCTTTATCGTCAAAAGTGCTTTGGGCCGTAGACCACATTGCTCCCGGCATACAGGTAGTGTTCTGCTGGTGACATATGAATGCTTACAACTGCATGTTTTTGTCTTCCAGAGTTGTCTTGGTTCAACTGGTGCCTTCCCGGGTCGTGTTTGCTCAGTCTCCTCCTCATTCTGTGCTTCAGGGAATCATATGACAGACTCTATCTTGATGTGGTTGTCTCAGTGTAATAGCACAGATGTGAAGGAGTTTACAAAGGGACTGGAAGTCATACTGCACACTGCACATTTGCTTGGAGTTGCACACCTAACAGGAAAAAAAAGGAGAAGAGACAAACTTCACTCAGAGGTTTTGTTGGGTTACAGATGATCACATTCATTTCATGACTACTTGGTAATAGCGTTGTGGGACTTGAGGGATAATAGGCGATTGAAAGACTATAAATGGCACACCTGTGCCTGGTTCCGGGGTTGGAAGGGTGGATATCTTACACATAAAGCACTACCTAAGTAATGCCCTCTACGTTTTGTGCCAGTGCTAAACTACTGATTGATTCGTTGTAATTGTGGAAAGAAAGAAAGGGTGTCTGTCACATACCTTACGTAAGTCACATATCAGAATAGGAAGAAATGCCACTAACTTCTAAAGAAGTTTAAACCCTCTATCAGATTTTAATTATAAAATAGCCAACAGGTATATCGATGATAAAAATTAGCCACGTGTACACTACGTTTTTTCTAATAAAGCCATTTCTTATATGACTCCTTATTTTTAATTAGGTTGGAAACCTTTGGCCATCTGTATTATGGTGAGCAAGCCTCCCCACTGACTTCAGAGCACATACTCTGTGTCTCGAGCCCCACTTACCCTTGTTTCTGTGAAATACAGTTTCATCTACTAGGCTCTTAAATAATTATATTAAAGGTGACTAAATGTTCAGTATAGTCCTATTAAATATTGTATGAAAAATGTAATTCCGTTCTGATTTAGCACTTTGTTAAAAGTGAAATGACAAATCGCATAGAACATTCTGTGTCTTCAGCCTGTGGGTGTGTATATATATATATATGTGTGTGTATATATATATATATGTGTGTGTGTGTATATATATATATATACACATACACACACACACACACACACATATATATATATGGTGGCATGGGATGTAAAGTCCAGCACCAGCTATTATGTTCTAGGGTTGCATTTTATTGAATGACCCTTGTTTGAAAATAACAATTTATAACATTGAAACTTCCAAATCTGTTGAGTGATTTCTGGATTACATTCTTGTATTTCAATTCAGGTTGTGAAATAATTTTATATGGAGTCCGTACATTTGAGAAGGTGATCTTTTGCCAGTACCTGTTTTCTTTGTATGGATGATAGCTTTTTTAAAACTGACGGTTACTCATTGGACAGCTCTCAGACATGTATTTCACTGTGACATATAATATGCTGTGGTGGGATTATGATATTACCACTGTTCACATTTACATCGTTCCCCTTACCCAGGAAAACCAGACGTTTTCCCAGAAAGACAAGAACAGTCCTTCCTTTGCCTTCGTTATCCTCAGCTTCCTTCAACCCCCTCTCTTTTTTTTCCTCCCTTGAAATTACATCTTCATTGTCAGCTAAATATGTATTTTATTTGCCTCTCTCTAGACAGAGTGCAGACCAACTCCTTCTCTTAGCCATGGTGGTAGAATGTGGTTAAAAAGAGCTAGTTAGCCCTGCCCTCTGCTCATCTCATCACGCATGCGCACACCCTCACACACGGTCCCAAATGCCCCCTCTACCCCTTCGTAAGTCCAGGGCCATGCAGGAGCTTACCCCGGTCTCAGAGGAGTGTCTAAGCCTTCTGAGATCCTAAGTCGTGCTTCTTGAAAAGTAAGAAATTCAGCCTCTGTTTTCCATCACCTTTATAACCATCCTGCTAACTTAGCATTGAAAAACGAAGGAACGAAAGAACTTGGCTAAAGAGAAGGAAAAAAACCCATGAAGGCTAGGCTTAGTTCCAGTTAACTCTGTCATTCTTCAATAAAAGGAAAGCAGAATTCTTGAAGAGGATTGAAAGCCAGCCACTGGGGATACAAGCAGTCCAGGAGCCGGTGCTAAAATAACCACCACCCCTTCCTGTTTAGACAGAAGACAGGAGAGGGAAGAATTAGGAAGTATTCGGTTTTAGTCAGAACTATTGTGTTTGAGGACACTGTAGATGGAAT
The DNA here is from genome assembly GCF_024610735.1 of Ursus americanus. Taxonomy (NCBI): domain Eukaryota; kingdom Metazoa; phylum Chordata; class Mammalia; order Carnivora; family Ursidae; genus Ursus; species Ursus americanus. The sequence continues at coordinate 35,175,098 of NC_142130.1, read as the reverse complement.
ATGGCTATAATAAGACATGACATAGAACATCTTAATTATAGTTAATTCTACTTTTAATACAAAGTAAAGAAAAACACTTCAAAAATATTACCTAAATGACTAGTTCAATGAAATCACAAGTGGGTAGTGATGAAAACTTCCTACATTGTACCAGACACCAACCATTGTTTTTAGCACACATGAAATGAGATGAGTCCTTCCATCTCATTTATTCTATCTGCTTAGCCCTCTGGCAGACGCTTGTTCTAATCACAAACTGCAACGATTTTAAGTGATCGTATTTCATATTCCAAACGTGATAGAACCAAAGGGTTTTGGAAGTGGGGAGAGAGGATTACACATTATTCATTTCCCTGAATGTTTCAAGTCATATGCATTTTTTACTGGTGGTTCTTATTTCTAGCATGCATCAAAATGGACCAGCTGTTGTCTTTGTACTTCCTAAACAAACACTACAGAGTCCTAATGAAATTTTATAAGGAAAGAAGTCTGAACCCTCCACGAAGCCAAGCCCCTCCTTTTAGAATTTATAGAAACAATACCACGGAGGTTAAGGGTCTTGGTGAAGGTCACAGTCCTAATTAGTGACAAAAAAAGAACCAACTGAAACCTATGCCTTCTGACTCCCAAAGCGGAGTTTTTCCCTACCTCACAGAACTGCAGCCTAATTGGGGCATTTCGGGGGGAGGTTTGTGAATTCTCCTCCGTGTTCACACATGGTGGGGCTTAAGCACAAATCATCATTACCGAGTATGGAAAGTACAGGGACCCAGTTGAAGTGACTGGTTTTTAAGTAAGATCATTCTGTTTTCTTCATCCTGTTGGTGCTCTAACATCTCTGAGTCTTAGCTTCCAGGGACATGATATAAAAAGATCCTGATGAATAATTCAATCCTCATAAACCAAGTCAACAGCATTAATTGGTAAGGACATGTTATAGTGTAAGTTCCCTGTGGCTTATCAATGAATACTTCACAGTTTATGGGAAGAAACATTTTTTAATATGGTCCATGGTCAAGGTATAGGCACAAGATAATTACACACACAAATGCATTTCACTGGAGGATGGAGCTAATAAAATAACAAGAGGGAATCGAGTTCAAGTAGGATTTTGTATATTTAAACATATGGCTTCAGGGCCAAGTTTTATCATAGATCATATATTTATGCTTAATTATTGAGAATGTTTACAGCTTGTTTTTATGAAGCCTTTCTAATGAGGGATTCAAGCTAAGAGATTTTAAATTGAAGAGATTAAATTCCCATCTACTTTAAATTAGGTTTTTTTACTAGTATTTTTACTAAAATTGAGGCATTCATCTTGCTGTTTGCATAAGTGGAAGCTGCGTTTTAAACTCAAGATCAAATACAAATGCATAGTGAATTTGCTTTAAATTAATGTTAAAAATCACAGTAATGGTAAGTTCAGGAATTACTGTGATTATACCATTTTATATAGCCAAGTGCAAAAGAAAACTATGAGAAAATTTGATGACACCTATTTTGCAGATCTAGGAAAAATAGAATTCCCCTTTAATTTAGAATTGTACAGAAAGGGACAAATTAATTTCCATACTATCAAACAATTCGCTATTCTATTAGGAAAATATAAGCAGTATTCGGGGGCGTGTAGTGTTGGACCATGCTAGAGGAACAAAGTTGACAGAGATTTTGGGATGCTCTTTTAACAGCATCCATTGGGTACTTTGTACTCAGAACAGAGTGGAGGTAGTTGTGTGCTCAGTAAGCAGACACCTTGGCTGCCCCAAGCATACATGTCCTCTCAGATGTCTGACATGTCCTAGGTCTCTGCTTCCTTGAACTGACTTCCTGGCACAGGCTTCACCCTGAATCCCTCCCTGAGCTCCGAGGCGAAAGCCCAGTGTCATTCTTGACAACGACTAAGGCCACATGCCTGGGCTTCCCTCTCCTGAGCGGGACGGTAGCCTGCGTAAATCAGAGAGATTTAACAGTTCTTCCCACAGCAAGTCTGATAAGTTAGAGTCTTCCCTGAAATGGGAATGACAGGTCTCTACCAAGCTTCTCTAGTTATTACTTGTTGCATTTTAGAATATGGACTGACTCAGTAGCCTTCTGTAGTCTTTCTGTTGTGCCTTGGAGATCGGGAAGGCCTCAAATGATAGCTTTCCATCTCAACCCACACTCAAAAAGTGAGAGCAAAGGTTACTCCTCCCTAGCTGTTCTGTTCATTCAACAAGGGAGAATTACACTTTTTTTTTAACAACTAAAAAACGAATGGAATTCATTTCAGAAATGTTAGAAATGCATCAAACCATTTTAGCTCTAAAGCACATGTCACAGTGCTCTCAGGGCTCCCTCTTGGCTCTGCTCGTCTGCAGAGGAGGCTTCTACAGTCTTGACCAGACTGGCAGGAATGACTTGGAGACACTTTTCATTTACCTAAATGTTAAAAAGTGATACTTCGACTTAGTACAACTTAATTTAGGCTTTTTCTAATTCAGATTGATTTTCTTCCCATTAAATCAAAGAGATGATCTAATCCAACTACCTCATTTTACAAATTAACAGAGAAGCTGTGGGGTTCAATGCCGCAGCCAAGTTGTAGCAGATAACCTGAGTCCTAGACCAGCATTCTTTCCTTAAGTGATCAATGTGGTAACCAGAAATAAATTTTTTAAGTAGTTTTTTCATTTCTTTTAAATTTTTGAAAATTAAACAAGAAATGCATGAATGTATATCCATTATAAAATACCCAGTACAGAAATAGAGTGATGTCTACCTCCATACAAACACATGCTATCCACTCCCCTTTTCCAAAGCATTTCCTTATTAATCCTTTCAAAAATTCTTCTATGCATTTACATACATATGTATAGAAACTTAGAGGGGATTTAAAATTAAGTCATCTAGGGAACTTTCTTAGACCATGTTGGCATTAGCTTTTTGGGGCAGAAGCAGGAGTTTCTGAGATCCTTATTTCTCTCCCAGATGAGTCGATATGAAATGTAGGAGTAGTTAATAGGGACATTTCACAAACCTGGTTGTGTACCATCAAACTGTATCACATCCTAAAGTTTAAAAGTGAATTCTAATATGCGATATTCTGTTTTTCTTATTGGAAATTGAGTTTCTGTTTTTATGTCGTCAACTAGGGCTCTTGTACTGCGAAAGAAGAAAGTGAATGACCCACACCGGAAATCCAAATCGATTTTCTTGACAGGGCTTCCTTGGCTCTTCGTCTCAGCAGAGACATGCAACAGTGTAGAAGGCAAAGAGTCAAGAGAGTAAATTGTGTGATTCCATTTTTTTAAAATAGCTAATGATGATTCTGGTGATCCTTCCTGTTTTCCTGGTCACCTTCCTTAGCTGTCCTAACTCTCACACGACCTATAAAACGGATGCATTGTAGTAGGAGAAGAGCATAGCTTGGTTTGGTCACCTCTTCCTTCCCTGCCCTCCTTCCCATCCAGCTTTCCCCTTCCCGGTGGCGTCAGGTTTCCTAGTTACCAGCAGTAGAGAGGAAAGCTGGCCAGCTGGTCAGTTTCTTCATGAACTAGACTAGGGAGACCCAGGAGCCCCCAGGCCTGGCAGGTGTTCCAGGCCTGCTGTCTTCAGCTGTTTGACCTTGAGCAAGTCACTTCCTTTCCCATTTATCACATCTCTGAAATAAGGGAGCGAACAAAGATATTCCCTAAAGTCTCTTCCAGTTCAAAAACTCAGGTTTGTTCTTAAGTAGGAAAAAATGACGGAGCAGTCTCTAAAATTGCAGAACCTCCCAGCACTTTCATGTTTCCATTTGTGCAGTGGGCCTCCTGTGAGCACATGGACTGTTCTGCTGCACACATGCGACAGGAAGAATTGGCTTTTTCATCGTCTGTGGTAGGAGATAAGCTACCGGTGCTGTTTATTTTCCCCAAAGGACTTTGTATATGAAATGCAGGGTTTATTAAATGTACCAAACACAATAAGAGAAAAATCTGCCATCTGATGTTGAGACGGTGTTCTAGGAGCCAGGTCAGAGCACTGCGTTTGCTCACTGGAATCAGGCCAAACCAGGAACCCATCCTTTGGCTTGGTTTGATTCGTTGAGTCCGTGACGGGTTTGCGCCTGTAGAAATCAAACTGTCAGATCAGATGGTAGAGGCTGCCCTCAGACTTACATTTCTAGAGTCATGGCACCAGAGGATTGATTGTAAGTTGTTTTGCAACTCTGTCATCCTCTCCATGGCCGCATTCTGTCGGGAGAGCCAAGCCTGTACTTCAGAGAGAGAGAGCAGAGGCTCGGCTTGTCAAGGCCGGATCTGCACGCAGGTGTTAGTAAGCAAGGCTTCACTGAGGCTCTGATGGGAGCACAACAGCTGGCAGAGAAAGGAACCAAAAGAAGGAACCAGACTGGGAGTCAGGAGGCCTGAGTCTCCGTCTCTGTCTCCAGGGCAGCTGCTGAGCAGCCGCAGGGCCTTCGGCAGGTCACCTCTCCTCTCCGACTTCCGCCTCCGCACCTCGAAGTTACGGGGGTTAGAGTAGATGTTTCTTTTGGCTGAAAAGTTTTCTGTACCTAGTGGTCACACATCTCCGCAAGTAGCAGACACTAGTACAGGGCAAGGCCTATCCGCCAATACTTCAGCTCTCCATGACCATTTCAGATAAATGAGGAACGTCTACAAGGCCCTGTTCGGGATGTGTTAACAGGAGCTGGGCAGTGAGAGAAACTCAGGCTGTCAACATATCCGTTTATTCCTTCATCCTTCTATTCATTCTGGATACAGAGTAATGATCTGTGTGCAGTGCGTGCCTTGAAAGAGAATCAGAAAAACAAGAGATGTTTCTGTCCTTCAGGACCTTTTAGACCTATTTTAAAAACCAAAACACTCTCCTGAACTAACAAAAGAAGTAATGACAGTTTCCCAAATCCTCCATTACACAAAACAGGTACCTAAATATTGTTCTCATACCATCATTAACCATAACTGATTTCAAGGAAAGGATATTTTGTTCCATTGACATTTTCATCATAGACAGAAGCTGTATCTGTCTGGAGCATACACTCCGTTTTGGCGTTAGGCATCCCCACGCTCACGATCACGGCTGGGTTACCAGTCCTTCAGGAAGTTGGGAAGATTGTTGGCACCTTCATCTTCCTCTGAAGACAAATGGAACAAATGCATGCACACTAAGGTACACGCATTCATTGGGCCGTGTGAGTCTCCTTTCCAAGGGGAATTTGAATTTTAACAAAGACCAAACACGAAAAGGAAGGGTTTCTAATGATGGGCTTTCCGCCGTCAGATAGCTAGAGGAGGGCTAGTCCGGGGGCTGGAGCCGCTGTTGGAGACTTTCTCGTCTCTCCACCTGCGAGTGAAGCTCAGCGCACTTGGTGCGTCGCTAGGGAAGTGCTGGCCTCTGAACACTTTGCAGAAACCCAAAGAATGCTGGGGGGGGGGGCTGGTTTTAGTTCTGCAGACGATTTTATTTACTACAAATGTCCCCAATTTCAAATTTATCTCCCTCTCCACCAGAAATGTATCACTTTGGAGGCTTCTGAAAATTAAGTTTTAGGAAAATTCTGCCTCCCTTCCACTAGATTGCATCTACAGGTCCCAAACGAAATCGCTTCCTTGACCTACACGCATAACGTGCTATTTCTGTTCAGGTCTATGACTCAGAATGTGCCTGGCGGAAGTCATGAGAGGCGACTGCTCCTACTTCACCTGCCATAGGCAGGACGGGCCTGCCCAGTGCAGTTCAGCTAAGATTGGGGGGGTGTTGGGGTGGTCTCTTTCTCCTTAGTTCTTTCCTGAACTCACTAATTCACCTTGTACTGCTCTTCCCGATCAGTAAGTTATTGCTGAGAAATTGTTCTAGTAAGTGACGGAGATGTCTCCGAGGCAGCTTTCCCTCTCCTCCACAATCCCACCGTCCTTTCGGCTTGTGCCCTAGAATCCTTGCTCCATGTCCCAAGGAAAGTAGTTACCCCTGTTGTTTTCAGGGAAAAAAAAACATCAATTGATATCTTAGTCCTGACACCTCACCCTCTTTTAGCCCAGAATAGAGAAGCCCTTCCATATGTGTTGTCTTTTTCACTCAAGCTTAGTGTCGACACCCAGGCAGGGTGACTCCACGCTGTCCTTCTGCTGCCAGTAATCGTCCTCGCGCCTAGCTGGGAGAAAGGTTATTCTAATGAACTAGCTACTGATTCCCTTCCCATCCAGTCTTTTATCAACATGGCTCTACCAGTAAATTCTTTGTTAGCTAGGTCCTGGAATTTATTTCATGTTTTTTTAAACTTTAATTATTTTCTTACACAATTGCTTCTTTTATCTTAGAGCAGACTATGATCTTTTTCCTTCTGCGTACTTTATAATACAATTTGAACATAATGGAACATTCTAAAATAAAGTCAGTCAGGGATTTCATCATGCCAATATTAAATGCGGGGAGAGGCAAATCGTATTTAAAAAAGAAGAAAGATCTAGAGTGAAGGAGGCTGGATCTCATAATTCAGCCAGTATATGTGCGGCCCCTGCTGCATGCTGAGCCCTGGGCGAGGCACTGAGGATGTAGAAACAAGTAAGACAGTGTCCTGGCCCTCAGATGCATTTTCCGATGAGTCCATTCATAAAAACTGTGTAGTTCAAAGCTAGCAACACCCCCCAAAAGGCTGGTAGGAGCTTTGTAGCTTATTTCTACAACTGTCTATGGGATCTTACTCTAGTTGGAAGAATATGTTCTTAGTCCTGTTTTCTTGGGCCATGACAAACCCATGCATGTCCCTAAGCAACATATGGATATACGTAAACTTCATAGAGTATAACATGCTCCTGGACAGCTTTTGAAGGGAAAGGCAGAGAAATCTGTTTTGATGACTTGAGAAGAGGGGGCAATGTTTTAGGGAAGGCTGACAAGCTTCCAAAGATTTCCGACCTGTGAGTGCTCTTTCAGACACAGGATTAGGCCGAGGGAAGAGCCTTCTCGCAAGGAGGAGAAGAGGCTATGTAAGGAGGCCCAGGAGACCACCGTGCAAGAGTTAGTGAGACATAAGCCAGGCCTATCGGCATTTGTTCATATATCTGCTGAGCAAAGGTGGAGAAGGAGCTTTGGAGGCAGAGTTCTAGTAGAAGTAGTTTCTGGAAAACAGCCCCGAAACTGGCTTATTCTCACTGAGTCATCTGGCCCAGCCTCCTGCCTCCAAGTACATCCTGCTTGTGGCATGTCTGGCCAACTGCCTTCTCAGCTCAAGAGGGACGGAGAGTCCACAGCTTCCGCGTCATCTGTTCCAGAGCCACTCCCCACTTGCACTAAGTTCTTGCTTTCAAGGAGTGGAGGCCAGAGTGGGGGTGCTCAAGAAATAGAGTGGTAGAGGGGGGACGGTGGAACAAATCAAGGCAGAGGACCCCAGGTGAAGAGGAATTGTAGTGGCGAGGAAAGCGTCCCCACGTCTCCCACTTGGCGCTAGGCAGCCTGTGGGAGAGCTGGAAGGTGGAGCCAGCCGTCTGGGAACCCCGCCCTCACAGATGCCCTGTCTGGCATAGTGGGTCTCCGGTTCTGCTCTGAGAAGGCAGTGGGAACCGAGACATCCACTGCCTCCCAAGAGGAACTGTGTTTTACTCAAAAGTCTGTAACTTGAACAATCTGCCTCCCTTCCATCCTTCAAGGAATGTTCTGTAATTGAAGGCATGCCTTCAGTACCTATTGTGTTTCATGCGCTCTGCCAGCGTAGTTGCTTGTCATGCCAATTCTTGGATGCAAAGCGATCTTGAGTGGTCCAAGTGGACTTAGATCCAAGTAAAGTTCCCCTCTCTTACTCCATTCACACTGTTCATGCACCTCCACCCTCTCAGTGACTCTCCTAGAAGCAAGCCAGAACTCCTGTCTAACCAAAATCACTATCCCAGAGCCCAAACACTTCGTTGTCCTCCTTCTGTTCCTAAGCTACCATGTATTTGGTCTAATTTTATACTGTTCAATCGTTCTCTGGCTTACGTGGCTGTAACGACCTGACAGAGCAGGAAGGCGGGCAGAGGCCAGGGCAGCAGGTGCTGGGTCGGATGGCTGCAGAAACTGAGCGGAGGCAGCTCCTGGAGCAGGAGCCTGCCGTAGTCTGTGGCCCCACCGCCAACATCTGCGGTTGGTGTTGGCTAACATGCCAAACAGGCTCCTCCACCCCATTCCCCAGGTTTCCTATAGATCACCCTGCCTTCAACCTTGAGCCTCCCTCTTGGCCTTGAGTCTCATTCCCATTCGTGCCCCCCATTTTCTCCGATTAGTACCAGGCTGCAGTGAAGCCCCTGATTCCTTTCAGTCTATGGAAAAACAAAGTCCTTTCCTGCAGGGATTCAGGTCCACCTTGGGAATGGTTTTTGGCTGAAACTGCTATGGTTACACACAAAAGTTCTGATTGCCCGAGCGAAATAGCTTTCCAGCAGGCTGCAGCCGACTCCCCACTTCTGGGGCTCTGAGGAGGAGAATGGGTTAGGGCTGGGCCAGAGGACTGAGGATAGACCAGATGATCTCTTGAGATTCCTCCCAGCTCTAGGACCTAATTTTTCAAATGGCAACACTAAGACCTAGGCAAAACAAAGATACAGACTCTTTGACAGCAGGCGCCCCACCCCGCCCCCTATGACACCCCATGTGCCTGGGCAAACTTCCTCTTCCCAGCACAAGACATGGTGTAAATATGAACAGGTGGAGGGGAGCTCAGAATCTGCCCACCCCGGGGACTCGATGCTGGGGGTGTTGCGTGCATACCTGCTGGCCCAGCTCTGTGGCTCAGTGGGTCTATGCAGCTGTCAAAGCATGAGTGCGTGTGATAAATGTCCGTCCGACACCCGTCACAATTTAGGAAGTGTTCCGTGCTAATTAAATGATTCTTACATGTAAAGATTGTATTACATTTTAATAAAAAACTTTTTTTGCATTTTACTTTTTTAATATTTGGGATTTTATAGGCTTTTCTTTTATGGCCAAGTACACTTTTGTAAGGAAATGTTGACGTCTTGAGTATTTTCATTCCTTTAAAACTGTAGTTAATGTCAACTGTACGCACTGATAAATAGTATTCATATGCAATTTTCCCTCCTTTTCATCGGCTCTTTTTAAGAAACTATGTTTTGGCAAAGCGTTTTATGTAAAACTCTGCTTCACTTTACACCTTGTGAAGACTGAAGATTCTGAAAAATAAAGATGCATTTAAAATCTCTGTGCTGTTACATTGTGGAAATGGTAATGTGCATTGCTTTGCCAAAGTGGTAATTAAATGTTTAATGGCTTAGAACTCCCAGTTCCGAGCGGGGGTTCTAGCCATTACTCACCGTGCGGGAGCCTTCGTATAATAAGCCTCCGCGTTTTTGGAGAATGCACATTAGAATGGCGATCTCCTGTTCCGTTAGGAAATACGGTTATGTTGACATTATAGTTACTGTGCTGTGGTTTTGCAATAAATGTGTGTTGAAAGCACTCGTGATAAAGTGGTCCGCATTTTGTTTTTAATCAAACTCCAAATGGCAGTAGAAGTGGAGCCAAAGCTCCCCGAGCTTTTGGGCAGCGAAATACGGTGGGAAGAGGTGAGCTTGGGAGCGGGACAGGCTGGGCCGGATCCTCCTCCTCCGCCCGCAAGCCCTGAGCCCTGGGAATTCTTCAGTCTCGTTGGGTGATGCTGTGGTCTCCTCCGTTAAGAAAGTATAATTAACACGAAGGAGTGGGATAATGATACTCACCTCACATGGATTTTGTGACGATGGAATGGAGCCGCGAACATAAAGGTCCTAAAGCACTGGGCACATCTTGGTTGCCTGATTAAGTGTTGTTTGCCTTCTTCCTGTCCTTCCCTCTTGCATCCCTCCCAAAGTCTTCATTTTAATTTTCATTTCATTTTTTAAAGTATTCGAGGTAAAATTTGTTGACCCAATAGTTATTATATCCGCACGTATTTAATTCGGCCTCTGATTTATCATAGGTGTTAATTCCCAGGAAGGTTGATCACAGCTGGATTGAAAGAGTATTTGGGAAATGTGACAATGTTGTTGGTATAAGTACGCCAAACTGTTAGTCTGCTGGAGATCCACAGGGATTTGCCTTTGTGGAATTTGAAACAAAAGAACAAGCAGCAGAAACAATTGAGGTAGGTCCAGATCCGTCACAAAAACGTGGGAGAATCTCCTTTTTTAGTTCCAAAGCAAGCACACCCGTGGTTAAGTGGTGGGGAGCCCAGGCTTGGAAAAACTTGGAATGATGAATGTCCTTTAACCTTCTGGAGGGAAGTTTTTCTTAAAACTTTCTGAATTAGTTTCCAAACAGTCCTGTTCTCTTCTCGAAGGTTCCAAAGTCTTCATTTTTAAAAATACAGAAAAGCATAATGCTTTCTTTACTTCTTACTGTAAACGATTTTAATATAGAACAATCATAACTGTAGTTTTATTTTCTCTCCTTAACATTATATCATGAACATTTTCCCATGACCATGGAAAAATTTATAATTTAAAGTACCTAATTTTATTGTTGGACATTAAGGCTGTTTCTGGGGAGATTTATTCTGGGGAATACATGTTGTATATTTGTCCTCGACCTAGTTTCTGATTCTTTTCTTAGAAAAGATACCTAGAAGGAGAATTACTTGGTTCAGGTATGAGGACTTTTAGCTTCTGACAAGTACCCCCATATTAACTTAATTATTTATCCAGCTTAAGGGGGGAGCAAGCGCTACTTCTCTACACACACTGCTGACACCAAATGTGTAGGTTTTTTCACACCAAGCAATTCTCCAGTTCTCATCAGATACCAACAGCTTTTTTTTAATTTTTTAATTTTTAATTTTTAATTTTTTTACTTTTTAAAGTAAATCGTACCCCCAACATGGTGTTCGAACTCACGACCCTGAGATCAAGAGTCATGTGTTCTGACTGAGCCAGCCAGGCATCCCCAGACACTAACAGTTTAACTCAATTGTGACACTAACTGCCCGGAGTTAAGGTAGACCCCAGGCCCCACAGGTTAAAGGCTCAGTCTCACAGCAGTGCTTCCCATCCCCTACTTCAGACACCAATTGCAAGTCCAAATTATCTGTCACCTCTGCTTCTGACCAATAAAAAGCTATATATCAGGTGTTCCCATGACCCCGTCCTCAGGTTTGATAATTCGCTAGAAGGAAAATAGTGTATGTGCTAGATTACCAATTTATTATGACCGGATACAACTCAGAACAGCCAGATACGAGATGAATAGGGCAGGGTGTGGGGAAAGGGGCAGGGAGCTTCCAGGCCCTCTCCAGGCTTGGCATCACCTCCCAGCGCAGCCACGTGATCACCAACCCGGGGGCCCAGCTCCAGATGCCCTTCAGTTAGGGTTTTTAATGGAGGCTTCGTTAGGTGGGCGGATTGATTAAATCATTCGCCATTAGTGATAAGCTCAACCTCCAGTTCCTCTGCCTTCCTAAGAGGTTGGGGGGAGGGGCTGAAATTCCAACCCTCTGATCACATGGTTGGTTCCCCTGGTAACCATCCCCTATCTAGAGGCTAGCCAGGAGCCCCCAGCCACCAGTCATTCATTAGCAGACAAAAGACACATCATATTAGGGATTCAAAGGGCTTTAGGAGCTGTGTGCCTGAAAGTGGGGGCAGAGACCAAAGGTTTCTTATTGTGTCACAATCCCCATTAGGGTCCACCAGCAAATGAATTTTCAGGGATTCTCCTCAGCTGGGAAAGGTGACAAGGAGGGGTGACAGAAGGGTAAGTCATGCTGGCCTCTCCTTTCCTCTTCCTACTCTTTTCTTCACTTCTCATAAATCACACTCCCTAGCAACCCTTCAGTCCTTTCGTACATTAAAATACTGGGCCTAATGATCTTTAAGATCTGTTTGGTTCTGAATTCCAGCAAGAGGCAGAAAGGAGGCAGTGTAGGAAGGGATGGAGGGAAGGAGAGAAATTCTCAAGTAGATGAATGAAGGTGGGAAGGCCCTGTACGGGAGACTAGTTTTTCACTAGCGATGTCTTGCAAGAGCTGTTTCGTGCAGAATTTACTGGACTGGTATCACTCGTTCCCCCAAAGGAAGCTAGGTCATATTTTGGAATTTTGTCAATGAAGCAATTTTTGTGAAACTCAAGACCACATTTTCCATATTTACTTTGACATACCGGTGACTCGAAGCGCAGAAATGACCCTTCACCCTCCCATGCTCCGCTCAGTAACACTGGTAATAATTTGGGGTGCGTGCTAGATACTGTTCTAAGCGCTTTCTGTGCTTCAGCCCTCACCGCAAACCCAGAGTAGGTTGTTATTAGCTCCATTTTGCATTAGAAGAACAAATTGCCCAAGGTCAAATAGCTGGTGAGCCTTGGGGCTGGGTTTGAGCCCTGGCTGTGCAGGGTGGGGGTGCTCCAGCCTTCAACCTGGAGGAAGCAGGTCCTGAGTAACACCTTCTCCCCCTTCCCGCCCCCCAGTTCAGGCCCTCGGTCTCGTGTGCCTGTGCGAAGGAGTTTTTCCAAGAGCACTGTAGTTGTGTTGCCGGACGTTGTTCGAGGCCCCGTTCTATAATCAGTTACCCCTCACAAAGTCCTGCGAGGTAGGTGTCACTACGCCCACCTGACACATCACACAGCTGGGCAGTGGCGGCGGGTCTAGAATTCAAAAGTCCAGGGTCATCTCTCTGTGTCAGGGGCCTTCAGATCAGGGCACGTGAGTGCAAGAGGATCCCAGCATGATGGATTTAAGGAAAACCAAACACTGCCTATCCTAAAACCCATCTGAGATCTGAGACCCTCCCGCTGACTTGAGGTCGGGGCTGTGTTCTGCTTTCCCACTCCCCTTTCAAGTTGGTCTTTCTCCCACTTTGCAAATGAAAGGCAGGTCTCTCACACTTGCACTGTTACTGCGGAGGTCCAGGGGTGGAAAAAGCTCTCACTGCCCACCCCCAAAAAAAGTGGGAGGGGAGGAGAACAATTAAAAATACATGTGTCCACAATAGCTCTTCTAACCAGTTATCATGAACCCAGGGTGGGGCCTCCCATCTGTCCCTCTCTTACACATATTCCTGTCACAGACAATGTGCCATTGTTCAAGTGAGGAGCTTTGACTCATGTTGAGGTGCTCAGAATTTGGACGTGTTAAAGAGTGGGGGAGCAGGAAAGATGACCATTGTTATTGAATAACCTTGGTCACGGGAAGCCTGGGTGGCTCAGTCGGTGAAGCGTCCTACTCTTGGCTTCTGCTCGGTCCTGATCTCCGGGTAGTGAGATCCAGCCCTTCGAGTTGGGCTCCACACTCAGTGTGGAGTCTGCTTGAGATTCTCTCCCTCCCCCTCTGCCTCTGTCTCTGCTTGTGCAAGCTCTGTCTCATAAATAAATAAGTAAATAAATAAATTTTTTAAAAAAAATAACCTTGGTCATTTAATCACCTTTTCCATTCCCCAAATACTGTCAAAGATTGCCAAGCTCCTGAGGGAGTCCCAGGAAAGCAAAGCATGGAGAGTATGAGAGAGAAATGGTGAAGGTGACAGGACTTTATCTCCCATGTGACACATGCATGTCAAGGCTGCACCCCTTTCCTAACTGTATCTCTCCTGGACTATTCAAGAATGAGGGGCGCCTGGGTGGTACAGTCGGTTAAGCGTCCGACTCTTGGTTTCAGCTCAGGTTGTGCTCTCAGGGTCGTGAGATGTAGCCCCACAGCCTCACATCACTGGGTGCTCAGCGTGGAGTCTGCTTGAGAGTCTCCGTCCCTCTGCCCCTCCCCCTGCCCCACACGCCCCTAATTTCTCTCTCCCTCCCTCCCTCCCCCCCCTCAAATAAATAAATCTTTAAATAAAAAAGAATACTCAAGATTGGAATAAAGCACGCCGCTTTTGAAGCCCAGCCTCTCTGCCTGTTCCCCATTCTCAGTTTTGAGGAACAACTCGGGGAGTGCTCTCTGTCCCCTTTGCCGCATCTACTCCCCGGACATACTCAGGAAGAGGGAAAGAGGACGTAGGAAGTTCCCCATGTACTTCAGACAGATCAATAGCATACCTTCAAGTAAGAGACACAAGGGAAGAGCCAGTGAGTACTGCATATTTTCTTGGACATTTATTCGTACTTTTTAAACAGCTTTATTGAGGTATAATTGCCATGCAACTAGGCTCACATATTTAAAATCTACACCGTATGTTTTGACACGAGTACACACCCATGAAACCATCACCACCGTGAACGTAAGGGAACATAGCTCTCACCCCCTTTAATATCCCTCCCTCCCTTCACCCCAACAGTCAACATACCCCATCCTTAGGCAATCATTATTCTGCCTTCTGCCACCATAGTTTTCTTTTTCTAGAATTGCATATACACGGAGCAGTAGAGTACGTACTCTATTTTTGCCTGGCTTCGTTTACTCAGAGTAATGATTTGATATTCATCGATGTTGCTGTGAGTATCACTAGTTCATTCCTTTCTACTGCTTTTAGATCCATTGTATGGATCTACCACGATGTGTTAATCCATTCACCTGATGAGGGATAATTGGGTTGTGTCCAGTTTGGGGCCCTTACAAATAAAACTGCTATGAACATTTGTGTATAAGTCTTTGTGTGGACACATATAGTCTTTTCCCTTGGGTAAACAGCTAGGCATGGAATGACCGGATCACATAATAAACGTATGCTTAACTAGTTACGAAACTGCCGCACTGTTTTCCAAAGTGGTTGTACCATTTTACCTTCTCACGAGCAGTGTAGGAGAGTTCCCGGTGTCCCCCTACACTTGGTGTGATCTGCCTTTTTAATTTTAGTCATTTTAATAGCGTGTTGTGGTATCTTATCACGGCTTTATTTTGCATTTTCCTAACAACTAATGATGTTGGTCATCTTCCCACATATTTATTTGCCATCCATAAACCTCTGGTGAAGGGTCTCTTCAAACTTTTTGCCCATTAGTTATTGGATTGTTTGTTTTCTTGTTACTAAACTTCGGTTTTTTGTCTATTCTAGATTTGTCGGTAGTGTCTCCTAACCTGTGGTTTATCTTTTAATTATTTTAACGAAGTTCTTAATATTCATGAAGTCAAATTTATTAATATTTTCTTTCGTAGATTGTGCTTTGGATGTCATATCAGGTCCCTACCTACCCCTAGCTCCTAAAGATTTTCTCCTAAAGGTTCTATCATTTTTATTAAATTTCATCCAAAGAGTCCCAAATACTGTAAGTCCATATTCATCTTTTACTTGGGTACAAGTCTCCTCAGCATCATTGCCAACTCTCTATCATTTTTATTTTTTTTAATTTTTTACAGGTTATTTATTTATTTATTTGTCAGAGAGAGCAAACAGGGAGAGAAGCAGGCAGAGGGAGAAGCAGGTTCCCCACGGAGCAAGGAGCCTGATGCGGGACTGGATCCCAGGATCCTGGGATCATGACCTGAGCCCAAGCAGACGCTTGACTGGCTGAGCCACCCAAGCATCCCTCTCTCTATCATTTTTAATTCCTACTGTAGATTTCAGTGTGCCCACTCTAGGAAGAGTGCTTTGTGGATTCTTCTGGAAATAATGCACTTGACAACAAGCATAAAAACATGTTTTGCAAGTCCTAAGACACTCACACTCCTCTCTCTCCGCTGTTAATCTTTCTCGTTCTAGTGATAAGTAACAGCTATTCTACACCACCGCTCTCTAAAATTTTACTTGACATTTAATAACTGTCAAAATACAAGGAACTCTATAATGTTTGATGTTAATAATAATCATAGTATCTCAATCCCAGTCATTTTTAACTGAGATCTCAGCTTCACAGGAAATTTTTAAAAATTAACATTATAATTCACATATATATTTTAGTTGCAAAAAGCAGGATAGTGTGAACAATAAAAGACTTTCAACCTTAAAAATACATTAGGATAAAATTCTGTGGGGGAAGTGGAATGATATACACCTTTAAAGGGTAAAAGGAACAATGTAAATTTTCCAGTTGTTAAAGCGGGGCCCTTCTTGTATTTTTAAAAATGCTGTGCCTTTTAGATTCTATTCGTTGCACTTAAGAGATCTGTTTTGTTTTAAATGTCAGTATTTACAGTATGCTGGCAATTACGTTCTTTGTGGATCTTTAAACTATGATGAAAAATTCTAGAAGTCAACGTAAAAACTGTGAGTATGTAACTAAATTCTTCAAAATTCTTTCAGAAACGATGTGGTTAAAAAAATAAAAAGGAATAATTATTAGCCATTGCTCTACCCCACGGCACCCCACATGAAAGAACTAGCAGGTGTGTGCATGGTGCTGGCTGAGTGCTGGGCATACTCCTTGGAGGAGGGAGATGAGATTTTCAGAGACCTGGATTGCCTCAACACATAAGACTGTTTCTGCGTATGACCCAGGCAGGCAAATGTGAATGTGTCAAATTCCTCTTTTCTCTGCAAGGGAATTTAAAGGTAAAGATCAGAAGCCAAGCCAATCTTATACCCTGTGGATGGAGCATCTCCTTGGTGGGGCATTTGGGTGGAGGGAGGAGATGGAAGACATGAGCCAGGAGAGTGAGTTCTGAGGCACAGCATGGATGTCTGTGAGCTGGTGCGCTCCCGAGGTTACAGGAGTCAGTTACTTCAGCCATCTTAGCAAGCTGGTATGACTGGATATGGGGGCTGGAGCCTAGAGAGGGGGCAGCCAACCCCCTATTCCCTCAGCCAGCCCAGTCTATCCATGGAATCCCTGTGTGTCTACTCCATTCTTGCATTGTTACTGGCCAATCTAATCTTCATTCTTTAGCCCCAATTCCACAGAGAGCCGATCTTTTGATTGGCTTAGGCGATTTCCCTCTGGGCTTTTGGGCAGAGTCCTTCATGCCAGGCCACCCTGTGGCAGATAGAGCCAATCACTGGTCATCCTTAATGCAAAGACCAGGCTAATGCTGCTTGCCTGATGGGAGGAAGACTGGCGTGGGGGTGGGGGTTGTTTCAGAGATTTGGGAATAATCGACTTGACAGTAAGTACCATGACTGGTGCATCCATTTGAGTGTCGTTCTCTGGGGTTGAGATGGAAGTCCAGTCTTCTCCATGCTTGCTTGTCCCAAGCCCTTCCCACAAATTAAGTTGAAGTATTGGCCTTTATATCATTATTTAGGGAACATGGTCCTATATAGACATTAAAATAAAGATCAAAGAAACACAAGAACTTTAAGTCCACAAAGATGCCCTAAGCAGCAGAAGGCAAACTGCTTCTTGCTCAGATCAAAGTACTAGAAGTAGAGGGTCAGGAAGGAGCCGTGGAGGAATTCCAGAAACCTCAGGCCTTTCCCCAACTCCTGAAGTAAGGAAAAAGGTGACGGGGGGGCGGGGGGGTCGGTCTTAGTATCCCAGGGAGCTTTGATGTAGGGGCTTATCCAAGTGCTATTTTGGAGAACAGGGACCCAGGAAACCTAGAACATCTGGCACACTAGCTTTGACGGCTCAAGAAGAACAGATGTGATGGGACCCTCAGGAGAGGTTTGACCAGGTGCCCCGGGTGACCAGGGTCGTGTAGGCAAGAAGGGAGCTCCTTGGAGATGAAGGGCCACTGAAATCACCTTGACTGGCTGTCTTTCCCCCCAGAATGAGCCCTACCATTAAAACTGGGGAATTAGCTCTAAAAGAGACAGAAAAAACTAGAAAGTGTGATGCAATGTTCTAGTAAGCTGGACAATGTATCCAATGTGGAGACTCTTTGAGTAATGTCATTTTTAGGAATTCACTCTGCCTTTCTGGCTGTGTACGCGCAAGGGTCGACTTGGCACCATTGTTCGTAACAAGACTGAAACACCGCCAGAAATCCCATGACTGGGGTTTGGTTAAATAAGTGGGGTGTAGTGGTTAGGAAAAAAGATGGCCGTGGAGCCCTGTGCAGGAAGAGGGGCAGACGGCTTGGACGCTGCCCGTCCTACAGACCGGAGCCCATGCTGCCGTCAGCGGGGGCTCAGCCCGAGGCCAAAGCCACTGGCTGCCGTCTCAGAAGACTTTGGGGATGCAAGAAGAATCTGAAATTTCATCCCAAAGAATGAAATGATTCTTACGAGTTTGCTGTTCAAATTGCTACTGGTCATACTTTAGATTTCACACGAAGGTGAGGAGCCGAGGTTGGTCAGCGTGGTCAGCCGCGGTTTGGTGGCACAAAGTAGACGCTCTCATCACTGAGAACTGTAGAGAAGCCAGATAGTTTTTGGGTATTACATTTTCATGGGTTGTTTTTTTTCTCCTCTCTATTCCCCTTATGTTCTTTTTTCTGTCTAGATCGAAGGTGATTCATCATAGATATTGTACACGATTTGGTAATTTTTTCTGCGTATGAGATGTTGAAATAAAAAAGCTGACGTTCTTTTTTTAAAATCCATTTTCTTAAGATGTAAATTCCCAAGCAGAATTTATTCTTGAAAGACTCATAACCTAAATGGAATTAAATACCCAAAATTAAACATACTGCTTCAAGGTTATTTTGTTTAACATAATGAATGCTATAGAGAGACGCCAACCCAGCTGACAAATATTAGAATTATTATTTAATCAAATCTCTATTATTCTGCCCTGTAATATTTTAAATTGCTTAACATCTGCTGGTTCACAAACCCCGTAATGTTCTTCCTAAAGTTCTCCTACTCACATTCTCTTGCAGTATTATTTTTTTTTTAAGATTTTATTTGTTTATTTGAGAGAGAGTGAGAGCGAGAGAGCTAGCCTAAGTGGGCAGGGGTGGGGGCAGAGAGAGAGGGAGAAGGAGAAGCAGACTCCCCTCTGAGCAGGGAACCCGATGTGGGACTCGATCCCAGGACCCTGGGATCATGACCTGAGCCGAAGGCAGACGCTAAGCCAGCTGAGCCAGCCAGGCGCCCCTCTTGCAGTATTCTTTTTAACCCTCAGTCTTTCTCCTGTTTATTTGCTATTTTGAAGTGCTCACGTGTGTGTGAACGTAAAATTAGCAGCTTTCACAATCATTAATTATTGCGGCATTTTACTTTTACAACACTAGACATACGTATATCGTTCCACTGACAGAATTTGAATATGAGAAACACTGATTTTCACTTCTAGAATTATCTAGACCTTTATGGTGCGTGTCCTGCATTAACAGTAAATCGGAGAGGCATGCCCTGTGCCCACGTGGGAGTCGACATGCAGATTTGATCCAGCGGCAACCTGTGTAGCCGGGACTGACCGGGCACAGACTCAGGGGTGCTGTAAACCACGGCGAAGCACGCGGTCAGCCATTTAGACTTCCCACAGCTGCGGCTGGCGGCCAGTTTTTGGCTGAACGTCAAGGTGAAAGCCAGGCTGGTGCATTTAATGTGCACACACACAAATGTACACATTTGCATGTGTCTTGTTGCCAGCCTCTGTCCACCTCAGGGAAGGGGAACTTGGGGCCCAGGAATCAAGAATCGGAGACCCGGTGTTCACTGGATATCTTTTAGTACTGTTTTTTGATTTGTTTTGTTTTTACTCCATGCGTGTATTCCTTTTAAACACCTGCTATATTCATTAAAGTAATTCATTAAAAATATATACTGAAGGGAAGTTGTGAGCTCACCTTCAAGCAAAGAAACCCTGTGGGTCAAGGCTGCAGATGGTCAAGTGGGGATCTGGCGCTGTCTTGGTTATCCCTGGTTACATCTGGGAGAGTTTCGTGACACGAGCTATTTGGGGCCCACTCCTCTGGGAAATCAGGGAGATTTACTGGGGTGGGGGAAGTAGAGCCTTGTGTTTGTGAGTGCTCAGTGTCCCAAGTATGTTGGGGGGTGCTGCTGTGTCCCATTAGCCTCTGGACTCTGGGTACAGTCCTAGGGAAAACTGTCTCTTTTATTAATGTTTTTTAAAGATTTTATTTATTTATTTCAGAGAGAGAGAGAGCATGTGCAAGCATGAGTGGGGGCAGGGCAGAGAGAGAAGCAGACTCCTTGCTGAGCAGAGAGCCTGATTCGGGGCTCCATCCCAGGACCCTGTGACCTGAACTGAAGGCTCAGCTTAACTGACTGAGCCCCCCAGACACCCCAAACTGTCTCTTTTAGTGTTTGGAAGGACCTTGTGAGTAGGGATGAGTTTTGAATAACTTCAGAGATATGACTCCAGACCGTGAGGCCTGAACCCCTCCCTGCAGTTACCAGCATGGTCAGCACAGCCACGGAATTAGAGCCCCAGCTCCTTAAGCACGGGTCATCCTGGTGGCAGCTCGGGATGAGGAGAGAGGCTTTGCCTGAGTCCATGTCAGATGGCCTGCAAGGGTTCTCCAGTGAATCATCTGGGGTGACCTAGTAATGTAACTGGAGGCACAGGATGACCTGAGCAGAGGGCCAGGCTGGGACTGGAGCAGCTGGGCCTGGGAGGTGGCCCAGGGCCATAGAGACCACCATTTGAAAGGCTCTCTTCAGGGACTGAAAGGCTCTCTTCAGGGACTGAAAGGCTTAGGAACTCACAGGGCTGCAGACCAAGACAAGAAGGCATTGCTTGGTGTTAACAGCTGGGTGTCTCTTAGCTAACAGAAACTCCCCTTTTAGAATGTTGCCATTCCAGGGCGCCTGGGGGCCTCAGTCGTTTGACGAACTGTCGTTTGGTTTTGGCTCAGATCATGGTCTCAGGGTAATGGGATCGAGCCCCGCAGTACACTCTGTACTCAGAGGGGAGTCTGCTTGAGATTCTCTCCCTCTCCCTCCCCCTTTGCCCCTCCTTCCGCTTGCATGCGTGCTCTCTTTCTAAAATACATACGTACATATATACACACGTACATTAAATCTTTAGAATGTTGCCATTCCAGGGAACAACATTCATCCAGTTGGCTCTGCAAGAAAGACATTTTCCCTGGTTTCTGTGTGAGGACAGTGAGTTCAGGGAGCCTGATTTCTCCAGCAGATGGCCCAGCCCTGAGTAGCACAGCAGAGTCTGAGACAAGTTATAGGCGGCAGAGAAAGGCCACGCCGGGGCAACACCAGAGCACCTGGCTAGAAAAGAGCAGACGAAAAAATACCGTGTACGGGATTTTTTCAAAAGCTCTGGGAATCATAGAATTTGGCAGGGATTCTGGGCCCAATCCTTCCATTTCATAGGCCAGAAAACTGTAACCCAAACTGAGGAAGAGATTTGCTGGGGTCACGCAGCTGGTAAGTGGTAAAGCTCGGACTCTGAGCTCTCGACAGTCTGCCCGGCACCGCTCTCCCGCACAGCGGACACTCAGCGTGGGCACTAGGACAGGTGCCTGTCCGCTGCAAGCTGCCAGAACAAGTGTGGGTCAATATCCTCTGTCCCCAGATGACACGTACCAAGTAAGAATAAAATTTTTTAAAAAGATTTTATTTATTTATTTGTCAGAGAGAGAGAGAACAAAAGCAGGGGGAGCAGCAGGCAGAGGGAGAAGCAGGCTCCCCGCTGAGCAAGCAGCCCGATGCGAAACTTGATCCAGGACCCTGAGGTCATGACCGCAGCTGATGGCAGACACTTAACTGACTGAGCCACCCAGGCGTCCCTAGATTTTCATTTTGAATATAGAGGATTGAATTGTGCTGTATGACTTTGGAATCAGGATTTGGAAGCCAGCACCTTGTCAGGGAAGATCTGACCCTCGCCCAGGTGTACCTCTTCTTGTCAACAGCACCTCACTGACTATGTGGGGTGATCGTCTCCTTGCTCAGAGACACAGTTGTGATCCAGGGGGCCCTGTACTCTGGGCATAACCATCCCCCAGTGTGGCCCGTCTCTGCCATGCAAGAGAGGAGCCCTGGGTTTTGTTTTTCATCGAAACCTCCCTTGCCCTGACAGGGAGTAGGGGCGAGGCTCTATTTCCTTCTCCCCGAGAAATGAACCTCTCACCTCACACTCTGTTGTTTTTCTCACTCTTAGGCATCCTCTTCCTTCACAGACCATAGGTGTGAGCTCCCCTAAGCCAAATCCCAAACGGATGGTTCCCCAGCCTGGGACTATCTTTACTTCTTTAGGGTAACAACTTGTCCAGGGCCTTTACTTGTGCAGGGCCACTGCCACCATGCAAGGTGTCCCCCAAACTCGACGTCCTTGAGACTCACGGCGGTGACAGTGACAAGACTCATTACTTCAGGGTTATGCATGCAAAATCAGTGCCATTTTCATTTTTAAAAAATCTGTAGTTCTGACCATGTTAAAAATCCAAACATCTGTGTTTCAAAGCAGGCATATGATCAATTAGAGAAATACTTCCATCTTTTTGACCAAGGATTAATATATTTATACACAAGAGTTCCTTTGTATGCTCTATACACGAAGCAGCAGGGAAAAGATCGCCACTTAAGAGAGAAAGGACAGAGCACCTCCCTTAAAAAGTAGACATGTAAATGGCCAGTATGATGTATGGGAGAAATGACCACTCACGAAATATATTTAAATGAAAATTTAAACAACTGCACTTAAAAAAAATTGATAAGAAGCACATGGACTCTCTGGGTTGAAATTCTGGGTCCATCACTGTCTAGCAATGTGACTTTGAGCAGGTCACTTAAATTTATTAAACTTCGGTTTCCTCATCTGAAAGTTGGCCTGCGAGTAGTACTTTGTTGTCGGACCGCCGAGAGAGCCGAGGAAGGTGTCGGTGCACAGCCCCTGATCCGGGGTTTGGAGGGGCCAGCACTTACAGTGTTGGCTCTTAGGGCTGGTCATAAGAAAATGAGGACACGCTGCTGGAGGGAGTGTATTCTCATCAGCAAGAGGCCTGGCCAGAGAACTTAAGAGCCTTCGCTCCTGGGAATTTATCCTAAGGATATACAGTCAGAGATGTGGATAAGAAGTTCCATAAAAGTATGTTTTGCTAAAGAAAATTTTGAAACGAGTGAGTGGTTTCAATAAATTATGATAAATTTATGTAAAAGAGCGATATGTTTGTATAATAGAGTAAAATAAATGTATGTAATAGAATAGATAAATCTATGTAACAGAAATAAAATTTATATTACAAAGTTTTAGGCCAGTCTGTTTCAAATATTATGCAGACTTTTCAAAGTAAATATTCCTCAGTGGTGTAAACAAATCAAATATATAAAAATTGAACTCTCTTTCAAGGGGGAAGGGTGGGGATACATCGCTACTTGTGGAGCTCTGCAAACAAGGCTGTCTCTCCACTCCCTGACCCACGGCTAGGGCAGCCCGTGAAAGGGTCTTGAGGCTCACAGAATGTTTAACGATGTGGGGAAATAGGGATACAATGTTACATATCAAAATCAGAATAATACCTCTGAAACCAATAGTACATTATATGTTAATTGAATTTAAGTAAAAATAAATAAATTTTTTAAAGATCAGAATAAAAACCATGTATGTAGTGTGTCTTAATTTTATAAAGCACTCTCAAACTCACACACAGTTACAAAAAAATGCCTGGAAGAGAACATAATGAAGTAATGATGGCTATTTCTTGGTTGGATTTTGAGGAATTTGTATTTTCTTTTTATAAGATTCTTGGGGTTTTTTTTCCCCCAAGTGTTTTTTTAATTTAAAAAAAATTTATTTAGGGATGTCTGGGTGGCTCAGTCGGTTAAGTGTCTGCCTTCGCCTCAGGTCATGATCCTGGGATCCTGGGATCCTGGGATCGAGTCTCACATCAGGCTCCTTACTCAGCAGGGAGCCTGCTTCTCCCTCTGCCTGCTGCTCCCCCTGCTTGTGCTCTCTCTCTCTCTGACAAATAAATAAATAAAATCTTAAAAAAAAGATTTATTTATTTATTTTATAGGGGAAGGGCAGAGGGAGAGGGAGAGAATCTCCAGCAGACTCCCCGCTGAGTCCGGAGCCTGACACAGGACTCGATCTCATGATGATGAGATCATGACCTGAGCAAAAATCAAGAGTCTGATGCTCAACTGACTGAGTCACCCAGGTGCCCCTCCCCCAGATTTCTTTAATGAACATGGACCATAGTTATAATCAGGAAAAAAATAATTAAAATGTTTCATTCTTTTCTTTCCCAATATCTACCCAACATTCAGCTGTCAACAAAAGTTAAGGTTTGTCCATTTGGTGATGCCTCCCCATGATGAAAAAAAAAAGTGCTATATCTGTATTATGAGTTATAATTAAGTCCAGATACAGTGTTTTAATTACTACGGTTATCTAAATGTCATGGCCGCACCAAGTGATACACAGTGATTGCACCCCCTTCTCTGTACGCTCTTGTTTTTCCTGGTGTTAACAATTATCTCATATTGGGAAGGAGGGGGCTGGGACGAGGATAGGACAGAAGGGAATCTGGAGTGTTTGTGAAAGTTCTCTCTCTTGCCCTGGATGGTCATTACAAAGGTATTAACCCTATATGCACTAAGCTATACTTTTGTTCTGTGTGATTTTTCTGTACGTGTGTTTTATATTAATAAAAAATGCTTTTTTAACAAATCATGTAAGAACCAACAAAATGTCTTTTTTTCTTAGTTTTCTTTGAACCCAAATTTAAGTCTTTCCATACATAGTTTTCTAAGAAGTTTTTTAAAAAGATTTATTTATTTATTTTAGAGAGTGTGTGCATGCATGGGGTGGGGGGAGAAGCAGAGGGAGAGAGAGAGAGAATCCCAAGCAGACTCTGCTAAATGTGGAGCCTGATGGGGGTTCAATCCCACAACCCTGAGATCATGACCTGAGCTGAAATCAAGAGTTGAACACTTAACTGACGGAGTCACCCAGGCACCCCTAAAATAACAGTTTTATAAAATAAATCTTCATATAATTTTTCATACAAACCTGCCAGATAATCTGCCTGTTATTGTTCCTGGCTCTCTCTGGATGCATGCTGTCCTCCTACACTAACCTGGATTGTTGCTCTCTGGGCCTGTTGCATGACTGTCAGCTTAATATCGGTCCTCACCCCCTTCCTGTGTTAGGTCCCCTTTCTCTTGGATCCACATTTTCTTTGTTTTCTCTCGTTTTACTGAAACAAGAGTACGTGTGATAAATATTTTGAGATTCTGCATGTCTATCTTTATTCTACTCATATGACTCATAGTTTGGCTGGGTATAAAATTCACAACCAAATATTATTTTTACTTCAGAATCTTGAGGATAATTTCCATTGCATTCTAACTTTAAATCTCATTAGTAAGAGGTTTATACCATTCATATTCCTAATCTTTTTTGTCTGTTGGAATCTTCTCTTTGAGGTTGTTGTTTTGAAATGTCATGTTTTTGTGCCTCTTGGTTGTAGGCACTGATCTGAAGACTTTATCTTTCGGTTCTGCAAATTTTCCCATAGTCTTTGATAATTTCCTGCTGTGAATTTTTCAATGGGCTATTAGACCTCCTGGATTGATCCTCTAATTTTTTTTAAAGATTTTATTTATTTTATTTATTTATTTTAAAAATATTTTATTTATTTGAGAGAGTGAGAGATCACAAGCGGCGGGGGGAGGACAGAGAGAGAAACAGACTCCCCACTGATCAGGGAGCCCAATGTGGGACTCGATCCCAGGACCCTGGAATCATGACCTGAAGGCAGATGCTTAACTGACCAAGCCACCCAGGGCCCCAAGATTTTATTTTTTAAGTAATCTTTATACCCAACATGGGGCTCGAACTTATAAGTCTGGGATCAAGAGTCACATGCTCCACCAACTGAGCCAGCCAGGTGCCTCAATCCTCTCATTTGCTTATCTTTTCTCTCCTATTTTCCATTACTTTGTTTTTTCATTCAACTTTTTTTGGGAAACTCCCTTTATCATTAAACCCTTTTATTTTTTCTGCTGTCATATTTTTTTAACTTCTAAGAGCTTTAATCTGTCCTTTTCATTTTACCTTGTTATTTCAGGAATGCAATATCTTATTCTGAAGAATTATGGTGTTTTTGAAATGTTCTCTATATATACCATCTCTGTTTTCATTGAGTTCCTCTTGGCCTTTCTTTCATGTTGGCACTTTTTTCTCTGATGTCTGTGACCCTTATCTGCACATTCCTATTTATGAATGAGGTGCTGAAAACTGACTGCACGTTCTCTGTACTGGGACACTGCTTGTTAATGAGCGTACCTCACTGTAGGATTGTTGCACAGATGACCAGCTGGCTTATTTTTTCAGATTCTGTAGACTTAGTGTGATTCTTCAACGAATCATCTTCCAATCTCCTGCCTAGGGGAGGGGATGGGGGAGAAACTTGGCTGCCAGAATCTTGGAGTTAGCCAAAAGGCAACTGCTGAATCCCACCGATAATCATAGTCTGTTTCTTAACCCTCTAGTTGTCCAAACAGACCCTCACCAAACACCCACTTTGTGCCTGGTATCTCCGTGTCCAATCTGGTTCAGTGTCTCAAGGGAACATACTTATTGCCCTCTGTGGAGACAAAGGAGTAGTGACTTAGCTTCAAGACTAGAGAATGAAGTCATCTTGAGGGTCTAGCTGAAGCTTACGCACAGATTTTCAACCAACACCTCATTTTCAGGCTCCCACCTTAACCCCACCTTCCCTGATATCAGGTCTTCCAATTTCTGATTCTTTCTAAAATTGCTTAGGTGCTTAGGTTTGACCCATACCCACTCTTCCAGGTGCTTGCTGTTCCTCTATCTGCTTTCTGTATTCAAGTATTATGATTTGGGATTATAGATATATGCTAGTTTTATTGAAAATAGTGACAGCTTTTGTTTTTTGTCCTCTTTGCTTTTGGAGTGATGTTGAGAGGAGAAATGTCTTCACGCCACCATTTAAAAATCCCTAAGTCTCTCTTTTGGTTTTTACCTATAACTGTGCTTATATTTTTACTTTCCTGTATCCTTCAAATTTTCTACAATAAACATATATTACTTTAACAACAAAAACACGCACACACAGAGTTATCCGAAGACAAGAAGGCCCAAGAAGTCCTAGAGCACCCGACCCTGCAATTCCCTTCCTCTTTTGCTGAGCCACCTGGGCTGCGGAAGTCCCCTCTTCTTTCATACTTCAGCTTCCTGACACCATGCAGCCATCTATGCGGCCTCAAGCACCTGCCAGAGAGAACACAGCCTCCAGGTAGGACAACCTTGGCTTCCTCATCTGTGGGCCAGGGCTGGCTCTGGAGCAGCCTTTGCCAACAATGCAAGCTAATTTGCATGCAGTGTGGATCCCTTAATGCATTCTGATTGTCATGCGTCCAAAGGCACAACAGTTTTGTTTTTGTTTTTTAATAAAGAGAATTCGGTGTGTGTGTGTGTGTGTGTGGTGTTTTGCCACTGTACCCATAGGTTTTCATTCCCACTGGTGCCATTCCAGTCAATAGGGGGTGAGCATTAGCTAGGTATTCTCCATTACTACTTCCTACAGACCTGTCCAGTCCCTCTGTTTGGACATACAGGTGGCCCTTGTGACGTAGGCACTGGGCCCTTGAACACTCTTAAGCTTCACTGCCTCTACTAGGTCCAAGAGAATCAGAGACCCCAACATCTAACACACCCCACAGGCTCCCACAAGCTCTGGACTCATTATGTTAACAGGAACCCAGTGAGAAATCCCAAAGCAGAAGTACTCATAGTCCCCTGAGCTCTCTCTGATCGGGCCCCAGCCTGGCCTGAGGACACTGCTACTTCATGTGTCCCAGTAAGCTAAGGGATTCCAGCACTCCGGCCCAGGAATGCTCTTTTCCTCCTCCTAACCACTAGGGGCACAGGCTTTGAAGCCTGACCTACAAGTAGAATTCGCTAGGAGTCCTGGGAGGATTGATCCAACCAATGAAGCCGGGACATTGCTCTCTGAATTTAACATGCCCATCCACTCATCTGTCTTTCTGACTTGGTGGGCTGAGGCTTCGAGGTTGTTTTTACTTAATCCAGCAAAAACTATATTGGGCTTCTCCCACTTCACTGGTTTATTCATTTTTTCAGACAGTTTTGGTTTTTATTAAACTTAGCCTTATAAATACCTCATAAAATAGCCCTCATCAATACTCCCCTACTGGACTCACGCATTTCCATCCTGGGGCTGTTGCCCAGAAGAGCTGCTAAGGCAACGGGCAGAAAAATCTCCAGCCGTGTTGCCTTTGGTGTACCTTGTGTCCCTACTTACAAATTTGTCCCTAATCGCTTTTCCAAAAAGGGTTTAGAGCAACATGCGTGTATGTACATATCCTCACAAGTAGAAAGATACCCTCTATGAAAGTCAAATTCTATGTGGACATTTCCTCCACCCTGAGAAGACCATCTATTATCCCGGGGCTCTGACTGACTAGCCCACGCCAAGAGGGGCCCACACACATACGCACGAAGACACAATTACATTTGGAGACAGGATATCATCTTTAATAATGCCACAGCCCAACATCCTTTTTGTTGCTGTAGCATGTTGAGTGTGTGTGTGTGTGTGTGTGTGTGTGTGTGTGTGTGTGTTCCTGAACAGATGAAGGGCCAGCAGAGACTCCCAAGCAGGTCTCAGCCAACAGCTCTACCGAGCAGCAACTGGAAGATGGTCTCCATGGTGGCACGGAGGTTGGACTCCTGCCTCCCTTTCTCTTGGGCCACCTTTCCTGCATTCTGAGGGCAAAGCTGAGGCCCGTGCCAGCCCAGATTAAAGGGCTTCTTAGCAAAGATTGATCTTCAGTCCCCAGCCCTCACTGCCTCTGACCAGAGGGATGTCCCTGGGCAAAGTACAGACTGCTAGACAAAGGTGAACAACCTGGGCCAGCCTTGGTCCCCAGATCACACTGGGGCAGCACCACAGCGGCCCAGCCCTGGGCGGAAAATCCAGAGCTTCTGGGGCCAGCCAGAGAGGACAGCCTCAGCCCGTGAGGGCCACATGAGCATCGTTTCCAGCCCAAGCCTAAGAGCCTGCTGTCCTGCCTTCTCCACTCTCCAGTTCCTCGCATGCCCAGGAGGTCCACAGCCCAGACACAGCAGGGGAGATCAGCGTGGTAGTGGGTCGCAGGGAGGCCATGAGAGACCTGGGCTGAGCCAGAACTGCAGCCACGTGCCAGCCCGAAGCCAGCCCTCTCCCCCATGGTCACCGCCAGCCAGAGCTCTTTGAAGTCGGATGGGACCCTCACAGGCAAGGCAGCAAGTTCTTGGCCTAGTGCAGAAGGAGAAAACCAAACTGGCTCCACCGTCCCATTTCCACCTGCTCTGTGCCTTAAGGAGGCAAGGAGCCCAAGTCCCCAGGACAGTGTTATCAGCTGTTGGGGAAGCACCGTTGTCCGGGTGAGGCCTCAGGCCGGAAGCTGTGTTTGTTCAGTGGGCTGGGATAGTAGGTGGTTGTGTACACGTTGGTCTGCTGCAATGGGTAGAAATTGGCTCTGTCATCGGGGATCAGGTTATTCTTGTTCAGGGTCTGTGGAAGAAGGAAGGAACCAGAGAGCAAGGGTAAGGGAGAGAAAGGGGACAGGCCAGGGCAAGCAGATCGGGAACCAGTCAGTGAAAAAACACTGTGGCTGCTGACACAGTTCACAAACCAGTGCGCCCTCCCCCACGCCCAGCCCCGCCCAGGTCAGGGCCGGAACCACAGCACCCTTCACCCTGCACTCAGCTTCTCTATGAAGCCTCCCACCTTGAACTCCATGGGTGTGTACTTCTCATTCTTGGGGGTGCCCCCACCCTTGTAGTGCAGGTGGTTGGGGGTGGCAGGATGGACGAGTGTGGATTCCTGGGACTGGCGTTGGCAGTGCTGGCAGGACAGGTACACTGCCAAGGTCAGCAGGCCAGAGCCCAGGAAGCAGGAGACACCTGTGGCTACCAGGTGGATGAGACTGAACCCTGGGAGAGGCAGAAGCAAGTGGTAAGGAAAGGGCCACCATGAAGAGGAGAGACTCCACTCCTGACTGCCTCCCAGCAGGAGGCTCTGAGACATAAAGGAAAGGGCTTTGAACAAAAACAGGAAGGCTGGGCAGCCTGCCACCAGGGGCCTCTTTCACAGGACACCTGTGGTTTAGGTCAGAGGAGGCAACCAGAGGGTGTGGAGTTGGGTGACTCTTCTTGAATACACACTTGATGACTGCCTCCTAGTCGGGGGACAGAGACGGAACCTCCCGGACTCCCCTACACATGGTCTAGAGCAGCCGGGACCTCCACAAGGGTTATCTCTCTGGAGCAGGAAGTGGAGAGACTCCAGATTTCAGAGTAGGGCTGGTCTCCTCTTTGGGGAGGAGAGGTAGAAAGACAGTGTCATGAGGTGGGGCAGGTTCCTTTTACCTCCACAGCTGGTGGCCTCCTCCATGCTGGAGGCAGGCAGGATCACTGCAGGAAGACAAGCAGAGAGGGGGTTGGGGCAGGGAGGAAAGAAGGGTCCCTCTGGGGCTAGGTATATCTCTAGGAGGACCCCTGGGTCAGCACTGAGCCGGGGGCATGGTCTGGGGGCCTTCATTCCACTCTGTCCCCACTCAGACCCGGTATGCGCACCTCCCAGCCTGGTGTTCCATGCTAGACCCACTAAGATTCTTCCGAAGGGGAAGGAAGCTGGGAAGGGTTGGTGTGAATGTGCTGGCTTAAGGACCTACCAGGAATCTCGCTGTAGGGGCAGGGGCGGCTCTGGCTGCTGTTTCCAGCACAGGTGCTGGGCCCTGGGACCAGCTCTTCACAGTGCCGGCTGCGGCTTTGGGCTCCGTCCTCAGTGCATGCGCTCCACTCAGACCATGGTGACCAGCCTTCTGTGGGTTGTGGGCTGGGATGAAGTTAACCGCCCTGGGAACCCCTGAGGGAGATCAGAAGGATCCAAGGGGCCCCCCGGCCCTGGCCCAATGTTCTCGATACCTGGGCAAGCCTGTGTAGCACACAGTGCCTCCTCTGTGTGCAGACCAAGACAGATGTCCTCGCCTGGGGAGGGTGCGGGGCTGGTGCAGGAACGTGTGCGTTGATAGTGGCCTCCACCACAGGAGGCTGAGCACGGGGACCACGAGGTCCAGCAGGACCAGGCACCCCGTACTGCAAGGGGAGAGGTGTGTGAAGAGGACTGCAGGTGCAGGCAGGGCCCAAGAGAGACTTCTACCCTATCCCAGGCTAGGCCACTCTGCCCTGGACCACCCTGACCCCATCATCTGCAGCCCCCCCCCTCCCCAGCCCACTGTTAGGGACTGGCCCTTCCTCCTCAGGAGTGCAGCGGGAAATGCAGGCTGGAGAGGAGACCAAAAACCAGCTCCACCTCAAATCAAACCTCCTATCTGGCTAACCCATTAGGGGAGAGAAGAAAGTGACACGGAAGAGGAAATGCCCTGCTCCGTGGGAGAAGGTGCTGTGTCCATAGTCAGGACACGAACTTGCTCTAGAGCTCATTGTACAGAGCTGGCAAAAAGAAGAGGTCATCTGGGCACAAGGTGTGGCCTAGGGGGTCTCCTAGATGGGGGTTCCCTAAGCGCAGGGTCACCTGGACAAGCCTGGGGGTTACAGTCCTGGTACTCGGCGGCGTCGCCTATGCATGGTAGGCCTCCGTTGCGGGGCTCCGGGTTCGTGCACGTTCTCTTGCGGACGCGGAAGCCCAGCTCACAGTCCCGGGAGCAGGACGACCACGGGCCCCATGCGGCCCAGCCCCCGCTCACCGAGTGCGGGGAGGTGCCCCCGCTGCGCAGCAGATCCTCCACCAGGGCTGGGTGGGGCACGGGTGGGGAGACTGGCCTCAGTGACAGCACACCCTGCGGCCCCACTCCCGCCCCACAGGCCTCCCGGCTTCTTCCAAACCACGTGACCCACCGCCCTGAGCTCCGTCCCACTCCTGGTCTCCCCCCAGGCCCGCGCCAGCGCTCTGGGCCTCGGAGGGAGTGGGGCCCGGCGCCTATACCGTCGGTGTCGCAGGCTCCCGAGCCGTCCGCGGGGCAGGTCCTGGTCTCCATCCTCCTCCGGCCAAACTGCAGACCGTGGGGGTCGGGCAGGGGCGCGCGGCACGTGAAGCGGAAGCGCTGCTCCTGCCGCGCCCCACCCTGAGTTACGTTCACCGGCAGCCACGGCGTCCACGGCGTGTTGCGCCGCACTTCCGGGCAGCCCTCCGGGTTGCATGTCTTGAACTCCTTCGGGATGGGAGCGGGTGCTGTCTGGTGGGCCTGCAGTCCCAGGCCTGCCCTGCGCCCCCCGCCCCGCCTGCCCTCCCCTGGGTGCACGTCCTCCTGCCCGCGCCCCCTCATCCGGGTCTCACCACGCCGCAGCCAGGGCAGGAGTTGCCGTTCTCACAGGACCGCCGCCGCGATTGCACGCCGCCCCCGCAGTTGCTGCTGCACTTGCTCCAGGAGCCCCAGGACGCCCAGAAGATGGGCACCGGGCAAGCCGTGTTTTCGTTACAGAACCTGAGGGGAAGGGTGGGGGGGGGGCAGTCATCGCACTAGGGAGCAGGCACCCCCTTCCCTGATAAGAGGTCACTGGGAGTGCAAGCCTGGAAAGGACGAGAGTCCACTGGCTCACTCGGAGACTCCAGGCCACTCTCTAGCAAGCCTGGAAAGTCTGGGACCTCAGGGCTAGCCTGTCTCAGAACCCTCTGGCCACACGCCTGCTCACCGCTCCTCCCGGCTCTTGCCCACGCAGATGCGGCCCCCGTGGCGGGGAGCAGGGTTGCTGCAACTTCGCTGGCGGACCTGGAATCCGATCCCACAGGACGTGCTGCACAGGGCCCACGAGGACCACGGGGTCCACGCCCCATTCCTGGTGGGGTCAGAGGGGACAGGGACAGGTGACCCTCCGAGTCTTAGCTCCTCAGATCTATCTGTATCTGGGAGGTGGATTTTATATTGTTGTCAGACAGCGACAGGGGAAATGGCAGTTCCTAACCAGGCTGGCTCAGGCGAACTTGCTTATTCGTTTCTTTGTTCATTCATTCCTCAAACGTGTTGAGAGCCTTTTTCCATATATTAGGACGGGCTCAGGGCTAATGGCCTAGAGATAGGACCCCGGGCAGGGAGATACTCATGGAGCAAAAGGACACATTCTCTAGAAAAGGCTCCAGTTGCCTTTGCAATATGCAACTTTTGTTTCAACCTTCTTGGTGGTCCAACCCTTGCACTCAATCCCATGCTCTCTCCCCTGTTCTACAACAGCCACACTTGGCTCCAACCTCAGACTGTTGTCTACTCCGACTCCAATTTTCAAGTTTTGGTTCTACCACTTACTAGCCATAGGAGCCTGGGCAAGTTACTGAAAATTTCTGTGCCTCATAACACTCTTATCTTTAAAGTAAGGATAATGATACAATCATTACACTACAATCATGTGTAGTGTAAATCCATACACATGTATAGAATTGAGTGATTTTAAGAGAGTCCAGACGATGGCAATCCAGGATTGGTCCCAGTCTGCCCACTTTACCGTCATCTCATGCTGTCCCTCATGTTTGGAAGAACAAGGCTTATTGAGGCTATGGCCTGTGACTCCTGTGCCTGTCCGGCCTCCCTCTTTGTATCAAGAGCCCCCACAAGACAGAGACTTCTCTCCCACTGGAGTGGAAACTCCCCCAGGGCTTATATTTTAGCCATCTCTCCAGTTCCCTGCACAGCTCTGATGTGGTTTCTGTCCCTTTGCGGGAACACCTGCCTGGGGATGCCCCATTTCCTCTATTCCACCCGCCCCCCCCCCCCCCCAGTCCAAGGCAGCCACCATCCAAGTCTTGTGTCCTCACATACCTGGAACAGTTGGCGATGTGGATGGCTGGTCCCAGGCAGTCTCGGCCCCCACAGCGGGGTCTGGGGGAGTCACAGGCTCGGGCCCGACAAAGGCAAGAGCCTGAATTGTCCCCATCTAAGTGCTCACATGGTTGCCATGGTGACCACTGGCCAAAGCCCCCATCCCGAGTCACATTTCGCACCTGCAGACACACATCAAACAGGTCACATGAAGCAGGGATAGGGCAGGCACCAGGTCCCAGGGGACATGGGGATACTGATGGAGAGTCACAGCCTGAACTGGGGGGAGAGGTCCCAGGTGGGGAGCATGAAAGGGTTCTCACAGGACACGCTGTTATGTTCTGGGTCCAGAGGCTCATGTTGGAGCTGTCCTCAAGCGTGCTGCAACGTTGCTGCTTCCCGTCCCAGCCGCAGTATGGGTCCCGTGCCCCTAGGCACGCCCTGCCAGACAGAGGTCCTGAAACTCAAGCTTGCTGGCCTCCCAGCCTCACTTGTATCCCATGAACACACCTAGCCACCCCTCTGGGTGCCCTTATCCGTCCAGTTGCCCTCCACGGTAATAACTAAGCTCATTGAACACTTACCGTGTGCTCGAAATCATTTTAAACACTTTAAAAGCATGAATTAATTTAATACAACAACCCAATGCAGAAGGTACTGTCATTATCCCCATGTTATATGGGTGAAACCCAGAGAACTGAACAAGGACTTAAACCCTTTCCTTCCAGAGCCTACACACTTAACCTTGCCTTCCCCAAGCCTGGGTGCCCCATGCTCCCCATCTAGGGCCACAGGAGAAGATGTGGAGAACAGAAATCCAAAGAAGTAGTGCCTCTCTCAGACACTATGATAATAGGGCCATAAAACCTTAGTGATGGAAACCTTCTCAGAGACGGTCTGGCCTGGTGGTTCTCGACCCTGGCTGCACATTCGAATTACTAAAGAAGCTTTTAAAAAGTACTGATACCTGCCTCCACCCACACAGAAATCTCAGGGGGCAGGGAGGTTTTAAAATCTCCTAGGTGATTCTAATGGGAACCAAGTTGGGGATTACTGGGATCCGCAATACAACCTCTCCGTGGTATAAAGGAAGAAATAGTCACGGAGAGGGAAGAGGAGTTTCCCGTAGATCACACGGATTCACATGGCAGAGCTGGGGCTAAAGCCTAGACTTCATTTTTTTTTTAAAGAGTCTAGATTCTTGACCATGATCCTTCCACCACACTCCTGCCTCCCAGCTGGAGGCTGTGTCGGACTTCACCCACTGAGTGAAGAGGGGACACCTAGGCATCGTCCAGGGTCTCCTGGGGCATCCACAGGCCTGTGCTGCTCAGTGGTAGGAACCAGAGTCTAGTGCGTTAGCGTCATGAGAATGAGTTCAGGCTGCCAAGAAAGGGGTCCCACGTCCCCTTTCCCGGGCCCTCAGGGCTGGTCTATCTGCAATGACTCAGAAAAGGTAATGTTCACACACTAATGAATGCCCCAAATACCTCTCATATTCTAGGGCTCCACTCTTCCCTTTCTCCTTCAGACTTATTCATTGTATTCTTTACGGTTTTTAACAACAACAACAACAACAACAACAACAAATTAAATCTGGGGGCGCCTGGCTGGCTCAGTCGCAAGACTGTGTGATGCTTTATGTCAGGGTCATGCGTTCGAGCCCCACGCTGGGTGTGGAGATTACTAAAAATAAATAAATAAATAAAACTTTTAAAACAATTGGATCTCTACTAGTAAGACTTCAAGGCAGAGAAAGAGTATGGAATTATGGAATCAGGATTTGCTCTTCATTGCTAAGTAAATAGAGTATCAGGTTCTGGAGCCTGAAAGAAGTTCCCTCTGCCCTGGGGGAACCCACTGCCAACCCCAGGGGATACCCTGGGTCCCTTCTGCCTCCTTTTCCCAACTTCCACCCCTTTACCAGGTCTGGCTGCTCCACAGCAGTGAGCCTGTGAGAGAGGGTCTAGAGAGAGCACTGGGAGTCAGGGCAGAAATTGGAGGCCAGGAAGCAGAAAAGGCTTCAGGTGAAGGAGGGTGGGGGAGTCCACACCATGATGTGAACTGCAGAGGGATTTTCAAGAGGCCAAAGGGGCCAAGGATGCCAGGGGTTAAAGGAATACACGAAAGAGTCAAGGGTTTGCTTCTTTTGGTGTTTCTAGGATAGAATCTTTCTTTCCTCTCAAAGCTTCAGGGAGAGTCTCCTGTCAGGTGAGTTCTTTATTTTCAGTGAGTTCAATGGACCATGTCAGGTTCCAAAGACAAATGAGGTTATAGGAAAGAGCTCACAAAGAGGAAGGTGGGGCTTCCCCTTGTTGCCAGACGAGGCTGAAGAAGATAATGCTGCCCTTGCTCAGGCAGCCTGTGACCTCATTTAAGGGAGATGGTGTCTGGGGCTTCAGTGGGCAAGGGCCTTGCCGGACCCCAGCAAGCACCCTCTGCTGTGCCCGGGGAATCCAGAATGCTCATCTGTTACTCAAGAATCTGTTTCCATTTTATTCACTCAAGTACAATTGTAAATTGTACAATATAAGTTTGTTCATATTTTCATTTGGGATAAACGGTTTGATTTGGGGGTGTTTCACCAGCAGAATGCACCCAACTAGACACCATGGGACTGGATACAATACATATGCAAAGCAGTCCCAGCAACATGCGGTTTCGAGATTCTGCTCTCTGGGTGACATTTGGACCAAATTTGCTGCTAGCAAATCCAGCCAATCAGAACTCAATGAAAGCCCACTCCCACGGCTTATTTCCCTCAGCTCTCAGAAGGCACCATCAAACTCATGAAGCAGCTGATTTGGCACTTCAGAAGCAACATGAATTAAATGAAAGCGAGCCATGACTGGGGATTAATAATAATAATAAATAAAATTCTATTCATCAAAAACAAATGTCTGCCAGTAGAGAAGATGGAAAAGAGCAGAAAATTTGAATCAGTTTGTACAAAATAAAAGCAGAAGATTCTGGAGGAATGCAATTTGCCTCATACTACTTCTTTCATCTAGGGTCTAACCAGTTCTAGAAAAATTGTTCCCAGTTTTGACTGCAAATTGGAATCT
The DNA here is from genome assembly GCF_024610735.1 of Ursus americanus. Taxonomy (NCBI): domain Eukaryota; kingdom Metazoa; phylum Chordata; class Mammalia; order Carnivora; family Ursidae; genus Ursus; species Ursus americanus. Next base: position 35,138,590 of record NC_142130.1, on the reverse strand, counting down.
CCTAGTGATCTGCTAAAAAGCTTCAGCAAACGCAATAAAAAACCCACCTATATCTGGGCCTTATGGACCAAAGTAGGCCCAGCCACTGGAATCTTTAAACACTCCCCAGGTGATTCTAAAGAATAGCATGGTTGTCCCCATTGCTGTCCCAGGGCCACATTGGTCAGGGTTCCCAAGCCAAGAGATGAAGTACCTTGTCTTTCCAATCTGTGACAGAATAAGAAAGGAGGGAAGAAAAACCCAGACTAGATGCTGGCCCCAGCACCCCCACTCAGGCTCCCTCACCCTCTCAGCCTGCTCTCAGTTCTCCCAGACGAGAGAGACCAGATTCTCCACAGACACGCCTGCCCTGCCCTCCCCTGGGCCTGGCCGCCTGATGGGGCTTACAGGACTCCCCCGGAGCCAATGCTTGAGCTCTCGTCCCATCCAAACTCACTGCTTTTGGCCAAAGACCCCTCCAAAGCTTACAGAGCTGGGAATGTTCTCAACAAAATTAAAGCTCCAAGGAGAGAATTAAAGCGTGTCTGACTGTAAGAATGGGTAGCAGTTGAGATTTCCTTTCATAAAAGCAGTGTTAGACCAATAATATATCACCATGTCTTTTTTACTGCAGCGTCTTAAGCAGCCATTACGAAAGGGAACAGGTTCATTCCATGGCCTGGGGGGCAGGACAGAGACAGATGGTGGAAGTTGAAAGCGGGCAGATTCCAGCACCCGATAGCAATAGTCTCACAATGGGAGCTGTCCAAGGTGGAGCTTGGGAGCAAGTGGCCATCATTTAAGATGGCAGCGGAGGAAGACCCAGATTCCTTGTAAGGGAGGGAGGCTGAAAAGAGACTCTCTGAGCCACCTTCCTGAGTGATGTAGACACCCCCACACCCCCTCCAGTGCAGCGTGAAAGGCATGCTGAAAGGAGGAAGGGGGCGGTTCATGCATAAAACACATGCTTTGTAGAGCCAGCCAGCAGCTCATTCCCTCTGCCCCACCTCTTGTGAGCCCTGGTCTCTCTCTGGCCAGGCCAGGGTCCTGTTTATGCCCCATGGGGCTGAGATTTGCCTGAGCAAAAGGAGGGGGCTGGAGACCAGCCCTGGATTCTGGGCAGTGGAGGGGGCCTGAAAAGGCCTCTGCCAATCCACCCTCATCCTCCTGCCAGCTTTGGAAGAAATGAGGGAAAAAAGCATGAAATGTTTATCCTAGGACACAGCAAAACCCTGTGACAAGCTGCCCCCCAACAGCACAAATTCAGACAGAGTGTGATAGTTGGCTTCCAGACTCTGGGGTGCACAGACTGGTGGCTACGTGGCCTCACTCTGGTCATTTTATTAACTTTGCAATCATGAGACCTCACATTTTCAGATCCTCCTAGAGCCTTATAGCAGCGTCTCACTGTACATGTCAAGTCCTCTTATCCCAAATTCAGGAATCCAAATAGGGTGGAAGTATCAGACTCCAAACTGACCTCTTCCTACCTTGGCCACGGGATGCAAGTTCCCTGTCCCTTCCCTGCAGCGTCACGCGAGTGGGGAAATGTCCCGGCATCTTCCTTCCTCTGCTTTCACTGCAGACCCGCATTACTTCATGTCTGGCTGGGAGCCACACTAGCTCACGCTGGCCAACCATCTGCCCTCGACAGTGCTGCCCACTGCTGTCTGACTGATCGCTGTCAAACACCTATTCACACTGCCCGTCACTCCACTCCCTGCTCGAAGACCACTTCAGCACCCACAGCCGCAGGTTCGGATCCAATCCTCCCTTGGCATTCCCAGCTGGCCTCGGTCCCATTCCCCACTCCTCTCCTGCACCAACCTCTTCTCAGGCCAAATGACCAATGAGCTAAAGGATCAGTCATGTGTGGAAGGCCCACTTTGTGCCCTGGGCTGGGTGTGGCCCCTGGGCCTAAGTCTAAAAAGTACTGGGACAGTGGGTTTGCCTTCAAGGATTTACAAGCTCCTAAACAACAAGACACATGTGAAAAGTTTAATAACAACACAAGACATGGGGGAAACGCCATCCGCAGATAGCCTGCGATTCATGCCAAGCCATGGGCCGGTACCCAATGTCACAGGTGCAGAGACTGCAGAGAGCCCAGGAGGCTGCGTGGCCCCGACATGCATTTGTGGAGATAGGAAGGGAACAAGGATGCTAGCTACCATGTATGAGCACTTCATGAATGTAATTCCCAATCCTTACAACAACTCTGCCAGAATGAACTCTCGTTTGCTCCATCACAATTTCCTCCGATTTTCCCCTGAGGAGAAAGCGCGGGAGGCAAAGTAGCTTGCTCTGGACGGTGTAGCTAGTAGATGATGAGCTGAGGGCGGAGCCCAGACCCGCCCAATTCTGCCACCAGAGCCCCGCCTACGATGCCCCAGGTCTCCTCCCACACATCTACTACAGGCCCGGGTTTCTCTCTCCAGCCGGGTTTCTCTCTCCAGCCGGACATCACAGTGCTGAGGGAAATGAGAGTGTCCTCTTGCCCCCCTTCTCTCACAGCCACAGCCCTGTAAAGTGCTCCAAGCACGGCAGGGCTGAGTAAATGGTGTTTCGTTGCTGGAGCTACATGTGGGGGACGAGGGGAGCGTCTGCCCACTGCTCTCGCCTTCTTCCTCCCTGGCTGCCACACCATGACCGTCCAGCCTCCTCCCTGGCCCCCCGGCCCTCTGCCCAGCTTCCGGCACATCCCGCAGGGGCTGGAGAACCACCCTTGGCAGCAGGGGTACCATTTGTCTCGCAGATCTCGAGGACAGATGGGCACAGCCAGGAGGCTTCTGTGTTGCAAAGGCCACAGGGCCCACGTGGCGGTGGCTATGCCAGCTAAGGCAGCTTTTGATTACCTCAAAAATGAGGGGGCACAGCTCGGGGGAGCTTCACATGGTGATACATTTCCATTTGGCTTTGGACTAGGCTTTTGTGTTCCCCCTGAAATGCCAGTGCCATTACTGCCAGATTTGTGAATCCCCTTGAAGCTAAGGTCTCAGAAGCAGATACAGCGACAGCTCCACATGGTTCCTCAACTCCACCCCACCCAAGCCAGGCTTCTCTGCCTCTTCTAAATCAGGAAGGAAGAAAGCGAGAATCTGGTACTGACTCAGAGCAGCGTCTCCTATCTCCCCGCACATCTGGCTGGTAAGTAAGTCCTGGGGTTTCAAAGATAAAGACCTTTCTCTGAATTAAAGGGACTGAGCATAAATCAGGTAAGCTAGAGACGGCTGACAGGCACTAGCTTTGGGGTTGACAAAACGGAGAGCAGCAGCCACCATCATCAGCTAGAGCACACGCTTCCCCCAGGCAATGGTAAGTGGTTGACGCAGACGATCCCAATTAACCTTTACAAAACCCTGCAGGTATTTTATGAGAAGGAAACCAAGGTTCAGCGAGGTTAAGTGACTTGTCCAAACGCAAACCACTGGAGGCTGTGCCAGGACGCCACCCCAGGTGGCTTCAGAGCTCTGCATCTTGAGAGCCCCCTCCGGGGTGCGCTTGGAGGGCATAGGCCTGGAGGGGGCCAGTCCCCCATCCCACCCCGCCCCTTCCCCCCCCCCACCCCGCGCTCCAGCGGCCCCGCTTACCCCTGGCTGCCGTAGGCGGCACACCTCTCCAGCGGGACCCGCAGCACGCGGTCGCTCAGCCCCACGAAGAGCGCGCGGGCGCTGTGCAGGATACGCAAGCTGCGCAGGGGCTCGCGGCGCCCGGGGGGCAGGACGTGCAGCTCCTCCAGGTAGCAGCCGCGGAGGCTGCGGCTCGCCGTGGACAGTGCCTTCAGGATGGTGCCCGACTCTGGAGGGGCGCGAAGAAAGGGGCCTTGAAGGCCCAGCCCCGCCCCCGCCCCTCCACCTCCTCCTCACCTGGGGCTGGCTGGGCGGCGAGGGCTCACCGGTGCCGATGTAGAGCACGTGGTAGAGCGTGTCCTTGGCCTGCACCAGGTCCACCACGAGGTGCGAGAAGCGCACGCTGTCCTGGGTGACACAGGGCTCGGGTGTCACCGGCTGCACGGCCTCGCTCATCAGGAACAGGCGCTGCGCGTCCTGCAGGCTGCGCTCCGTCAGGTTCTCGTTGGGGCCCACCTCGGGCAGGGTGCCACACTACCGCGGGGGGGAGGGGGGTCACGCGTGCCCAGCCACCGGGCTGCCCAGTCCCCTATCCCTCTCCGGCCTCATCAAAGCCCCGGCGGCCACGGGCAGGCTGTGATCACCCAATCCCGGCCCCTACCCCCAACATCCCCGCTGGGATCCCTGCAACCCCTTCCGGGGAGAGATGCCTCTTCCTTGAGAACTAGGGGAAAACGAGGCTGGGAAGATGGGGAGGAGGGACCTGCGAGGGACGGTGAAGGGGGGTGGGGGAGATGGAAAAGGGGCTGGGTTACCTAAAAATAAATCATTTGAGTGCAGATAACAGGTGTCCTGTGATTCTGTACAGCTGCTGTAGGTACTCCTCCCCCATGGTGGGGCACCACCTGCCTTCCCTCTCCTGTGCTCCTACCAGCTCAAAGTTCTTACGCCTTCTAAACCGAAGCTGGAGGGCAACTACCATTGACTGAGCACTTATACATTCCAGGCACTGTGTCAGGGGCATATTTAACCCTTGCACTCATCTTCGAGGTCAAGAGTATTATCCCTAGTACCAGATAAGGGTAAAGAGACTCTGCGAGGTTGGGTGACTGACTTGACCCAGGTCCAGGTCACACAGAGGGAGGACTAGATCTGGGTCAGGATGACTCCACTGCAAAGCCTGAGGTCTTCCCATGCTCCATACCTCCCCGTGGGCAGGAACTTGGATGGATTTGAAAGTTAACCATCAGTAACTTCCTTTGCCTCATGGCTCTTTCCTCTTCTCCATCACAGCACTAGGGGTGCTCACATCACCCATGGCTGGGCCCTGACCATTCCTGGCACTCAGACGCTCCAGGAATTAGTACCCAGGCTGGGTAGACTGCAAGCAAACTCCAGTTAAAATCCCCCCATTCTGACCAGATAGCTTGTGAGTGCTCTCCTAGTTCCCTACATTGAGTCTCCCTGGAGGTGTGAAGTCACATTTAGAGATGGCTCGGAGCATGCTCCCTTCTCACTCCACCGTCTTAGGGAACCATCGCAGACCCCACGGATGGGTGCAGACCAGCAGGGACAGGTTTGCTGTTTGTGCGAAGCAGCTGGGAATCAGCTGGGGGCTGGTCATCTGGGGAAAGCTGGTCTGTGAGGAGAGGGAAAGGGGAGGAGAGGTTGTACCTGGAAGTTGGGGATGGGGTTAGCGATGGGGAGCCAGGCAGCCCTGGGGTTCTCCTGGTAGCGAAATGGGCCATTAAAAGCCTGGGAGATGGCACTGAGGTTGAAAGCGCAGACAGCAGAAGCGGCGATGCTGTTTCTGAAAGGCAAGAGGCGGTGGGGTGCTGCCCTCCCTGCGGGCCAAGGTCCCTTAGATCCCACAGCCGGCTGTCTGGACACGACACGGCACAGCTCCAAGGGCTGCTGAGGACCTAGCCCAAGCCCGGTGTTTTCCACACCACGCAGCGCCACAGAAGGGGGAGATGCCCTCACACTCTGGGAGCTCTGGGAAAGGCCCACTGATGAGACGCCCAGGGGGGTCACTCTGTGCTACTTCCTCCTCCCTTTCCGTTCTCCAGTGGGAGGGTCACATAAAGTCAGTGTTTTTCAAACATTCAGTCCAGAGCCCACTGTAAGAAACATACTTCATATCACAGCTGCGAATAACACACACACGAGCACACACATCTGTAAAGAATTTTCATGAACAATACCCTTACTAAATGCATTGTACTCCACTATTTTTAATTCCATTCTATTTTGCTTTCTTCATTTTATTTTACTTTTCAAGTTGGTTATCAAACCACTGATTCATGGCTGCAGCTCGCAACACCCTGAGCCAGATGACCTCCTAAGACCCGTTCAGTCCCGGGATCAGGTGTTTCTATGAATCTGATGTGAACAGGTCACAGAGCCCACACCACGCTGCCAAATGTTTCCAGTTCTGTTCTCTGCATTTAGTCCCTCTCCCAAATGTGTCCATCACCCTCCCCGCCCTTTCTGTCTGGCCTCAGCCCCCGTCATCTCCGGCTGGACACTGCGCTGATCTCATAGCTGGCCTTCTGTGAAGTCACATTTGCGCTGATCAGAGGCTGAAGTCACTGCAGCCTCTCCAGTCTTCTTGAATCCATTCTCCACACAGCAGCCACAGTGAACATTTCAAAATACACATCCAAGCTAGTCTCTGGCCAGCTTCAAGCCCTTCATTTCTCCTTGCTCTTAGAATAAAGATCAAAACCCTTAAGCAGGCTGTAAGGACATAATTCTTCCCATCCCAGCCCCTCAGCCTCCTCTCTTGTTTCTTCTCTTCCTCACCCTCCAGGCTCCTGCCACACTGGTCTCCACTAAGTTCTACAAGCATTTATGTCTTTCCACTCCAGAGCTCTGTGGGTGTTGCTCTCTTGGGCTGGAATGCTCCTCTCCCCTAGTTAACTTCCATTCATCCTGTAGATGTCACTTCCTACAGGAAGCCTTCCCTGATCACCACCCCTCCACACAGTAGAGGCTTCCCTGCACACTGCCCTTTCCCTTTGCAGCATTTATCACAGTTAAAATTTGGTGTTTAATAACCACCATTTCTAGAAGGTAAGCTCCTTAAGGGCAGAGCCAGGTCTGCTTTTGCTCACTGGCACCCCTGTTTCCCTCCTTCCCCCACCGTGACAAGCACCTGGCAAGGAGAAGCCACACAATACAGAAACTATTTACAATCCATACCAATGTCATCATCTGCCCCTGATGCCTCTCCAGCAGCTCCTGTCCCTTGCTCATGGCTGCCCACGTTCTGGTGCTGACCGCTGGGCTGGTCATTAAGTCCTGGCTGTCAGCTCACGGCCTGCATGGGCTGTGATGCATGGGTGTCCCCCAGCCCTGGATGGTCTTTCTGTTTCCCAGTTGTACTCTCATCCCTGTCCATCCTCAGACTGTGCTTCCTAGAGCTAGCCTGGCCTCCTCCAGTCCCTGCAACTTGGGGCCAGGGTAAGCACATAGCACTCTAGGCTCAGATGTTTCTGAGGTCCTCACAAAGAACCCCATGCAGCATCCTGTACAACTCATGTGTTCCTTGGTCTCTGCTGCCCGTTCATCATTCTGTACGTGAAAATCACCTGACGGGATCAGCCTTTACACGGAAGGAGGTGGGGGGAGGAGGGCTTCGCGATCTCCATGAGGGCTACCCTTCCTTACACCCAGGAAACAAAAGGGGCTCCGTTTCCCAGCTGTGTTTCCCAGTGCCATCAGTATGCCAGAAGACTCTGCTGGTTAGGGTCAGCAGGACCATGGAGTCCTGAGGTTGGAAGGGACCGGCAAGAATCCCCTCTGAGCTTGTCTATAAAGGGCTGCTCCCGGACCCTCCTGGGGCTGCCATCCTCTCATCCAAGGCAGGCTATTTTCCTTTCACCCCCAGCAATTTCTTCCCGCAGGGAGCCATAATCGGGCTCCATTTACTTGCTTCAGATCTGGCCTCGGCCTGCCCTTCCGCAATCCAGACTAAGTGCTTCCCCGTCCAGAGGCAGCAAGCCGCAGAAGCAAGGACTGTGTGATCTGGGACAAGTTTACCTTGAAGGCCGGCTGGAGTGCTGTTACACTCCCCATTTTACAGAAGGAGAAACGGGGGCCCAGAGAGGGACTCGCCCAGCCCCGCCAGTCCGCGAGGCAGGAAGGGATGGCAGAGGGCCAGGGACTCACACGTTGGTGGTGAAGACCCCGTAGATGAGGTCCTGCTCAGGCAGGTGGAAGGCACTCTGCAGCTCATTGTAGTAGAAGGGCACCTCGCCCGGGCGGGAGCAGTTGAGCCGGGCCTTCATGAACGTGGTCCACGTGTCCTCCAGCAGGAAGCGGCCCCCCACGTCGTTCTTGCATACCCGGGCCACCCGAGAGTACACCGTGCGCCCGCAGTCGTGCTCCACCGCGTTCTCCCGCAGGAAGAAGTACGCAAACAGCCCGATATCGTAGGCTGCCACAAAGTTTGGCTCTGGGGGGCAGAAGAGGAACAAGGGGGTGGGTCGGGCCAGCAGGGAGGAAGGGGACAGAGTTGACTTCTGTTTTCCCAGATGGGCATCCTGACACCCCTGGACGGTTTGGTGACCTGGGGGCTCCAACTAGCCTTGTTCCCACCTCCACTACGAAGTTATAATAATAGTTAATACGGGCTACTGAGCAGTCACTGCAAACCAGACATTATTATAAGTACTTTATATGATCCTCTTAACAACCTATGAGGTAAGTACTATGATTATCCTCTTATGACGGAGGAGAACATCATGGCACAGAGAGTCTGGTACTTGCTCAAGGCCACGCAGCCCGTCAGTGGAGAAGCAGGAATTCAACTCCAAGGGGAAAGAGACCACCCTCTCCCAATCTCGTCTGTCCTATAACCCTTTCTCCTAATGAGTTCTAACTCCTCCTCTGCCCTCATAGCCTCCCCTCTATCTGTCCTGGGCACATCTGTGATCTCATCTGGAGTCCATCTCCAATGTACAATGGTCCTTGGGCCAACATCTGCCCCATTCCGGGCCTCTTGAGGAAGCAAGCGTAATCCCTTTCAGAGGAGGGGCAGGAAGGAGGATTGAGGGTCAGGGGAGGCTGGCTGGTAGAAGAACCCCCACCCCCAGGGCTGTGCCCCCTTACCATTGAGCCACTTGGAGTTATACTGGGCAGTGCGAAGTGGTGGCCCGCTGCCCAGGCTGCGGTAGATGGCGGGGTCCCGCCCTGAGAAGTCAATGACGGTGGCCGCATAGAGCTCCCCCTGAGAGGAGATGACAGCTGTGGAGTTGTGGCGCGGGTCGTAGGGGCAGCGGGCCACACCATTGATCTTCTCTATGGTCCGGCTGAGGTTCCCCACCTGGGGACGACGGGGAGATAGGGGTGCTTTTCCCTGAGACCCAGGGGCTGCCTGATCTCTCCCTCCCCCCACCCCCCGAACACCAGAATTTGCTTCCTCCTGGGTCCCTGGTCTCTCTGACCTTCTCCCTGTCTACAACCTCCTCCTCACTTCCCCCCGTCCCCCACAGTCCCTCTGAAGGAGCCGCTATCATGGAGGGAGGAGGTTGTGCCAGGAGCTCCATCTGCTTCTGTTCCCTGCTCCCCCCTTCCCCCAAGTCAGGACCCTCCAAGGTGAGATTGACTGATAAAATACAGCAGACCCAGTTCAATTTGAATTTTGATGAATGATGAATAATCGTTTAGCATAAGTATGTCCCAAAGCTTGCAGGGAATATACTTATGCTAAAATAAAATTTGCTGTTTATCTGAAATTAAATTTAGGCATTTTTTGTTTGTTTGTTTTGGGTTTTTTTGTTTTTACTAAATTTGGCAACCCCACTCCAAGGCTGTGTGGGCCTCGGTGAGACAACCTCTCTGTGCCCTCTTCAGTCTGCCTTACCCTGAGGGGGCCCCACCTGTCTGCTGGAGCACACCGGGGCAAAGGCATTGGTCCCGCACATGAACACTTTCCGGCCAGTGACAATCAGGACTCGCACGTAGTTCTGACACTCCTCCTAAAGCAATGGTGACAGAGAAGTAAGAGGAACAAAGGCACCACACGTGGGGCAGGGTGTCTTTCCTTCACACCACCGCACCACAAACATTTGAGAACACTCCTCTGCCCCCGAAGCGCCCTGCTCTGACGTTCAGGTTGCTTCTGTAGACATTCCCTCCCCTCACATCCCGGCCCCCCCGGTCAGCCTGCTGCGTCATTGCCCACTCAGATGCTCAGTGCTGCACCCTTCCCTGCACCCAGAGCCCCCACCCCCCGCTCCAGGCTGGGCCTCTCCCACAGGTGGCCCGTGCCCGCATGGTGCCCCTCCATCCCCACAACCACAAGCCTCCTCCCAGCTCTAAGCCAGGCCCCTGGACCACCGGAGCCACATACCTCAGTCTTCCCTTTGCTTTGGCAGGAGCGGCGCGTGTCCTCGTTGGAGGCCCACTCGGTGGCCTGTGGGAGGAGCACACAGACATCACACGGCTTTGCCACTCACCACGGTGGCAGGAAGCAGTCAGGGTTGGGAGTGGACGGGAAGCTGGGAAAGGGTCAATGACAGCCAGCAGGGTAAGTGTCCCCCTCACTACATCCACGTGGACTCAGCGGGCTGCCAGATCGCCTTACGCAGAGACCTTAAAGAGGATGTCCCCTCGATCCAACACCCTCCCCACCTGCTTGGGTCAGGGAGGCCTGAAGTAACAATGTCTTCATGCTGAACTACCCCATGCAGCTCTGTCCTAGGACCTCCCCCCTCTTTCCTTCCCCAGGTCAGCCAGGGAGATGCAAGTGGCCAAGGATGACCTTCAGGACCACCCCAGACCCAGAGTGGGAGGAAAGGCTAGATTTGCAAACCTCAGAGACAGAACTATTTAATTTTCCCACTATTATCCTGCAAAGTGTTTTTTTTCCCCTCAACAGGTGAAGAGACTCAGATTCTGTGTGACTTGCTGCTGCCATGTCGTAGAGCAGGGATTGGAACCCACATTCTTGATTCAAAGGCTCTGTGTGTTTTTCTCTTTATCCCACTGTCTCAGAACCTTGGGCCTCCCATTTCGTAATTGCTACCCCTCCCTGACTCCGCTGTCTGCTTCCCCTGTAGCATGATTCATGCTCCATTGCGGGGTGCACCGTGGGGTGCTTGGGGATGCAGCTTTCACTCAGGGACTCCTGTTCCTAGCTGTCCATGGCATTAGGAGAGGGCAGTTCCCCACCTAGGAACCCCCCTTCCTCTTCACCTATTCCGTCTCTACTCTCTCACACCCCTCCCAGCCTCTGAAGAGAAGCTGGAGGGAGGAGAGCTGCCCTCCCTGTCCAGGCAACGTCAATAGCCCTGGTGTGTGGCTCGTTATAGATTCCTGGGTCACATGTGCAAACATGAACTGCCTACCTGTCCTGGGAGAGGGAGCCTTGAGCAAGCAGGTCTTCTACCCAAACAGGAAAAACAACAACAACAACAACAAAAACCAACCCGCTTTTAATTTCTCACAAAGCTCCTTCTAGCCATGAAGTGCCTGCCTGCAGAGCTCCAGGGCTGGGCTGTGGGAGGGGAGGCGTGCTGGGCGAGGGAGCAGCAGGCGGCTGTCCACCCACAACTCCAAGATGGCTGCTTTGTGGGGCAGAGGGAGGGCTGACTCCTGCAGAGCCTGGATTCAGGAGCCCGGGGGGAGGGGGGGAGTGGTTCAGGCCTCCATTCGCCCTATGAGCTCCATGCCAGGCCTGGAGCGCAGGCGGCCTTTGCTCTTAGACCTTGGAGGGCGAAGGACCCCTGGCATCTGGCCTCAGAGCCATGGGGTTTATCAGGACAGGAACAATGGAGCCATTATCACCCTCAGGACCCCATCAGCTTCCTGGCCGAGCCTGATGTGAGAGGAAAGAGGGACATAAACAAGCAACTTTGGGGCCCCCGGGGCCAACAAGAGCAATGGCCCACAGACTCTGCAGAGGTGCGGGCCTGAAGCTCCAGACAGTGGGTGGCTGCAGGGGAGTGGGGGCTGGTGGGCAAAGGGGTCTTGCTCATAAGGGGGTGGGAATTCCATTGGGTGGGTAGGTGGGACCGTTGTGCACGATCGAAAGCAGTTCAAGTACACTGCGCTGAACACCGGACAGGCACTGTGCCACGGACTTGACACACCTCTCTCTTGGATCCTCACTGCCAGTGAGACGCGTGGACTTTTGCTCATTTTACAGGTGAGGAAAATGAAGCTCCGAGAAGCTGAACAATTTACCCAAGGTCACAAAGCTAGTAAGCAACAAACCTAAGATGCAAACCCAGACAGTTAACACCAGGCTGAGCTCTTTCTGTTACATCCTGCAGCTTCTCACAGTGAATAGATTTCTCAAGCCCAAAGTTAGAACATATGGCCTGAAAAGGATATGTATATTTATAATGATAACAGCACAGAACAGGCTTGAGTCATTTAAAAAATTTTTATTTTATTTTAAAAATTATTTATATCCAAGTAATGATGTACAGAGTTGAAAAAGTCAAATGATATCAAAAAATTATAAAAAAAAAAACCCAAAACCGGCAACCCACTCCTCCTCCACCCCAATTCCATTTCCTAAGGACTACTTTCAATGCTTTTAGCTGTTTCTCTGTGTGTGTATGTTTTAATAGAGTTTATTTTAATTTAATTTAATTTTTAAATCCGGTTTCTCAAAAATATGTATCAATCTCAGACTTTCTCTTCTGACTTCCTGTTATGGAGGTAAAGATTTTTCCCAGTCACCCGTTCTCCCCTACCCCAAAGCACACATACATTTCCCTTCTCCCCATCCTCCCATTGTAATTATGTAATATTAACTATCTAAAATGTTAATATAGTTCTTTATTTTTAAGTTAAAATCAACACTGGTATTTACATTATTATGAATATATAAAAATTGTTCACTACTACCAACCAGTACCCTGGATTTCACTGAATATAAACCACCGTTGATTGTAATACGAAACACCAAGAAAGAAAATACACTGCCAATCAAATCTTTATTACTTAAATTTTTAATGTAAACTTATTGAAAGTGCTCTGATTTAGACATACAATTTTTATCATCTATCAATCTTGTGTGTATGGAAACGAAAAATGGAAACGAGCTGAATCAAGTATTCTTAAACCTTCTTTGAATTCAGAGTCGGCCTCGTCTGAGTCACTTTCCAGGTGTCAGTGCTCAGCTGTTTTGTTTGGATCATGTGTTTGAATCACCCAGGGCTTCAGTGATGCAGCAATTCTTCAAGAGTATTCCACTCAGGTCCTCAGAATTTTCTTCCAAGCTATGGATCCCACTCTGCAAGTTTGGATGCTGATACTTTCTTGGTCTTACCAGAAGGTGTCCACAGAAGGTATTCCGAAAAATCAGGACTCCAGTTCCCTCCTCATATGATCCTAAAACGGTCTGTGGCCTGAAATGTCAATGGGTTGCTTTATCAGAATAAGGACCAAGTTCACGCCTGCAGAGGCGAGGACAACTCAATCAGGACGGCGGTCTGGCTGACGGTGACTGTAAGACGCCATCAACAGGAAGAAGTGGCCTGATTTCAGACTCATTAAAATGTGAAAATGTGCATCTGAGAATCCATGAAATCACGCCTATTCTGATGAGGTTTCCTTCTTGACCAACTTTTGGTTTTCCTGGACTGAATAATTGCCTTGATTTTCTTCATTTGTTTGTTTTGCAACGTACTTACCATTAATTTTTCCCCAAATGTCCAACAGGTGTTACAAATCCCTCTCAACATCATTTGCTAACTGTAAGCACAAATGGTTCTGATCACCCATTCGTTCCTGTCCCCTCCCTCCTGCCTCAGCCTCCAGCTTTCTGCCCCACTGTGGACTGGCTGCTCCTGGGGCCTCCTATTTGGCTGTTATCCTGGGATTTACCTTCTCTCCTTTCCTTTTTGTTAAATCCCATGTTTCCCATTCTTTTGATTTACTTGCTTATTTTGGTGAAACACATCTCCAATATCTTCCTAAGAAAAGGAACATAGTAGATCAATTTTTTAAAAGTTTTTATTTATTCATTTATTTAAGTAATCTCTACACCCAACGTGGGGCTCAAACTCACGACCCCGAGATCAAGAGTTACGTGCTCTTCTGACAGAGCCAGCCAGGTGCCTCATGATAGATCAATTTTTTTAAATTTCTTGCATGTCTGATTCATTCTATCTTCATACATACTTGATCGATAGCTTTGAGACAGAGTTCTAGGTTGGAAATAATCTCCACTCAGAATTTTAAAGGCATTATTCTTCCAATGTCTCCTAGATTCCAGTGTTGCTATGAGAAGTCTGATGTAATTCTTTACTTTCTTTCTTTCTTTCTTTCTTTCTTTCTTTCTTTCTTTCTTTCTTTCTTTCTTTCTTTTTTCTTTTTCTCTTCTTTCTTTCTTTCTTTCTTTCTTTCTTTCTTTCTTTTCTTTTCTTTTCTTTTCTTTTCTTTTCTTTTTTTTTTTTTTGAGAAGATGGGGATGGAGAGGGAGAGAATCTTAAGCAGACTCCACACTCAGCACACAGTCAGACACAGGGCTGGATCTCACGACCCTGAGATCATGACCTGAGCCAAACTCAAGAGTTAGATGCTTAACTGACTGAACTATCCAGGCGCCCCCAAGTTTGATGTAATTCTTATTCCCCAACTTTTCTAATGACCGTTTCCTTTTTCTTTAGACTCTAGAAGCTTTTTGGATCTTCTCTTTCATAACAGTATCCTGAATTTCACACTGCTGTGCCTTAGTGCATGTCCCTTTTGGGAACTCATTCAGCCTTTTTGATGTGAAGACTTGTCCTCTGAGTTGGCAGATATTCTTATGTAATTTCATGTTTAATTTCTTCCTCACCTTTTCCTCTGTTCCTTTTTTGTAGCTCATTAATCCAATCAACTTTGGCCCTTGTGCGCTGATCCTCTAATTTTCTGTTATTTCTCCCCTGTTCTTAATTTCTTATTTTTTTGTTGTTGTTGTTGTTCTTCTAATTTCTGGGAGATTTTTCTTCAACCTCATCTTTTAATCTTTCGATTCATTTTTATTTCTCCAATCACATTTTTAATTTCCATATTTTTAATTTATTATTTTACAAAATACATTTTTATATCTCAGAAGATTCAACTTGTTCTTCTAACTACTTTTAAAAAACGTTTTCTTATATTTCTCTTACTGTCCCTGTTTTCTTACAGCTTTCTGCTTTTATTTGCTTGTTTGTTTTGATTTTTCTCTTTCACTTTAGAGGCTTTCCTGATAGGTCTGGTGATTTTTGGCTATTTCTTTATATTTAAAAATAAATCAACTAGCCATTTCCCACTGAAAGGAACCGGCCTCTTAAGGTAATGGCTGATTCCAGGTTTGGGGTTGGGAAATGTACAAGAAGGTGAGTCTGGAACATCTCCTCACCCAAACAGCAAGGATGCAACCAAAGGCAACCAGGTTATCATGTCAAAAGACCCAGGAACCAACTTGAAGAGGCCCCCTACTGGCAAAGATAACTGCAATGGACTGAAACACACCAACAATGTTTAAAGCCATTTTGAGTTTGTAATAATAAGAAGAAAAGAATAAAATTAACTGATCATCATTTACAGACTGATCATTGACAGACACTAGCAAAACAGCTCATTCTTTGAAAAGTGGTAAATAAAGAAAGTATCAAACATTTATCCTGCTTTTTTTTTTTTTAAGATTTTATTTATTTACTTGACAGAGAGAGACAGCCAGCGAGAGAGGGAACACAAGCAGGGGGAGTGGGAGAGGAAGAAGCAGGCTCCCAGCGAGGCAGGGAGCCCAATGAGGGGCTCGATCCCAGGACCCTGGGATCATGACCTGAGCTGAAGGCAGACACTTAACAACTGAGCCACCCAGGCGCCCCTTATCCTGTCTTTCCTATATGACCATATGGTTGGGTAACCAAATTGGAGATGAGAAGTTTTTCTTTGTAGAAGTCCAGCTCATACATTGGAACATCTACAGAATTAATGGATCTGGGAAACAATCATCAATAGCTGCTAACATTGAAAAAAACAGAATAGTATGTGCGTCCTAAAAAAAGTACATAATAACACCTATGAAGTAAGTAATCTTGCTTCAATCTAAACTGAATAAACTCTTTAGATCTAGCAATCAATTTACAGATGATACAGAGAATAGAGGAACATGTTAAGATGTACCACTTGGATTGCAATCAGCAAAATCCAGACTGTGGAAAACTCTATAGGACAAATGATCAGGTTTCTTCAAAAAATAAATTACACAAAGAAAGAAAGAAGAGAAATACTGTTATAGCCCCATACCCCATTAGTGTCCTTTAGCTTTCTTGAAGTCTTAAATTTGGAGACTCACCAGTTAGCTCTTTAGAGAAAGGGTCTTAGTCTCCCTTTGTTGGGGGAGGGGTAAAATGGATGAAAGGATTGCTGTGTGGGATGGGATAGGAGCCCTGGATTCCAACCTCTCAATTTAGACAATTTCAACTATTTCCCCCTCTTATCTTTATACCTCATCCTCACATTCTACGGTACTTACATCCCAATTTCTGAGCCCTTCTGGATGGTTCAGCTTACTTCTCTGCCATATTTTCCTCCATAAACTGTTCTGCTCTGCTAAATCTGTTATGACTGCCCATCCACTTTCCATCTCCCTAAAGTGTTTAATCTCTTCTCCACTGACGTCTCTCTGTCACTGTGGATCCAAACCTTTAAAAATTCCTCACTGTCATTTTAGTGGGTTTTTGTGAAGAAGCGGAGATAGACATGTATGATCAATCCATCTGCCATCAGAAAGCTTTAAACTAGCACCGCCCCAGAAATTCCAGGATGGCAAAGTCTAGTGACTGCATAACTTCCTGCTATGGGAGAGAACAGGCAAGTCGGCTAGGAACTGGGGAATCTCCTTGCAGACTCAGCGCCTCCCCTGGATGCCAGTGACAATGGCTCAACATTAAAACATCTTCTGAGCATTAAATCCACCAGTCAGCAGAGGTTAGATTTCAAATAACTTGAGAGCTGCCAGATTAGCTTGGCGAATGTAGAGATAACTAGAAGAGAGCTCAGAATCAGCTTCTCTGCTTGCCAAGGCCCAACAAAGCCCCACATGCATCCGGACACATATGTGCAGAACGGTCTGCGTTTCTGCACTTCCCAGACATCTGGCAGCCCAAGACCACAAATCCATTGCAATTAAGCCTCCAGTCACATCATCCCCTGGAACCCCTCTGGCAAAGGTCAGGAAATTGCCAAATCCAAGTTAGCTCATCACACAGCAGCCCCCTGACGCTGTTGACCACTGGTCACCTTTTCTTTCCCCAAACCAGTTTAAGTTACACTGATAAATAACCATCACAGATGAGCTGATTTGACTTCCCTTCTCTGTCCACAAGCAGGAGTACACACAGGCACACTGCCCTCTGTGCTGCTTCACGCATCTCCCCTCCCCTTAGTGCTAGGAGAATGCGGAAAGGCTCAGCATTTCTATTCTCCTGAAGGAATAGTGTTTACATAAATTGTTTAATAGGGGTTAGGTACTTAGAAGTCCTTTTAATGGATGCTGGTTTGCATAAACTGTTTGTATTCAGATTTTTCTTTAATTATTTAAACTATCAATAAAGCACTGAGCTTTAAGTTTGGTTAAATCCTACCTTGGGGCCAGTGGGAAGATCTGGGAGAGTCAGAGCCATGTGTACCCCCAGGGCAATATGGAGAGTAGAGGAAGCTGGGCTGTGGGGCCTGGGCCCTACCTTCTCCTGTGGGCAGTGGTCAGCTCCATTTTAGCACTTGGTTGCCGTGAGCCACTTGTGATAGCAGATGCTGTGGGACCAAAAGCTTCTAAGCAGGGACCGAAAGCCCCAGAGAGGGCAATGGAAGGGCCCTTGCTGAGGTCAGGCTTCTGCGGTCAGAAGTCAGGGCTTTTTCACCAGGCCGGATGACAGACCAGGGGACTGGAGGCCAGGGTTCACAACTCCAGCCTCTCTAGGGAATGCCAGGCAGCCCACTCCAACTTCTCTCCCTGTCTCTCCACTTTGTGGCCAGATGGCACCCACCACGGTGGGGATGTGGGCATGAAAAGTATTTATTCCTCTCCTCAGTTCTGTCGTGGAGAATCCACTCTGGACTCCTGAGATCAGGCCCCAAAGAGACACCCTGGGAAGGTGGTAAAACCAACGCCTGGTGCACTTGCGGCTGGTATGCGGTGCCCTTCAGAGAAGCCACTGAAGCTGACCCTTGCCCCCCGTGGGAGCCCCCAGTGGGAGCTAGGGGGCTGGTATAAGAGAGCTTCCTAAGGCTGAGGCCAGATCAACACGGACAGGGATGAACCCAATGCCAGGCCTCATCAGCAAGCCAGAGAGTCCTAACATCTGATCGGGTGAGGGACCTGGGACTTGCGGGCCAGCTGTCAAGGACACCTGGGGAGGCCAAACCAGCTGGGCAGCACCTACAGAAAAGATACGGATATTCTAGGATAGCAGTTTCGAAATTTGGCTGCACACTAGAGTCACCTGGGATTTAAAAATCCCAGTGCCCGGCTGTACGTTGACCAATCAAGTCAGAATCTCTGAGGGTGGGATGCGGGCATCAGTGGTTTTAAATCTCTCCTGGTGATTCTAGTGGGCAACCCAGGGTGAACCACAGCCACGAGCCAGGCTAGCTCCATTCCCAACCTGATTTATGCTACCCTGCTCTGGAAGCCAGAAACCTCCATGGCACCACTGGGGGCCAAGCTTTTTGCTAAGCCCTCCAGAGCTGCTAACTTCCCCAACTCCAGGGCTCACCTTCATGCAGAAGACTGTGTGGGGTGCGTGTGATGTTTTATGTCTCCTAAAGATCTTCCTTCCTCTTCTCTCCATCCCCGCTCTACTGCCTTGGTTCAATTTTCCCCACTACTCACTTGGTCTATGGCAGTTGCCTCCTAACCCTCTCCTCCACTAATCCATTCTCTGCACCAGGCCAGGTGATCTAAACACCAAAACTGGTCATGCCGCTTCTCTACTTAAAACCCTTTGGTGAGCCCCACTGCCTTTGAAATAAAATACAGACTGCTCTGCTCAGCAGTGAAGAGCCTCAGCAGTGTGGCCCCTCTCTTTCCCCGGGCCTCACCTCCTACCCCTTTCTTATTCACACAACATGATCCTGCACACTGGGCCCCTCAGCGCTCCATGCTATCTCACACCTCTGTGTAGCCCCCCGCCCCCCGCCTTTAGCTGCCTGGCAAACCCCATCCTTCAAACTCTAGCCCAAGGGCAGCTCTCCGAGAAGGCTTTGCTGGCCACGCTGAGCCTGATGGGTTCCTAGCGCCTCTGGGCCATCGCTGAACCCAGCGTTCACCCCGCCCTGCATGCTTCCCACCGCATTGCTTTTATTTCTGTGCATTCATTTCTCCTCTCTTTGATCGCTTTACTGCTCCTGGAAGACCTTCATTTGCAGACCTTGGGAACCTCACAAAAAGCCAACTGCCTGAGCTCAGGGCAGGGCCCCTGGACCCACTTCCTCCCACCCACTGTGAACCACCTCTGCACCGACTTCCCTCAGGCCCTGACCTTCTGGGCTTGGCATCTTGGCTTCATTTTCTGTGGATGTCAAATGGTAAGTAAGTACTGGATGCGCTGCTTGTGACCAAGCTGACAGGCCACCGGCTGCTGCTGTAGCCCAGGCCCCAGAACCATGCCACAGAAATCCCATCCAGGACGCGGAATTATTTGTGATCTCATCTGCTTATTCCTGAGGCCAGCGACTGAACCTGATTCATCTTTGGATCTCAAATGCCTAGCACCATGCCTGGGACCAGACCCAGCTTTCAGTAGGTACTCAATAAATGTTTATTGGGTGGGTGGTTGGATAAATGGACGGGAGGTTGGCTGCCTAAGGTAAGGACTGAAGGATAGATGGACCTATAAATGGATGAATGGCATTTTCCTTTCAATTTGTCCTAGTTCCTTTTCCCTTCTGATGGTTAGACCTTTTCTGCTCCCATATACTCCCCTCTGGCAACCAGCTGCAACGACCCCTGTGGGTATACACCCAGGTGCAGCTAGAAGAAATCAGACCAGAATGTCATAACAGCTCACTAAGGAGGTGTCCCCGTCCCCAAACGCCCTTTGCAGTGAAATCCCATACCAAACAGACCAGCACCTGACCACCTCCTATAACCGTTCTGTACTAAGGTCAGATGCAGCACTCATCATCTTGTCTTGGCTACACTGTGAGCTCTAGAGGTCAGAGACTGCTTTTCTTAGTCCTCCTCGTGCCCCCGCCCCAGTTCTGATGAAATTAACACTCAAGCCTCCCAGACACAAGAACTGAGTCTTTCCCCTCATTGAGGAAGAGATGGACTTTTCTCTAGAATGTTCTGCCTTTGCAGAGGTGGTTTGGCATCTGTTTCTCAATCTGGGATAAACGTTCTGGATCAAGGAGTCCCATTAAAATGCCTCCCAGAGCAGTTAGGGAATTATGCTTGGGGAGTCCTTCTTGGCAGCAGATAATAAATCAATCACAGCTCAGTGAGAATGCTGAGTTAGAATGGGATCACTGAAGCCAAGCTAAGAAAGGAACCAGGGATACGCTTTCTCTAGAGGCCAAAACTCAGACCTCCCTGTAGGACTTAGAAGAACCAACCATTCCAGTTTGCCCAGGACTGTCCCAGATTTAGCACCATAATTCCTGCACCCTGGGACCCCTCACTCCCAGGCAAACAGGGCCAGCTGGTCACCTGCGCCCAGGTGCTCCTTCTCTCCTACGTCAGCGGCTCGTTTGCACAATGCAGGAGCCCTGCATGTGCCTCTATGTGTGTCCACACCCCTGCTTCCCAATAGTTACCTTGAAGCCAGCCTGAGTCCACGCCCACGGGGCTCCAGGTTTTGCCCCTAAGGGCTGAATTCTGAATCTTGCTCCCTCTGCTAAACAGCCCAGCCCCGCAGCCCAGCCCTGGCTCCCAAATCCAAGGGAAGGGAAGGGAAGTGGAGGGGAGGGGAGGGGAGGGGAGGGGAGGGGAGGAGGGAGGGGAGGCAGGAGGGGAGGGGAGGGGGTGCAAATGTACCTGAAGGAGGGAAACATTGGCAAGGCTGAGTCGGAAGAGGTAGTTCCTGTGAAAACAGAGACAAAAATCGTAAGTCAAGCTGGCTCTGCCGGCAGGTCCCCAGGAAGCAGCTTCGCGGCTCTTGCTTCATGGGGCGTGGGGTGCAGACTGCGGAGTGCCTATGGTGGGCCAACCCCTGGGGAGAGCTTCATCTCCACTGGCTCTTTTAAACCTTCCAGCAACCCCAGGAGGAGAGAGAGAAAGCTTCACTTACAGATGAGGAAACGGTGGGCTCAATGTCCGAGTCACAGAGACGGTAAGTGAGGGAGTTGGGATTCAAAGGCAGACTTGCCTGCTCCCGAAGCCCACACTGTCTCTGCTCCCGGGCTGTGCTGGCAGGCCCAGCCCCACCACCACTTTCCCAGCCAGGCAGCCCACTTCTGTTCAACTCGCAGCCTCATGGAGCTCCTGCAGGAGGCTAAACAAGCCATCCCCTTCCTTCCACCCTGACCCAGCCCGCTCCTCAGTTAGGCCAGCCATCTGTCCTGACACCGCGCCTCAGGCCCTCCAGGTCCCGTCTGCCTCCTCATCTGCGGCAGTCCCTTCTGCAGTCACTCTGGCTCTGACCTCCCCACGGCCACCTCCCTGGACCACCGCGTCTCCTCTTGCCCAAACCACCCCCCCCCCCGTCCCTGCACCTCCCAGCCCACAGCTGCCAGCCTCTATCTGCCGCAAACGCTTTCATCACATCGGCCTGCTGCTCAGAAACCTTAAATAAGGAAGCAGATCCGCACAAAAACCTGCACGTGGAAGTTGACAGCAGCTTTCTTCCCAACCGCCCAAACTCAGAAGCGACCAAGAGGCCTTCCAGCAGGTGAACGGGTAAATAAACTGTGGTGGATCCAGATAACAGACTAGGACTCAGAGCAACAGAGAAGTGCGCTCTCAAGCCATGAAAAGACATGGAGGAACCTCAGATGCATAATACTAAGCAAAGAGGCCTGTCTCAAAAGGCTACACACTGTACCATTCCAACTATATGATATTCTGGAAAAGGCAGAGCTATGGAGACAGTAAAAGATCAGTGCTTGTGGGTGGGAGGACAAACAGGTGGAGCAGAGAGGATTTTTAGGGCAGTGAAACTACTCTGTATGACGCCGTAATGGCGGACACGTGTCATTATACCTTTGTGCAAACCCACAGAATGTAGACCACCAAGAGACCGTAGTGTTGACTACGGACTTCGGGTGATAATGATGCCTCAGCATGCTTCTTCAGCTCCAACAAACGCACCCCTCTGGTGGGGGAGGCCACGCATGCGTGGGAGCGGGAGGTATGTGGGAAACGTCTGTACCTTCCTGCCAAGTTTGCTGTGAACCTAGAACTGCTCCACAGATAACAGCGTTAACGTACCAGTGGTGGTACCACTACCACTACAGTTAACACCCGTCGGGCACTCACAGCGGCGGGCGGTGAGGACCGCTTTGCCTGGACTCTGGAGCTGTAGGGCCACTATGACTAGGCACGGACTTGGAGGGTGACAGGGTCACTGGTCAGCGTGCCACGCAAAAGTGAGTGCAGGCTCACGGAGTAGACCCCGCAGCCGAGGCAGGGAGAATTCCAGCTCAGCTCCCTGCTGGGGACCTTCTGGGAGTCTCAGTGTCTGCGTCTGTAAAATGGAGAAACGGGATGCCTGTCTTTCTCATTTCACAGGGCTGTGGAGACAGGGGAATGGTGTGATGCATGTTAAGAGGCTTTATTAATGTCAAGCAGATGTAAAGGCTTGGTTTTCCCTAAGAATTTTCTTTCTTTCCTTCTAACATCTACTTTTGGCTAGTCCTCTTTTTGGTTCCTGAGGTGTTTAGGGATAATTGCTTCAGAACTTTCTGGCCTACCTCCGCTGTCCTGAGAAGAGCACTGAGGAGAAAGGTTGTGGAGTGGGCCAGCAGGAGAAGGGGGCCCTGCTGAATGAATCCAGGGGCCTGAGGGAGACACTTCAGTCTGGAGGCTTCTCATCCCCAGCTCTAGGCTCCAGGCCCAGGCTCCACTTAGCTTCTTCGTTGTGCTGGGGCTGGGCAGGCCTCACCGGTGACCTTGGCTCCAGGCCTCTGCTGGACCTCCCCAGCCCTTGCCCTGCAGAGCTTCCCTGCCTCCCCCTCCTGGCCTGAGGACAGATGGGCTCAGGCTTTGCCCCAGCTGTCTGCTCAGGTAACACAGGCATCTGCTCACAGCTTTAAAAAATTAGGGGAAACATTGCATCACTTTATTAATTTTTATCCCATCAAAAATCATTCATCACAGCATTGCAGGCTGCTCTTCTGGGAGATGAGAACAGAGAGAAATCTCTGCAGCCTGACCCGCCCCTAAATCCCTTATGGAACAAGGCATGGTATACATGAATGAAAAATATCCCCAGCCCGAATTCCAGAGACCCAGGGGGGTCAGAAAGAACAGGGGAAACGTCTGGCAGAAGAAAAGAAGGAAGGAAATTGACCTAGAGAAAGGGGGAGAAGAAACAGAGGACCCACTTCATCTGCTGTGAGGGGGCAAGGGGCCAAGTCCAGGCCTGACTTTCCCTGTGTCCGAGGGCAGCCAGGCTCAGGATGTGGCTCCCCCAGTGGAGAAGCCCCAGAGCAGATGTGAACACAGGCTGGTGGCCTCGGTTTGCTAGTCCACACAATGGGGATAATCCCAGCGCACCCTGCCTCGGGCGAATGTGAAGATGAGGCCTCATTTACTGCATATGTGGTACTCCGCTGTCATCTTGGGATGTGATCTTGGGAAGCTCCCCTCCCCCTCTCCTGTCCCTTGCCTCTTCATGTTTAAATCAAGGGCAGCTGGATTAGACTATGATTTTCAAACCTGAGAGCCATCACACTCACCTGGACGGCTTGCTAAAGCGCACTGCTGGCCCCACCCCTGGAGCTTCTGATTCTGCAGGCTGGGCGTGGAGCCCAAGAACCTGCATTTCTTTTTTTCTTTTTTTTTTTTTTTTAAAGATTTTATTTATTTATTCGACAGAGATAGAGACAGCCAGCAAGAGAGGGAACACAAGCAGGGGGAGTGGGAGAGGAAGAAGCAGGCTCATAGCAGAAGAGCCTGATGTGGGGCTCGATCCCATAACGCCAGGATCACGCCCTGAGCCGAAGGCAGACGCTTAACCGCTGTGCCACCCAGGCGCCCCAAGAACCTGCATTTCTAACAAGTTCCCCGGGGCTGCTGGTCCTGCTGGTCCAGGGACCACTCTTTGAGACCCACTAGAGTAAACATCTCTAAACTCCCTTCCCTACTAGAGTTGATGGTCCCTGATTTTGTGAGGGCTATCTCCTTCTGTTCCACTCCATAACATCTCCACAAGTCCCCCCTAGAGCCAGAACGGTGGGGTTCAACAAGATCAGGCTAGAGAGAGGGAAGTGAAGGGCTTCATAGGACAAGCTGGCGGCCTGAGTCCAGCATCCCAGGTGCAGGCGTCCAGCCAGCCAGCAGGGGGCTCCTGGGCACCTTCTCTGCATGGAGCTCAGGGAGAGGACATTGACTGGGCAGTCCTGGCAGCAGGGTAGAGACAGGCGGTAGAAGGTGGCCAGCAGGTGTTCTGCTCTCAGTAACGACCAGCCGCGAAGGAATATGGCTTGCTGAGGTCTGGAGGTCTAGAGGTCGCCCCCTCCCCACCCTTGTTCCAGCTAATGCTTCCTTTTGTGGGAGACAAGACATTCAGGTACAGAAAGGGCCTGGCAGAGAGGAACCAGGGCCCAAGATGAGGGTCTGCCCATAGTGCGCTCATCCCCAATAATATTCCCTCCACCCAATTCTAAGCGCACTGACACTCGTGGCACCAACCCTCCCATACCCATTACCTGGCTCCCACGATGAGCTGGTTCCTGGAGGGATCCAGTGCAAGCTGGGAGAAATCACGGGCTCCAGGGTAGGTGAAGTTGAAGACCCACGGCTTTAGATCTGGTGGAGGGAAAGGCAACAATTCCGGTTACTGCTGCACCAGCATCCAACCCCAGAAAGGAAGGGCTACAGTCAGGATGAAGTCAGGGAGCAACGAGGTGGGGGCACCCCGAGACCCGGGCTCCACCTGCCCCCTCTGTGAGCAGCCAGCTGGGGGACAGGGAGTGGGGTGTTGTCACTGTTCCTGCTACGTTCCCTAGGTCAGAGAAAGGCTCCACCTGACCCCTAGCCGTCCAAAGGGAAAACCAGAATCATCCTTGACTCCCCCAGCCCCTCGCCAGCACTTAAAAACACTCACAAATCTCTACTGTTCCACCTCCAAGAAATCCATCCCCCTTGGCCTCTGCACCCCACCCGTTCCAAGCTACTATCATCTCTTGCCTGGACTGGTGCCAAGAGCATCCTATCTAGCCTGGCTTCCACTCCTGCCCCTCCAGTCCATTTCCTACAAAGCAACCAGAGTGATCTAAGAGGCAAATCTGGTCATGTCACTCTCCAGCTTAGAACACTTTAATAGCTCCCAGTTGCCCCAAGGAAAAGTTGCAACTCCTGTGAAGGCCTTTGAGTTCTGGACTCGCTGTCTTCCCAGTTCGACTGCCTGGCACATTAACTATTTAGTGATCCCCTGAGAGAATGATGCTTCACCTTTTAAATGCCCCCTCAAACTACCACCCCAGCCACACTAAACTGGAACACTGTGCAGATCTCTCCCACCAAAGCCTGCAAAGCTTTGCCCTTCTGTGCTCCCTCAATGGAACAGTCCTGTTCACCCCCATCACCACCTCACCTCCTCTGAGAAGTCTTCCCTGACTCCCCCAAGCCAGGGTAAAGTCTCTACTGCCATCAAAGCCCCCATCTTGTTGGGGGTCTAGCCCCGTTGTTTTCTTTGGGGGGTAGGGAAGATCTTGTTTCTTAGATCTGTAGGCTCTGCCCTGCATCTGGAAGGAGTTGAGTGAATGCATGAGTAATCCTCAACTCCCTTCTGTATATGAAGAATCAAGTTTTCAGACAAGGCTCCACGGAGGTGGGAGAAAATCGATGTGGGTGGTCAGTGTCTATTCTTGTCCCCAAGGAAGGCCAAAGCCTACCATGGGGATTGGGCGGGGGGGGGTTGGGCAGAGACCTCACAGCCCTCTGGATGGATGGGGCAGTGGCCTGAGGAAGATAGTCCTGGGTCACAGTGCCTAGCTGACCTTCCCTCTTTTCCACTCACTGGAGACCCACATCTCCCATCCTGGTCCATAGCCCCTTAGCAGCTCCCCTCAGCCCTGGCCTCATGGATGGGAGGGAACTGACCAATAATGAGGGAGCCATGGGGCAGAGAACTTTATGTCAATGTGGGTAAAGATGAGGCGGCAATGTGAGGCCCTGGGCTTTCTCCCCACAGTGCATTAGCGACGAGCTCACAGAAGGTCCAGGGGATTGTGTGTGTGTGTGTGTGTGTGTGTGTAATCCAAGGGAAATAAATCATTGCTCATTATCCCTCCACTACAGAGCAAAAGCAACCCTTCATTTCTGCACGATAGGCAAACACTTAATCGCTCCCTGGAGAACTCGAGGTTTTGTAAGCTGGATGTTTTTCAGAAAACTGTGATATGCACGATCAAAAAAAAAAAAAATAGAAGAGAGAAACTCTGCAGCAGAATGTGGCAAACCCCTTGGGTCTGCTGCTGCCCTCAGCAGGTGACTACAGGTTAGCGAGGATTGTCATGAATTTGCAACGGCATCTGAGCAATATCGGTATAAGGAGTAGATCTGGAGTCAGGTAGGCTGGGTTTTTAGTTGATCTCAGGGTCACCCTCAGAAATCCTGGTAGAATAGTATACTACCTTGGAGACTAAACCAAGAGTTCTCCTCCTCCAGGAAGACTTCCTGGATTATAATCTCTCCACCCTGATTTTATTTTGTTCCATATTGTCTCTACCTTGTCTGTTCCATTCACACTGTTTTTGTCACTCTGAATGTGCTCAAGTCTGTTTTCTTGGCCGGGGGGGCACTATGAGGGGCTTGCCTGTCCCCATCAGACTGAGTGCTCCCCAACAGTAGCAACTGGGTCACACTTCAGTTCTCTTCTTCCCCTTCTGATGGGGATCTTCCAGATGTGGGCAGCTGAACAGGGGAAGAGGTGGTGTGATTGGTGTGCCGGAAGCCAGGAAAAACTCCATCTGGGGACCTCTTAGCCCAGTCTTCACTCAGGCCCTTTCCTGGGGCGGGGAGGGGAAGGGAAGACGAAACAGGGCAGGAGGGGGGATGGCTGGCAATGGGAGGGAGGGGCAGGGGAATTGAAGGCAGCCCCTTCAATTTCTGTCCCTCTCCCTTAGCCCCAAAGGGACCACCGACAAGGGCAAGGGGAAAGGGGGGGGGAAGGGGCGAGCGGGGAGAGATGCAGGCGGTTGCAGCACGTTGATCCTGGGGGAGCTGTCTTTGGAAGGGAGCCAGCTCCCTCTTATTAAACAGGCAAACAGGACCAGAGGGAAGGCTGTCTTTAAAACGCCAAGCACGTTCTGAGCTCCGTGTGCAGTGAAGGCTTTGGACGGCGACTTTAAGAGAAAAATGACATTCTCCATGACGCGCTGTGATTTTAATTATAGTCAATTCAATTACCCACTTTGTGGATTAACCACTGTCAGTGTTAATTCCATACTGGCTTCTCCCTGCCTTCTAGAAATTCCATGCTATGGCCGACGGAAGAATGTGCAGGCAAAGACAAACACAGGAGGGCCCCCCCTTAAAAGAAACCCGTAGGAGAAAGTTTAACCTTACGAAATGGAAAAATGCCTGTCAGATTCTGCAACTGACAGTTCCTCTAGGGTATTTAGGGGTTATTCACAGATCAGCCAGGTGTCAGGGGAGAAGGAAACTCACAGCTACAGGGTTGGAACCCTATTGATCAGTCAGAAATAAAATGTAACATCTGAGGGGATCCTGGAAGCTGGGGGTTGGCGCTGGGCTGGGTCATGTGGCAACTTCTCTGGTACGAAGCATCACCCAGAACGCAGTCAGTCACCCAACATGCACTGAGTCCCTCGTGTGTGCTCAGCCGTCCTAAAAGATGTGAGGAGACAAGAGATCCAGTCCCCGTCCGGGACCAGCTGCGCTGGGGAACCAAAGGGAGTGACCTCTAAGGAACAGCAAGAGAACTTTGAGTACCCAAAGGAAACTCTTACTCTCCTCTGAAGTCCCACAGCACCCAGCTCTGTCCCTGGTGTCAAGCAGGGCCCCATAAAAATTTGGTGAATGGATAGGAAAACTCAAAGCTGTCAGAGTAGAGAACTGGGTGGGCTGAGGGCAGGCCAGGAGGGCGGGGAGGAAAAGCAGAGATGCTGCTCTCTCTAGGGCTGTCAGTCTAGGATGATGGACCATCTCTGCTCGCTGGGGCGAAGGGGATTCCTTAGTTACTCTGTGTCAATCTGAACCTCACTCCTCCATTCAGAAAGACGGTGGGCGGGAAGCTAGTTTCATTCAAGTGATATACACCTAAAGATTAAAAATGGTGTCAAGGGGAAAAAAATGGTGTCAAGGAAGCCAGGCACTCAAGGGATACATTTTCCACCTCTCCACTACACTCACCCCCTCCCCAGTTTGCTCAGGTACAGACCAGCCTGGCGGGGGGACAGGAATTTCCATGCTCTCCTTCCATTGCCCCCAGAATCAGCCAGGCCAACAGTGCCCCCCAGCAAGGCCCCTGAGAGGAAATGTTTCGTTAGGAGTGGCCACGGGGCGTCCAACAAGAGGACAGCCCTCAGAATCCCACTCCTTCTGTCCCCCACTCGGTCCTTCCCTTCAGTGACAGCCACCAGAACTCTGGGAGCCATCAGAAGTCTGAGAGTGTACGCGTGTTTTGTAGGCTTAAGGACATTGCTAATTGACTTTAACCCACTTAAGCCTTCAAAGCCTTGGATCCCGGCTCAAACAAGACAGCACTGAGAAGACAGCTGCAAATTCTCCTCCCTGAGACAGGAGCCAGCACACAGCTGGGAATCCCACACTTCTAAACCACCCCAGCCCCCGCACCTTGCCACCCCCAACTCCTATCCATCCCACCCCTCCCACCCCCCAAATCCCATGCCAGCCTCAGACTCTTGCATTTATTTTTCTTGCCCCTCTTGACCAGCTGCATGGAATCCCAGAGGATGGCTTCTCGTCCTCCTGCCCGGGGGCCCCGAAGGTGGAGCGCCGATCACTCTGCCATGGGGACCAGAAAGAGGGCTTGCATGCCCGATGTTAAGGCCTGCCTCTGACAAGTCTCCCCACACCTCTCTATTTCAGCCTTCCCATTGGTTACAGGAGATTGACAGTCCTTGCCCTCCTCCCTGCCAGGGTTATTGTGCTGTGGAAATAGGGCGGGTGTTTATCAGACTTAGGAACCTGGGGACCCCAGATTCCAGTGTAAGCTGCATGCAGATGATGAAGCCAGAAGTGTTGATGGGATTATGGCCCCACCAGGGAGCCCCGAATTGGCCACCAGGTCATGGGAGAACATCTGTTTTGTTTTGGGTTTAGATTATCATTTAATGTATATATATTAATTTTAGAAACTTTTACTGAGAATTTATAGACCCCTCAGAGTATGTCCAATGATTCATAAATCCCAGTTTGGGAAATATTTTAACAGGACATCTCATGCCCTCCCTTGACAGACAAAGGAAGTTATGAGTCATCAAGGCGCCTTTCCCTGTGGGTTCCCAGGCCCAAGACAGGCATCCCTGAAATTGTCTTAGAGCAGCAGGAAGCTTTCCAGAGATTTCCAGGCACTTCCTAAGGAGTGAGTCATCTTCATTCTGCCTTCCAGGGAAGCTACGAAACAGAGCTCATAGCTTCCAGAAGAGCTAAAGCTGAGATGGCCAACGAATCCTTGTCCACTCCACCCAGGGCACCCACACCCCCACTTCTAGCAGGAATCCCAGAAAAAGGTGTCCTCCTTCCGCAGATGAACATGGATGAAAACTTAAATAAACTGTCTGGAGCCCATGGCTCCTGCTAGCCCATAGCTGCCGGCCCATGGCTGCCCATCCTTCTTACATTGATCCCCAGGGGAACATCTGGGACTTCCAACAGCTGGAGACCCTGCCAAGTCCAGACCTAAGTCCTCAAGACCCAGGCATCGCGAAACAGGAGCAAGTGGGAAGTGGCTCTCACCTGCAAAGGCCACAGTGGGGTGTTCCCTCAGGGTGCACAGCTGCTGCTCACTGCTGGGTTCAGTGGCGACATCCTGGGAGCTGGACAGACGGAACACCAGCAGTGTGAGGCTGGGCGGCAACAGGGTGACAGCCAGAGGTCCCGGGAAAACCATGGTGGGCTCCTCTGCAGTCCTAGCTCCTGGAGGCAGGCTGGGGAAGATCTGCAAGGCAAACACTCAGTCTTACCACGTGCCCACGTCTCCCCGCTTCCTCCATGGTTGTGAGCAGTCCCCCAGGCTCTGTTTGTTTGTTGGCCTAAATAAATTTATATTTTACTTCTGTGACTTACAGTTTACCTTGCCCTCGTAACACAAAGTTATAGATCATATCTTGAGAGCTAATTTCCTTTGTAATGGTATTCTGGATAAAACGGGCAAATTATAGAGCTTTTTCTATTATGATCCCAAATGGCTTAAAATTAGTTTTAATGATAAAGGTGGTATCTAGGGGTTTTAATAAGTGGAGCTGGGACGAGTGGGTAGCCATGTGTAAAAAGATAAATTTGGATCCATAACCCACACCTTGTACTAGGAAATATTCCAACTAGATACAAGATTTAGGTGTTAAGAATAAAACCATAAAAGTACTAGAAGAAAATGTGGGCAGAATTCTTTATCACCTTGGAATAGAGAGCCATGACTCAAAATCCAGGCTGCTAAAGGAAAGATGGACAAATTTAACTACATAAAACCCCAAACTTCTGCATGACCGCTCTCCCCCAAAACACAAACACCAAGCAAAATCAAAAAGGCAAATGACAAACTGGAAAAAACATTTGCAATACATATCACAGACAGAGGCCTAATATTCCTAACATATAAATAATTCCTGGGGGTCAGGGGGGAAAAGATCAACAACCATTTAGCAAAATGGGCAAAGAATATAAATACAAACTGGGCTTAAAAATACAAGTGACCCCGGGCGCCTGGGTGGCACAGCGGTTAAGCGTCTGCCTTCGGCTCAGGGCGTGATCCCGGCGTTCTGGGTTCGAGCCCCACATCAGGCTCCTCCCCTGTGAGCCTGCTTCTTCCTCTCCCACTCCCCCTGCTTGTGTTCCCTCTCTCGCTGGCTGTCTCTCTCTCTGTCAAATAAATAAATAAAATCCTTAAAAAAAAAATACAAGTGACCCTATTTTCACTCATAATAAGAACAACGCAGGGGTGTCTGGGTGGCTCAGATGGTTAAGCATCTGCCTTCAGCTCAGGTCATGACCCCGGGGTCCTGAGATTGAGTCCCACTTCAGCCTCCCTGCTCTGTGGGGAGCCTGCTTCTCCCTCTGCCTCTCCCCCCTACTTGTGCTCTCTCTGTCCTTCTTTCTCTCTCAAATGAACGGCTAAAATCTTTTAAAAAATAATAAGAGCAACGCAAATTAAAATTTAGACGGAGGCGAGCACTGTTCACCTACCACTTTGGCAAAAATCCCAGTTAGACGACACTCTTGGCGAGGCTCTGGGGAAGGGGGCACGCTCATCGATACCACCGCGCAGAATGGTACAACCCCCACGGAGAGGAGTCTGGCAAAACAGCAGCGGCGTGTACCCTTCGACCTAATTTCTGGGAGTCTTCACCCATGCTCCTCAAAGCGTGGTCCACGGATCAGTGACCATTCACAGCCTGTGACGGCTTTGTGGTAAGATCAATGTGGAAACTTGAGAGGGAGTGTGTAAAAACCTTTACGGTAATGTGACAGAGTAATTTTTATGTCTACTGGATCTAGTAAAATTTGGGGGCTTGTATTTTTCATAGTTTTTTTTTTCTGTCAATTCACTTCTCCAGTAATTCACTTTTATTGAGTCTTATATAAGTATCCATCTGCGACAGATTGTAAATTGAAATGTAAAACCCGCTCCATCTCCAGAGATCGTGGAGAAGCAAAAATAGACTGAAGAGGCACCTGTACATATGCAAAGTGATTTCTGCACAAGAGGCTCCCGGGGGCACTCTTTGAAGTAACAGAAGACAGGGAAACCACCCACTATCCGGCCCCTGGACACCACTCAAAGCAGCTTGGCCTAGATTTGTAATGGAATACTACGCAGCTCCAGAAAAGAATGGGGATTTTTCTCTAGATTTTGGTAGGGAGAAATCTCCAGGTATGTTAAGTGAAAAAACAAAGCAAAACAAAACCCCACAATCCAGAGCAATGTAATAGCATGCAACCTTTTGGGTAAAAAAAAGAGGGTAGAAATAAGATTATGTATTTATATTTGCTTGTATTAGCATTAACATACACTGGAAAAATAAACCCAAACTAATTGTAAAGCAGGTTACCTATGAGTGACAAAATCATGATAGAGGCTTCTCAATATATACTTTTTTATATTATTTTCACTTTTGATTATTAAATATGTTTAATATTACCCATTCGATAAAACATTTAAAGACCTTTTAAAAACTTAGTTCCCTAAAACTTCTCATGTGGGGGAGCACAACTGTTCCTCCAGAGTCTGACTCAGACCCTCTGAATCAGTGCCCACCTCTCTCCTTCCCTGGCCCATCCAGCATGTCACCAAGCCCTGCTGACACCACATCCCTCACAGGAACCTAACCCACTGAGTGACCTCCTTGGTGTCACTTCCGTCATCTGTGAAATACAAGGTTGAACTAGATCAAGGATTCCCGGCTGGAGGTGGGAGCAAATCAGAATCACTTGCACTGGGGGTGCGGTCCTGGGGCTGGCGGGTGAGTGATCCCAGAGGTGATTCTGACAAATCTCTGCAGGGACTAGAGGCCCTTGGGGGTCCTTCCTACTCTAAGACCCTTTGCTCCTAACCCGTCGTCTCTCTTCCCTTCCTATTGCTGTTACCTTACTCCAGGTCTAGAAAATGAGAGCAGGATGCTTTTCTTCCTGCCTGTTTCCTCACACACATGTGAGATAGGCTAACACCTGTCATTCAAGGAAAGGAAATCCCCCGGTGACTCTGCGGACTGTGCACCTGGCAGAGCCCCTTCGCCCTTACCCTGTCCCGTCCTGCATCCCATGGGGCATTGGTCCCTAGAGCACCTCCTCGGTCCCCTCAGCCTCCGGTCCAAAGGTGGAACTCTCTGTTCCTCCCCAGGAGAGCTTGGCCATCCCTCTCAGTAGAAGCCTGGAAACCTGCCGGGAGGGAGGCTGGGCCCAGGCATACCCCCTGCAGTGATTTTCACATGGCCGCTCACATGGTGTTATTCCTGAGACCTAAACTGGGTCTTTCCTGCTGTGTAGGGTTGGCACTGCTATGGAATTTCCTCTTGCCCTTTGACACTTGTTGATGCTTTCTATTTGTCCCTCTACTCTGTCCCCTCCTCCCTGCTCAGTGGCTGGACTGCAACAGGGCCCTCCTTCCCTCTGTTCGGCCAATGGGGGCACTGGCAGAGATGGGAGGAAGGAGGGAGAAAGGAGGCAGCAGGGTGAGCAGCTGCCTCCCCCCTCCCCCACCCCCCAAAAGTCAGAGTCAAGCCCCTGGTTTCAACAATCGCTGGCTCCCCCCCCCCCTTTGCCTGAGGGTGCTGTCACGTCCTGATTATCAGCCGCAGGGCAGAGCCCAGTGAGCAGTCCCATATGGTCCCCAAACCCCTTCCCAGACCTTCATAAATAGTTCGTTTATTAAACTGCCCTTCCATTGCCCAATTTGAGCGTGCCATCTGTTTCCTGGGGGGACCCCGACTGATATAACATCTCATGGGTGATATTCGACACATAGGCAAATATCATCTTCTTAGACCTTAGCCGGGGCTTTGCCTCCATCAGCCCCTCACCTAAGGTGGTATGGCAACCGCCCTCCCCTCATTTTCCCCAACCCTCCCCTGGCCCCATCCTTTAAGGCCCCAGGCCTTAAAGCCCCTAATTTCCACAGCAGAAGTTGCCCTCACATTATGGTTTTTACGTAAATACGACCTCCAAGTTCCTCCTGAATCAGTAATTACTCGATTACTATCACCTGGTCCACCTGGGCCCCAGCCCAGCCCAGCACGTCTGCTGTTGGAGAGAAGGGAAGGGAACGCAGCACGGAACGGGCGCAGGGGAGGGCTGGGGGCGGGACTCCAGATCAGCTCCACCCAGGTGAGGGAGGAGGAAGAGGAAGAGAGAGCCATGCACACTGCACACAGACCAGACAGCGCCCCGGAGAGGGACAGACTGAATGCTAATCAGGGAGGAGACAGGCAAAGCCTTTATTCCGGTGAGCATTCCAAGCCTTAGGAATGCAAGTGTGGGCCAAGGTGCCGACTTCAGGGATCCCACGGGGACACATGCACAGGCCCCTTTTGCCATCACCTTCAAGGGCCTCCTCTGCCCTTGGTAAGGAAGCCAGGAGACCCTAAGAGGGGTGTAAAGGAGGGACAGAAGGAGCAGGGCGGCGAGGAATGGGGTCAGAGTGTAGGGTGCTGATGGTCAGGGCAGAGCCCGATAAGCCAGGGCTTGAAGCTTTGCAAATGTCAGCCAAAGTCAAGGGTGCCATCCTGAATAAAGAAGAGTGGTCAATCCCCACATCACTGAGCACTACAGGATTGGTCTTTGTGAGCAGAGTGCTAGACACTAGTGTGTGCGTGTGTGTGGGGGGGTGAATTTCCAACTCCTGAGAATCCCCCTTCTTTGGAAAATTATCTCCCCTCCATCCACAGGTCAAAGGGGTAGGCTCCCCCCCCCAGCCTTACATACAGCTACCCCCACCCCACGATAGCCACTTGCACTGAGGATAGTCATGAGGTCAAAACAGACCGATCAGATGTTCTCCTGTGGCAATTTGGGTGTATAACCCCCATCTCACCCCAGGGTCAAATCAGTCTTTTTGGAGGACACTGAGATGAGCAACATGGGCCCCATGGGATGGCCATCTTCTACCTGTCCTGTGGGCTGCGGAGGGGAGCCGATGAGATGGCTGTCCGAAGACAGACAGCTGTGACAGGAGACAGACAGCAGAGACTCTCTGGTCTGCTAACAGACTTCCGGTTCCCAATTCCAGCCCTTTCCTGAGGTCTGACTACTTCCTACTTCCATGAGCCACGAGCCTACTTCCCCGATCCTTGCAATAAAATCTTCCATTTTGCTTAAGCCAGCC